>NC_137834.1:28929134-29529134 GCF_948465745.1 Chenopodium album
TGGTTGTTTCGGGGTTGGTGGTTTCAGTGTTGGTTGTTTCGAGGTTGGTGGTTTCGGTGTTGGTGGTTTCGTGTTGGTTGTTTCGGGGTTGGTGGTTTTGGTTTTGGTGGTTTCGGTGTTGGTTGTTTCGGCGGTGCTGGGTTCGGCTGTGGTGGTTTGGTGGTTGTTGGGTTCGTCAGTGCTTAGGTGGTTGGGTTCGGTGGTAGGCGGTGGTGGTGGCCTGGTGGGTGGTTTCTGTATAGCTAGGTGGTGTCGATGGTGGTGGATTTCTTTTTTAAAATTGGGTTGAATTTGTTAGTTTTTTTTTTTTAATTACTTGATTAATACTTAAGTGTATTCCCTTATCTTTCAATAAACATGATTAGGAAATTTTGCCTCAGCCTCCGCAATCACCCCCAAAGTTGTAACTAAATTGGACCGGAGACAGTATTTAAAACGGACAATCGTGAACAAGTCAATGTTACCGTTAAATGTAGGTTTCTTAGCGAATGAGGCTGAAATTCTACCATATAACAACTTATTCCACCCTATTTCCTGTACAAATAATGTGCCCTTTCTTTTTTGCCCAATTGACACTATTGAACCAATCTGATTGTTATGTGTAGGTATATATTGACCCTCTGCCTCTATTTAACAGCTTTTCATGTCTACACCTATTATTGATCAATGGAAACAAAAGGCAAGCATAGGCAGAAACAATCAGCAAAAGCACATTCTTTAGCTGGCTATCGATGAATGTTAATTAGTAGTAATGCACTTCTAACCAGGGGGAATAATTAACATTAACATATACCTTCTGATATCTACTAATAGAATATACATTTGAGCCGGGATGTGAAAAAAAAAAAAAAAAAAAAAAAAAAAAAAAAGATAAAAATTCTCAGCAGAGGTCAGCTGGCAGTTGCTATATGCTAATTGCATTTACACAGCTAATTTCTCCAGGCAATCCAGCTGCTAAGCCATGCTTCTACTGACTGCCAAGACACAGGATGCATACCATGCTTGCAATCAGGCTACGTCCACGAGTCTTTCCGTACTCAGGCTTAAGGAACAAACTTTCTCCAAGATTACAGGGGGCTTGCTATTGCTTCTTTTATGCTCAGCTCCTTATGATTGGCCAGATTTTACATTGATGATGTATATGCTGCAGAGTGCTGGTTTCTTAACATGTACAGGTTTCATTGAACTCAATCCATAATCATTAATTAATACAGAAAGGCAGAATGTGGAAGCAGCTTCTGCGACCAAAAACGGCACCTTTTCTCATCGAAATAAATGTTAAATGATGCCCAACTCTGGACATGATGTTATATGCCATATCAAGTCAAATGCAAATGATAATTCTCAAACAGAAGAAACAGCATCCTCCGAGTCGGTTTTCAACTAAACAAACACAGCAAAAAAAAATATTAATACACACTAGAAAAGCAACTAGACCAGTAAAATCAGTAGGAATGATATAATAAGCATACCAGTATGAGATGGCTCCGTAAGGCTCCATGCAAAAGAACTTTTAATTTTTCACACTGATCAGTCATGTGACCTACACGTATTGACTCTTCAAGGTGACACCACAGGCGTTCAATTGCTGTGTAAGGGAACCAAGTTGCCAAGGGTCTTTTCCTATATACTAAGCCAGCTGGTCGCTGCAGAAAAATAGAATTCTTCAGTATGAGTATAAAACTTTAAGTATATACAACAGACCAGATGTTAGGGAATATGAGCAGAAATGGAGGGAAATCTATGAACTAGTCAAAGTAGCACAAAGAAGGGCATGAAATATCATCTATCAGAGGCTCAAAGATTGTAAGTAGTTGGCATAAGCTGCATAAAAATGGAGTATTTGTTCGACATTCTAATTTGATATTCAAGCCCTTGCAAGCAAAACATTACACATAACACCAGACATTTTACCCAGACTCAATGGTTATTTAAAATACGTGAATTTACCAATTACTAAAATAAGTTTGGACTATGATTAATATAATTCTCTATCCAATAAAAACATTACAATAGAGCATTTTATTATTTTACAAGCACCACAGTAAGAGAGAGAATCACCCTACTGTATCCCCTCGGACCCCACCATTAATCCCAAACCCGAACATTAATTAAGAAGGCAAAGCAAGAAAATGACACACAGACTCCTATTTACTTAATCTAATAGCAAAAGCCAAGACCTTTACACTCCATTGCCTTGTCCTAAAAATTCCGACTTTGGTCCAAGCATTACAGCCATTACTAGACCCTTACCCATTGTCATTCCTATAGATGAGTCAACAATCCCATATCCCATTTACAGGATGTAAGTGGTGTAATCTGAATAGACCATTGTCCCTTATTCGTAGTTGCCGTTGGTATGTCACTTATTCATTAGAACCATTAACAGTTTATAAGTTTTCATAGCTAATTGGTGACTCCTTACGATCCCTGAAGTTTGCCCCTTTGATCAAAGTTAAATCAAATACCATACGGCATATGCCATTCACAATCACATGTGTTACATTCTGTATAAATAATCCAACCCCAACACTTAACTATCTCAGTCAGGCACCATCTTTCCTATCACCAACACCAATACCCCTAATAGCCTCATTTTAATTCTCATGGAAGCATAGTTATGCCACTGTAGGTACCAGATTGCTCACACCACACACCAAGCAGTTAGGATATGTTTATATTATCTAGAAAAAATGCAACAATGGATTATCATGCCTGAAGCTTATAATTTAGTCAACGCAATTATAAAGCAATAAGGCCAGTAACCAGTAATATTCAGCTTCGAAAAACTCTTTGATAAAATGCAATTGTTTTCAAACAGGACGTATATACTATATAGTACTCCCTAAGATCCTATATATTCTTCCTATTTTGACTATGTACCTTTGACAATGCATTACTTAGATAAAACTAAGTGATCAACTATATATTTAAGCTAAACTTCATGGTAAATGTTGGATTCCACCACAAAACACTTATTATCACTAAATTTCACAAATTTTAGTTGTGATGATGAGAAGTATCTCAGAAGACGGTCATGTCCGTCATGTGTATCCCTATATTTACGAAATACTTTAAATGGATAATAGAAAAGTAATCAATCAAAATCAACCTAATGTCCCAACTGAAATCCTGCTTAGGGAAAGGGAAGGCCAAATACTCAAATGCTCAGTCAAACTTCCTATCAGAGAGTTTATTTCCATTACTATTTATCTAAATGAATACAATTAGCTACTATTCCAATGCAAAACATGTTTCTTTCCTAATGTGCACATAATTTAGAAATTTGCAATTTAACGTTGGTTTTAGAATTTAAAAATAAAATAATACCATATGCTATCACCTATGTTACTCGGGTATTGTCGTCAGACCGACTCAACAAGCTAACTAAATAGCATTGATAATTTCATTGACAAAAACTTATAAAACAGAAATTGGTCAACTAGCAAGATGAATCAGATTGAGCTTCAAGTTAAGCTCTCCTCTTATAGATATACTTCTTCTGTTTCTTTTTATTTACAACACTTCACATTTCACATTTGGCAATGCATTATTTCAATCGCACATGTCTTTCATAACTAATATGTAAAAATTATAAAAATTGTGTATAATGAAAGCATAAACTGAGACGGATCTAACAATATCCCATGTCTGTTTTTCTTTAGGTAAGAACAACACAATAATACTTCCTCCGTTTTTTTATTATTGCACCATAGGGGTTGGGTACAAATATTTTGGTAGTGGAAAAAAGTAAGAGAGAGAAAGGTAAAAATACAAAATTGCCCATGTGACATTGATAAATTAAAAAGTGTGAAAAAGCAAGGGTATGTTGGGTATTTGTAGTGTGAACACAAATAATTTTTTTTCCTAAAGAGGAAATGGTGCAATATTTGTGAAACTTCCTAAAATGGCAAGTGGTGCAATAATAAAAGAACGGAGGAAGTATAAATGTTTGGAAATAGACAACTGAATAGACGCATAGAAAGCACATGATGACACAAAAACTTCAAATGCAATCAGGATCTAAATCTAAGTACGTAAACATAATGCCTAAGAAGAAGAAAACCTACCACTGAAGCATAGGCCTCTATGTATTCAATCAAAAGTTCTATGGCCTCCGGATATCGTCCATAATCAACATATAACCTGAAAAGAGTTGCAGGATTTGATTCTTGGCCAGTCATGCCCCTACTTTCTCTACGTGCACCCTGCATGAATTCAATGATAATTACACATCAGGGTACTATCTTCCACTTGGAATTTAGAAGCTCATCTCTTCATAACCAGCAACTTGACTTACATCTCGGCATAACATGGAGAAACACCCACCAAATCTTTTCATATTCAGAATCAACATTTTTAATATAATTTAGCAGCTTGTACTGGCCCTCAATATTTCTCTGTAGCTGATTTTGTCAGCTTGAAAGAAAACTCTGCATATAGGTAATTTTCCGGTCCCCATTTCCCTCAAAAGGCAAGGGAAGAATTGTTTAAGAAGAGATCCTCTTTACATCAAGAGACAGGGAAAGGATAACCCCGGGTATTGGTTGGTGGTGATGGGAGGAGGAAGACTAGAATCCAGAAAACTTTAGCTTATAAGCAATATAAAGCATCCTCTTAATGATTCAGTGGTATAGCAAGACATATAGGGTAATATAAAGGACCAGCAGTTAACTATTTTCCTGCTCCCTGAAGGTAGGGGAGTGGATGTAGAAAAAGTGCATAACCAAACTTCTAATGAAAAATTAATCAAATGATGAAAGAAATATAAGACTTTCAGATTATAACTTATCAAAAGTCTAAAAGTCAAACTGTATAGTGTATTCAGTGGCCTGTAAGATTACCTTGAACATGTTAACTAACCAAAGAGGCAGTTCAATCTGAGAATCAGAGCGGAGGATAGTTTCTGCAACTACTACAGGTAGTCTTCCATGAAATTCTTTGTATTTCTCCTGTAAAACCCCACCAAAAAAGAAGAATAAGAAATGTATTGTAAGTGATATTGTAAGGCTTTCTGAGCAAGAAAGAAGTAAGCGTCACTATTTCCATAAGCTAAGGTTTTGTCCCAAATACTTAACTGAATGTGAGAAGAATGTAAGAAGTATGATAATAATTAGAGATATCCTAGTGTATAATAACAACATACACCAATATTTTTTCATACAAAAAATAAGTATGATTTTAAGTGCAAAACAAAAGAGTATCTACAATCACTTATCGTACTATACATTGATCGACCACATCAAACCCAATTAAGGAGTATTTTATCGTTACCTGAACCAATTGTTTAATCTACAGCTGCAACCGTTTAAATGTATGTAGTTACTACCTCCGATCTTGTTTGTTTGTTACGTTTTCTACTCTAGTATGTTCTTTTTAAATGGTTAATTGGTTACGCTCTTTCTTTTTTCGTACTCTAATCCCATTTACAATGCTCCCTTTATAGCTTATTCTTATCTAAAACTAGTAACAAACCCTCTCTCCTGTTTTTACTTACAAATGCCCTGCTTTCTACACTCTTTTTCACTCTCACTGGTTTATGTTGCTACTCTTACCATCATTACTAACAAAGGTCGTACAGTATACTAGAGAGGTTGGATTTGAAGTATACTAATTAGCATTTCTGATTATCATCTACTTAAACTTAACCACCATGCAGGACATTGATTGATAATTACCAGGAAGCAATAATCAACACAGAGTGACAGGAGAAGTGCTGCGTTATTGACTTATGCATAACGCAGAAAAGTTGAGGATTAACAAGTTAACAACATTTTGCAAGGGAATAAAAACTCTACTTGGCAATATAGTCATCGGACTAAAATTACTCAATTGGCATACTCATGTACTGTGAATTTTAGTTATTTTCCCTTGGTATCTTTATCTCTATTATTTGCTGGGAAAAAAATTTAGTCCCAACAAAACAATCAAAATCTTATTAGCCCATTGACAGCTATATCTTCATTAAAAACAGGGCCTTCATTCACAGAATAGACAAAGTCAAAACAAAAGTTACACATATAACTCATAGCTATCGCATACATCATACACATGAGAAGCATCCAATAGCTAACCTTAGTTTTAAAGGGCACAAGGCGCACCAAGGCGCAAAAGTCTTTGGAGCCTAGGTCACTAGGTGCATAGCACAAGGTGCGCGCCTTTGGTAGGTAAGGCGAACTATATTTGTATAGAAGAAAAAATGTATTGAATAAGTCTAAATAATGGAATTCTGAGAAAAGGTGAAAAGACCATGTGATCAATAGCCAGGGTTCTTCAAGTTCAATTGGGAGATATGGGATTTCTCTCTAGAATGTCCATCACAAAGTCTCATGAAGCTTTACAAAATAAGGTGCAATAAGCATCCTAGAAAAAAGCAAATAGGCAAATGCCTTTTGTAAGTCTTTGAGCCTCGCAGAGCTAAGGCGAAAGCTCTCGCAGCTCATTGTTCCTTGCGCCTAAGGCGCACTTTTTAAAACTATATAGCTAACAATTCTGTCCTTGTTCCAGGTGAAGCAAAGTTTGAAATTTCCACCAATATACATCTCCCTGCAGGATGTTAACCATGCTAGAGCTGTGTTTCTACTACGTTTAGCCAAAAAATAAAAATCACTCTCACTTGCATGCTATGTTCACCGGACTCGGCCAAAATCCCGAAGTGTCCGTGTCGACACGACACGACGCGGACACGGACACGGAATTCGTGTCAGATTCGGCAGTGAGCACTCGGACACTTCAGAGAGAGGCTGAAACTCCATTTTTGCCAACTTGAAATCGTGACTTAGTATAAATTTTTCGCAGACTCCATTGTTTCCGGCACGAGTTGGTCGATATTAGCAAGAGAAAATGAAAATTTTGGTATTTACTCTGATATGAGTGAGGAAAAGATGGAAAAGTGGGACAGCCCTTAATTAATAAGGGTGGAAAAGTGGGACAGCTGTGTGGTAGATTTTGAATTTAGTTACTTTATTTGTCCTTTGACTTTTGACCACTCATTCTCTCTCTTTTATACCAGTACACTTATTACTACATACTTACTTTTACTACAAGTATTTTTTAATCTATATTATTTGTCATGCTACTGTATTATTTAAATTAATCCATTTGAAATTATTTTAAAATAATATTATATTTTAATTTCCAAGGTATTAAACAAAGAAAATTAATGAAATATTTAAATAATTTGTAATGTACTGTATATTTTTTTTTTGTAAAATATGAAAGTGCCGTGTCCCCGCACCCGTGTCCAAATATAGGACAGAGTCCCCGTGTCCTAAAATTTTGGAAATTGACGAATCGGACACTCGGACACGTATCCGTGTCTGACACACGTACCCGAGTCCATGTAACATAGCTTGCATGTACTTCTTCATTCATGTATAAGGAGTGAAAAGGTGTTACCGTGTTAGATGAATCAAGAACTTATTTACAATAAAAATTAAAACTCTGGCAAATACTTAATAATTAGGCTGCTTTTCCCTAATATTTGATCACCGCCATAATTCAACTTACACAAACAGAGATATCAACTTTAATGTCTTCAAAGGAATGCCAATTGTCTCGTTACATCAAATGAAGAGAAAATACTCACAAGATACTGCTCAAGCGCTTCCCACTGATTTCTCTTTGTTAGGACCGATTGAGAGCCCACATTAAATAGTTCTTCCATCACCAATTCATCCTTTGTATATGTTAACAACAGCCCAGGTGATCTACATACAAGAGTAAAGTATAATTATACAAAATAGTAACAAATAAAGCGAGAAGACTTGGAAAGAACAAAAATGTACGGGGTAACAGATCTTGTTTTGAAGTTCTGATATTCTTTTTTTTTTTTTTTTGTAAAAAAAAGGTTAATGGTGCAAACATGAGAGACATCTTACCCAACCATTGGAGAACTGGCTTTATTTGGACAGCATTTCAGGGCCATAGCAGAGAACACTCTTTCAAGTTCCCTGAACCAGTGCAAAAGAAAGCATAAAGACCTAATCAAAAAGAATAGCCCCACTAAAAAAGCCCAAACAATATTTGAGAGAATCAGGAGGAGATATACCTCTTCAATCCAGAATCCTTCCAAAACCGTGTCACTACTGTGAATGCCATATCATACAAATTTGACTCAACTAAAAGGTCCGTGAGATCTGATGGATACTTTTCATTTCCTAGATAAAAAATTTATATTGTAATTATTTTAAAAATTAAAAAATAAAAAAAAAAAAAAATCAAAGAAAGCACATTAAATTTGCAACGAAATGAAAGGATAACACGGACACAAGAAAGACACAAATAGAACAAAATTTGAAATTTTATTTGCAAGAAATCATACGCCATCAAAATTATCAATTAGCACTGTTAAAATCCAAGAGTAGTCCCTCTGTAAAAGAGATAAAGACTCGGGGTAACTGACCAGGTGTTACCAAAGAGCATTATGTGTCATATGACTAAAACATAGGTCAACATTTGCTGATAAAAAATTCATGTGACAATTGTAATATTTGTCCCTCCTTAACAATCACAGTATAAGCCACCTTTAAGATATCTTCAAGGATCAAGCTAAAGTTAATTTTGACTCATACACCTGCCGACTCTAGAATTTTTTTATTAATATCAGTTCCATTCAGTAATCAGTAGCTTTAAAGGCAAAAAAAAATGAAGAAGCTTCAAAGAATCAATTTCTTGAATCATCATAGAAGAAGACATGAAATGAACAGAGCAAAGTGGCTTAATAATCAGCCAACTTCCTTCCACACCTGAGGTCTAGGGAATAAAGCCGCCCCCCCCCCCCCCCCCCCCCCACACACACACACACACAAAAAAAAAAGAAAAAGAAAAAAAAAGATAAGTGTAAGTGTAGGCCTATAATACTAAATAAAAAACGGAAACCAGTGACACATCTCCTTGGCGAAAAAGATTCTCCCCAAACATCTCAATTCCCCTGACTCCAAAAATTGTAAAATTCCCCTTCCACAGCTCTCTGCTTCTAAGCAAATTGCTCAACCTCAGATTTACTAAAACAGACTTCACAAGTTCGCAGCAACCTAGCAAACTACAGAAGTATAGATGAAAGTAAAGAGACAAATAAGTTAGACTAAGGTTACAAACATAATAATTTGATCAGAAACTGCATGAATATAAACCTACCCCCACCCTGGTAAGATAGGTAACAGAGCACATGGACATACAGACAAGCACAGATATTCACACCAGCACACATATTTCAGAGATAAACAACAAGGCTCTTACTTGCATGCGTCCATTTAACATTTGCAAGGGAAAGCAAATATTCTGCAGATGTCACCACAAACTCGTCTTCAAGTTTTTCAATACTAATATACAACTCCTGTCTTTGAGCCGATTCATCAACTCCACCTGCTATATCAAAGTGAAAGAAGTAAATATCGCCATTTTCTTACACTTCCATAATTGTCAAATTAATTACATTCATAATATACCCCAACCTTTCCAATGTAAGAATCCTAGTTCACTTTCCACTAAAAAAATAAGAAAAGTTAAAAACCAGAAACAGGAAAGGAACAGAACTATGCATCACTGAGTAGATGGTCCATTAAAAACATCAACAAGACAAAGAAACTAGAAAACAATTGAAATTAGGAGAGAAAACAAAATGCAAGATCAACATTAGACTAATAAGAGTAAAAGACATTCTTTAATATGTGAGCCAGTGGCTAAGAATTATAGATCAGAAGGGCAAATGTGATGATTACGTTGTTCTTCCATAGTTCTAGCCTTTTTAGTTGGATGAGACACACTGTGCAAATGACATCCACCCATCCGAGAGTCAATCCAGGCATACATAGGGTGAACAAGGTGAAGGCAATTGATAGCAGCAGAAATTCCGTTCAGCCTTTCTTGAAGAGCAAGATTAGTATTCTGGTGACTTCTCAGAGTTATTTCATTTTTCAACTGAACTGAATACATATATATGTATGTTGCTGCTTTTCGCCAATTTTGCTGATGCATCTCAAAGGCATACAATAATTTGTAAGGGCTTGGCCTTGCTGAAATATCTGAACATGCTGCCTGCATAAATGATAATATTTACAGTCAAAGACATGCCATAAACCAGATTTCAGCTCTCAAAGTTCTGACATTCTGCAGTATAAAAATACCTTCCAAGCTAACTCCTGTTCAGCCTTGTCATTTAATCCAATAAAGGGAAGATGGCTGTCACAGAGAATCTGCCAAAAACGTTCACGTACACATCAAATTTCTTTCTATTTGATGAAAGTGGCCTCAATATAAATTCTATAATAAGCTAGAATCACACATTATATATAGGCATAGAGATACTGATAAATGCCAAAGGATAATTAACTTGGAAATTGTCTGCCTTAAAAGCGAAAGCAAATTAATGAATGTGGATCTGACTGCTATTTTAATTGCTACTAGCTCACAGTCTACAAGATAGAAAAAAAAAATAAAAATAAAAAATAAAAAAACTGTTATTCGAGGAAAAATTATGGGCCTTGGCCCTTAAATGGGGCTATTTAATGTAGATAAACAATTATTCTTGACAAAAATAAAAATAAATAAATTAAAAAACTCAACTTGACGCAAACAAAATTTAGACTACCAACCTTTGTTGCACCACGTTCATAAAGAACTATTATGAATCGTCTTAAGCAAATAAATCTGTTCTCATCATCTGGATTTGAAACTAGTGCACAATATGCATCATAGTATTGATCAAGGTCCAAAGCAAACTTGAAAACATTTGCCCAGAGCCTCCCCTTAATAGAAGTTGCTGATTCATCAGAGAAAGAGACCTTAGAAGTATTATCATCAGCCGCAACAGCTTCATCTACCTGCTCAAGGGCGGCCAAAGCAAACTGAGAAGCAACATCACTGATGTTATATTGCTCAAATTTCTGCATGACCCATTGATAATAATGAAGCTTCCATGCAGCAGCAGAGGCACATTTGGCTGTATTTAAGAAAATGCATTAATGATCAGCAAAAAAAAAAAAAAGATCCATCACTAAGGCTGGAAAGAATCTTAGTTACATACAAATTTCCAAATGTGACAGTCCAGCCTCAGCAGACAATTTCTGCAGTGCTTGGGCAGCCCCTTCTCCGGATGAAGCCCTGAAAGTAGAGCAGCATCAGCAAATGTCTATCAGACGATGGATAAAGAGGTCTTACCAGATATTTCATCCTTCAAAGTGCCAAACATTGCCTTTTATATATATAGGGATCCGGTGAGAATAGATCCCTATGTGAGAACACTACATATATACGAGAACAAATCTAGGCCATATGATCAAACAATATCAACGCCTCACATCAAATACACCCCATTAATGGCAAGATTGTAAAAAAGCAAAACTTTTTCCTTTTATTAGATATACTATCATCTTGTTCAATGCTGACAGATTAAAAATTAATAAAAAAAAAAAATCACCACTTTCTCTCTCCTCTGATTCAATACAAGCACAAATTTCTCCCAAATTTGCTCAAAATTCAGTTGAGAACTAGAGATCTACTAGCTTCTCACTAATTTCTTCATATAATCTTCTATCTTTCAAATTTGTGTTCAATAAAAAAGGTTCAATTACAAAATATAAAACCAAGGTTTTTGAGGTTTGCAAACATGATCAACAAACTTCAATGATAATCAATGAACAATTCAGCAGTAGTATTTTTTCGAATTTATGGTTATTAATTTTGGATTTTCCGGCAATTATTTTTTCGAAGATGTTCTTAATTTCGAATTTGCTTTTTTGAACATTAATAATTGATATGATTTCAAAATTTGTAGTGATTTTAATAAGTAGTATATTTTTTTAGCTCATCTGAATTTGTGTAAATTTGCTAATCTAATTTAAGATTTTGAACATGTGATTAAGATTTAGAGTGAGTTAAAAACTAGAACATGTGAGTAAAAATTTAGAACGTGTGAATAAAAAATTAAATAATTTCAAATCAAAAACATATGATTGAAAATTTAGAAAATATGAGTAAAAATTCAGAACATGTGGTTAAAAATTTACACTCATATGAGTAAAAATTTTAGAATGTATGAATAAATTTTTAGGGCATATGAGTACAATTTTGAACATTTGCGTTAACAATTCAGAACACCTAATTAATAATTTGACCAAATGAGTAAAAATTTTAGAACATATGAAAAAAAAAAAAAAAAAAAAAAAAAAAGAGAGAGAGGGAGGGTATCAACACATATGAGTAAAAATTTAAAACATTTGAGTAAACAGCTTAAAATATATGAGTAAAGCTTTAAAACATATGAGTAACAATTTAGAACATATGAGTAAATAATATAATTGAGTAAACCATTTTAAACATGCGAGTAAAACTTTAGAGCACATAGATAAAAACTTAGAAAAATGAGGGGTTCTCGCACATATTGGGTTCTCACATAGAAGGGGTTCTCACAAGGTCCCTACCCCCCCCCCCCTTCCAACACACACACGCGCGCGCGCACAGTCACACACCTCACTTTCAACAAAATTATTGTCTAGGAACCCCAAATAGAGACAAATAACAACACGGCATACACACATACAAGCAACTCCATAGTCTCCCAATTTGAAGTTATTTTTTATTAAAAGCCAACAAAAAACTTCACCTTCTACAGAAGATTGAATGGTAATACCGTAATAGTAAGTTAAGGTAGGGAAAAATGAATCTCAAAGAAATTTTGCAAGTTTTTAGGAGTCATAAGAATAGCCACTTAACTATAAATCCATGAAACCTTCCCAATACCACTCAACTGATGGAAAAAACAATAATGAATATAGATAAATACAGGTAAAACTCATATACTTAACAATATCTTACCTAAAGAAGCATCTCATGGCTTCACTAACTTTTTTCTCCTTTGAAGGTCCACATGGTACCCTTTGAGCCTGAGCAAGAAGTGAGCATCCTCGAAGATGATGAAGTACACACCATTGACCATCACTATTTTGAATGCTTCCAGACAACTTCTCATTTCTCAGATGTGCGTCCACAATCTTAAGCAAATTCTATTACCAGAAGGATGCAGGTAATAAATGGATTTAGCCAAATAATTAAAAAAGACTGCCTGACTATAATGAACAAATAACAAAAAAAAAATATGAACCTGAACAGCATTATACTGGCCATGTCTCAGTAGGCTAAGAGCAATCTCAGTTGAATGCCCAAAAATATATAAAGGAGGTTCGCTAGACATGCCCCAAACTAGCCAACCACTGAAATGTTTAACTAAATTAATGAAGCTTCCTGGATTAGGAAGACAACTTAAAGACTGATAACTCCACCCTTCGGATGAACCCTGTCCATCCAATACTAGAATAAAAGCCAAGGTGAAGTCAATTGAACCAAGCTTTGCAATCCATGATCCTTTACCATTGTCACTATCTGAAAAGAAATAAACAAAAGGACCCAGAATAAATAAAAATAATATTATGAAATAGTATACGAAAGCCTCCACTAAACCCCAACAAGTATACATGGTTGTACAAATCTTCTTCAGACAGCACCATATATTTAATAATTTAATATCCATCATCTGTTAACATCGTACAT
Source organism: Chenopodium album (assembly GCF_948465745.1). Lineage (NCBI taxonomy): Eukaryota > Viridiplantae > Streptophyta > Magnoliopsida > Caryophyllales > Amaranthaceae > Chenopodium > Chenopodium album. The sequence goes on from NC_137834.1 coordinate 28,942,683, forward strand.
GTCAGCATATATATGAACAGACAATGCATTTCTAATTTTATCCGCTGCAATGCCTCTACTTCCACATAAGAGCCAAAGCATTAAGATTGACAATGATGATCATAAAGCAATAAGCTGACAACAATATATAGGAAATACACCAAGGGGGTGTCACACTTATAAAAAAGGAAAGCTATAGACAATTAAAGCCCATGCTCTTGACTAACAATCTTTAGAAAAGCAATCTATCTACAGCATAAATATATAAAACACTGATAAGGAAATACCGGACTCCAGATATACAAAATTCTCAAAATTTAAACTTGAAGCGTAGACAAGAAAGAAGCTACAACCTTAAAAACACTAAACAATTAAACTCTTTCTTTTGCATTAGGCTTCCAGATAACCATCTTCCATGCTTTAACAAGCCAACTTTGAATCTCCTTAAATTTCCAGACAGCAAATTCATCCTTCACAGGAAGTTGCAAAAGCCATAAGCGATACCAAAGTAAGAGCCACTCTTGCCAATTTTCCATGCTACTAAAACATCTAATCATTCCTCTCCAAAAGACCTCAAGACCAATTTATCTACAAATTCATTTGAAAGTCTCAAAAAGGTAACATTCTTACACTTCTGGTTACCATTCCATGATAAACTTCGAAGAGCTCCATAAACAAATAAAACCCAAACCTGCTCCTCTGTCCTCCATTTTCCCCTTACCACATCTCGCCTTCCTCAAAGTCTCAAACCCTCCTCCTTCCTCTTTTTCCCTTCCTAAGCCAAGACATCCACCATGCTCATTGTAAAGAGCTCAATAACACTAACCCCGCAGCTATTACATACAACATATTCCCTTCCTCCACCTAAGAAGGAAGATCACTGCAACTTTAGAAAAAGATAAGCAAACATCACTAGTCATCGAAATATTTAAAAACGTATTTGGTTGTTAAATGTAGCGGAATTTCCTCAAGTTTCTTTTCGTCACCACATGGCAGTCGTTGGTAGAGAATCGGTCATATTTCAGAGATGATTTTTCCAGGAGACAGAAAGACACAGGAACTTAAGGGCTGCTATGGTAGTGAGAGCCAGAGGATTATGATGTCTGTGTTGAAGGTTTTTAATTTGAAGGGGGAGGGGGCAGTGGTTATGCTGTAGGCAATGGTGGGGGATGGGGATGGAGGTGGGGTGGTACTAGACTGTAAATTAACCTTCTTTTATTTTTTATTTGATTATAGGGGTGGGGGTGTGACAGAAGCATATCTCCCCTAGTCCCCTCCCCCCCCCCCCCCCCCCCTCCCAAATACCTCAAGGGTTTTCATAGCTGGACCCCACTGGTATCAAATTTACAAGTTGTATAAACCTAATAAATTATTTGGGTTTAATTGTTCAAGTACTTTCAAACCCACACCATCAACTAAACGCACCTTGGCATACTATTTTACAAATTAAAAGGCCGATGTAGCGATACACAGTCATACAAAATTACCATACCTATATTTAATGAGGATAACTGAGAGCTGAAATCTTCTGCTGAATGAGATTCTGATGGCATAGTAGCCAGAAAATGGATGATAAGCCACTCAGCTATTATTTCATGAATCATAGGAATAAGTTCAAGCTGGATTCTAGAAATATCATCAGGTTTCATATGAACCTAAAAGAAGCAGAATCAGGATTTATCAGAATACTTCAGAAGTTGCCAATAGAAGCTTCTTGTTAAAAAAAATTCCTCGCATAAGCTAAAAGCTAAACAAGAGGAAGAAACTTTCAAACTCAGAAGATGAATCTTTTAACATTTTTTAAAACTTAAATGATTAAGCAGGAGTAATTTCTTTGTAACACATATAGTCATATACCCCTTAAAAGACAGAAATTAGTTTTGCGCATTTAATTCTCAAACAAGTGGCTATAGGCTGAATTTGCAATCAATTGGTACTAATTTCTGTCTATCAAATAAGAGATCTGGCAAAAGGCTAGAGGCTGATCCAATAACCCAAATACTAAGGAAAATCAGCACCCTAAAGATCATGTTTTGCACATTAAGAATTTAGCACAATGTAGCAAGCTTGCAACATTTCATTGTATTAATATCAAACCTTTTAACTTTCTTTGGAGAAATATAACTCAACGGAGTGGGGGAGAGGAAGGAGGGGAAAGCAGGTAGAACATCATTTTATGAGAGGATAGTTAGCCAAATTGGTTGAAAAAATAACAACCTCCAACCAGACTGGTAAACAAAAATGCAACATATGACTTTTACACCTAAATTGCTTAGATTTACGGTCTTTTGCCAATGCATGATTTCAAAATTCAAATTTTTATATCTTCAATTACCAACAAGAAAAAAATAGTATCTAACAAGAAACCACGAGACTAATTTTTTTCTTGAGTATAAATCACAAAAGGTCAAACTAACTTATGTGAATAGTGCCTAAAGTCAAAACAAGTCAACTATTATAAATGAAGTAAGATGTTGTGATCTGAAATCATCTCTGCTAATATAAATTCAAATAATGATAAAAACTTAAATTATTGCAGACAAAATTATATCAAATCTATCTTACAAACAAATGGAAGTGCAATGGTACTAAGAATTTATGTTCATAACAGCCTGAGTTAAACAGCACAGATTACCTACAATAACAAATGAACAATGATAATCCCGTTTCATAAGCAGAAACCTACACCTTAATTTTACAGATCAAAAAATATATACAAAGAATCAATAAATAAAAAGGTACAATACAGCACTTAAAAGATTAACAGTCTCCGGAAAGAAAATATTATAAGTATAGGTCATGTTCAAATTTTGGCAGCACCAATACAGGTCTACCTCTTATTATGCAATTGAGATTTGGTCGCAAGATAGAGTTATATTCTATCTCCTACTTTTCTATCATTTATAATGATGCAAACATATTGGACAAAAGAGTACATAGGATGCACAATATAAAGCAACCCTATGAAACAATTTCATGAGTTACAACTCTTACAAGACTAGTATAATTATTAATGAATTAAATTCATATGCATCAGATCATATAGGTATTTGTGATTGAACAATTGGAGTAATAAATATGTATAGCTTATTTTACCTGGGCACTGATGTCCAAAATATAACTTAAAAATAAAAGCACATTCAATGCAGACTCGAACATCATTTCAGCAACTTGTGAGGTGGCCTGAATCATGATGGATATGTTGGCACTCAACATCATATCTGAATTCAGACTTTCTGTGGGCTTTCGAGGTACTAGAAGATTCAAATAGCTCTCAATGACATTCAACACTCCAACCCATCCATTAGCTTTCTTGCACAAACCGTGAATGGATATTAAAGTATCCATGGTGAATTTCCTCAAAGTTTTATGCTCCAAAAGTTCCTCTTTCCAAATAAAATCAGCTCCAAGATCTGATACTGATGCCACAACAGATGCGCTATAACCACATTTCACAGTATTCAGCAAGCGAGTCATTACGTCCTCAGAAGAGGACATTGATTCGCCGACAACTGATTCATAAACAATAGGTGAGATGATTGGGCCTAATCTTCGGCCTATACGCCTAGAGCTGCGAAGCACTTCAAATAGTATCTCACGTTCAAGACCATAGTTAGACGAATCAACCCCAAACTTAGGAAAATCTTCAAGCTCTTCAAAAGTGCCTAGCAAAACAGAAACATTTAAAGTACATACAAGAATGTAAGCAAAATGTTATATAATGTAGAAATTGCACAGCAAATAAATTCAACAGATATGCCAGGAAAAATTAACTAGGAAATGAGGGCAGAATACCAACCATATACAAGCAACTCAATATCCTCTAAGGAACGAAATAGAGATACAGTGTTTTCTCTTATCAATCCAACAGCTCCACTTATTGAATCAATAAGCAAATTGAACGGTGTATTGCTTTTGCACCATCGATCAAAGTACCGTAAACAAAATTCTTTCCAGCATTTAAAGGCTGAAAATGAACTTCCATTGATGGCCTAGTACATAACAAAATTCATTAGAAAAACTACAAATTTGACCACCTCCAACCTCAGAAATTAAATGAGATAGACAATGGTGAATACTTTCTCCAACTTAATATTCCTTTTGAGAAATTAAATAATTAGACATATAGTTAGTATACGAACCTCATGTTCAATAAGCAACAGGATTTCCCTGCTCAATTCATCAATGGTCAATGCCTGAAATTCATAATCTGTCCAGCGCTTGTCATAATCTTCTAATGTTAAACGCAAAACATAACTACTATACACTCCTGGATGTAGCAGCCTGCGTAATATTATAGATGAAACAAATCCAATGATTTGTGTCTGCATATAATACAAAAGGAAATCAGTGAACAGAAAATCGTAAAGCAAAAAAAAATAAAAAAAACTCAAATTTGAAAAGTGAAAACAAACTTGCTTTACTACATCCAATAGTTCGCAAGCATTGCTGTGACAGTGTGACTATATACATTACCAAATGCATTCATGATTCTAGCAATTATCTAGCTGTCTTCCGCAGAGAATTACAATTCTTTTATTATTTTTCTTTTTGTTCAGGGATCTGGCACGAGGATGTCAAAATGGTTTACTCCGTACACAAAATAACCAGTCTTTAGAAGTACAAAGTAGTACCCACATACCTGTAACTTACAACGGTGTCCTAGAATTATATATATTGTAAGAAAAAAACACTCTGAACTTTGACCATAAATCCACACATATCAATACCAACCTGAGTCCAGCTAGCATAGTTTCAATGTAAAATGTCAACGTGAGATAACACTTAATAAAACATGACTCTTAACGCAACTAAAAAATTCTTCACGTAACACGACTTTGATGGTTCCACATAATCTTATTCCACATCATGTGTTAGCATGTTTAAATTCTGTTTGTTTCATATTATAACGTTTGACCTAATATTAACTTATGTGAGCTTAAATTACTCATTTACCCCATCCACTTATGACTAATAGTCCTGTTTGGAATTTATATAGATTCCAATTAAAATGAAATCTAATACTCTTGATAAATGTAAATTATTAATACCTTTGACAATGAAAAGATTGAGCAAGTGGTTTGGTAAAGATCGTCTAGAGAACGCTCACAACTCTGGAACAATTGCTCTGCAATGAAAGCTTCCTGCAGGGAGTAACATTGTCCTTTTTCCCTGCCAGAAGATATACATATAAGAGAATGTAATGTTCATGAGATCTATATACACACCATAACACAATAACGCATCTCATAGTAGTTGTCACCCCTCCAGAACACCTAAGTTAACCTTAACAAAACATAGGTTCAGGGCTACAGTACACATCAAATCATGAAAATTTCCCCATTTAAAGTAAAAATAATTAATTTAAGATTACTACCAATCCTTTTGGAGCTTTTGGGTGTGCATTCTGCAGATACTATAAATGCTCCTTCCGATACTAATTATGTATCGCTTTAAGGTTTTGCACATTAAATAAGGAGGCAGATGAAGTGTAAATATAGCACCTTAGTTTAGAATTACTAGAAAGATAAAATTTTGAGAGTGAGATTAGGGGAGAAAAAACATTCAGCATCAACATTACCTCAATGTCTGCATACATGACTAAGGGATAGATTTACATTTAGTGGGTAAATTATAAATGTTGCAATCAGTCTTACTTTGTTTTCACATTATTGATGAACAAAAGTTCAAGAAGTGCATGCCAGCTAATTTACGTTAGCAATTTGAGTAAAAAAAAAATTAGCTACCACTGATCACTGACAGATAGGTGATCATATTAACTTTGTTCTCACATTCTCAAATGTAAACTATGATTTTACATTAGAGCACCTATCTATTATAAAGAGATTTAAATTTGAATGTTCCATTAATTATATGTTCTACTCTATGCTGCTTCAACATAAATCAGAAGCAATACTCGAGTCCAAAAAAATTGTCATTAGTATTTTTTTTTTTTTTTAATAAGAAGATTAAAAGAAATTCATCTAACTCTATCACAATAGTTCCAAGAAAGGAAGCCTGAAAAAGAAAAAAAAAAAAACAAACAAACAAACAAACAAAACAAAAAAAAAAACTTAGATTTTTTTACTGCTTCAGCCATTTCCCTGTTTTATGGTACTTCTCTAATTTGATAATTCAAAGTTGTGCATGAAAGCGAAGATAGGGCAGTTTGTACTTATAAAGCATACATGTGCAAAGAAATAGCTATAAGAAATCAGAAATGAAGGATAAAGGAAAGAAATTTAAAGAACAAGTTTTCTCAGATAAAATGAGAAATTATACTCAAGTACAACTTACGTATCAACATTTAGAGAAACAAAGTCATGTTGCAGCAATGCATCTTCCATTAGAACCCATATCTTGCTCAGTGAAAATTTTACATCAAACACCTTCCCCTAAACATGAAAAGTTTTCATTAGACAAAGAGAGCATTTCATAAAAGAAACCTGAAAAGAAAGAGATCTTATAGCAGAAGATACCAAGAATTTTCTTTGGGGAAAGGAAAGGGATCAGTAAAAAAAAGCAACAAATTAGAAAGGCACTAAGAAAATGCAGCCCTTTACATAAGGAGGACCAAGAACAGCACAAGATATAAAAACTTTCAAGAAACTCAAAGATCAGCACTGGATTGATAGTCAAGAAAAGATGATATTTATTACCTGAGCCAAAGGGATATACTGTATTGATGAACCAATGGACAAAATGTACTTTTCTCCCGGGGGAAAATGGAGATTACAGATACCAAGTCCCTGTGTGCTCACTCCCTTCACAGTAGAGATGCCAATATATTATAAGAAAGTAACTAAATGAATAATAATAATAATAATAATAATAATAATAATAATAATAATAATAATAATAATAATAATAATAATAATAATAATAATAATAATAATAAAAATAATAATAAAAATAATAATAATAAAAAAAAAAAAATAATAATAATAATAATAATAATAATAATAATAATAATAATGATGATAATGATAATGATAATAATAATAATAATAATAATAATAATAATAATAATAATAATAATAATAATAATAATAATAATAATAATAATAATAATAATAATAATAATATAATAAAAATAAATAAATAAAAAAACTGGGGACCCATTAATTATAGAAGACATAGGAAAACTCATTATCCCCCTCAAAAAAAAAAAAAAGGGGGGGAAATTAACTATCTACTGGTAATATTATGGCTTGACAGTTGACATGACTAAAGCACATACCATGGATTGTGTGTACATGATTGCGAGAGGAATTGCATTTGCATCAACATCTACAGGCCCAACCCATAGCCGAGAGAAAACAGTTCCTGTAAACACCACAAACTATGATAGCATGCCACAACAATACAGAAAACCTACTGCAGTCCTCACAAACATAATCACCTAAAATAAAAGATTTGGGGGGGGGGGGGGGGGGGGGGGGGTGTTGTTTTCTCTACATGATAGAAATAATTCTTTTAAAAAAAACATGAGTAATCATAACACCTATAAAGAATAATATACATGGACACAATGTAGCTTTTCTGCTAAGAAGAAAACAGATTATTGTAAGTGTTGATCAGCTAATGGCAGCTGTCAGAATGATAAATTACACCTAACCTAAGATTATTTTTAGATGTCTACTGCAGTCTTGCCGTGATATTCAACGTGAACATCAGCCTTTGACACTTCGTCTATTAGGATGATACCTTTCAAGAAGACTGTGTTGCCTTAGTGGTGAATTTTGGACTGGTAGTCAGAAGCAATTAAAGATGATATTATGAATAACACTAATGTTAAAAGGAGGTGCCAACATAAATATTGTTTGCATGATAGCAGCACATATTCCAGTCAAGAGCCTTAAAGATCAAACTCTCTGCACTTCTTTGTCAGCCTACATGAAGGTTTTCAGGCCTATAACTCTGACTTATGTAACTTTAGGTGCGAGTATGAGAGGTCTAGGCAAAATGTGGAACAAAATATCAACTGTGACATCGACTCTCAAAGAAGATACAAGCAAAGTAACATTGCTGGTTGATTAAAGGAAAATTGTGTAAATGCAATCTCTACCAGATAATAAAACACCTACTCATTGGTAATAGAATACGTATTTTTGACTAGAAGGGGATACCTAGATGCAGAGTGATTAAATATGTAACAAAGAATTATTGTTGATCACCCTATTTGAGTGTATTTGAAGTGGAACTATAGTTGGGAAGCTGTGTCATAAAGAAGATAGCTTTTGTGGGGATACAGTGTCAAAGCTGGTCTATTATCTAGGAAGCAGAGAGCATCATATTTTGTAATCTACCAAGAGATTGCTAGTTAATTAATCAGTAACCTAGAAAAACATCCGTACGTAAAAAATTTCTACACACAAAAGTTTAGCACAACAACGTGACAAAGAATCCTTTATCTGTTCATGGCAGATCACCGTAGTGTGCAACTTTGTGAATTTCTAGGTTGTTGGCTTCACATCAAAATATCAAATCAATCATAGATATTAGCCAAGGACACAGTATTCACTTGAAAGAAAGGAAAGGGGCAGAACTATCAAAGAGGGGTGGCAAACACACAAATGAAAAGACAGTGTCACAAATTTTAGTACATAACAACTTATTTTGTTATCTACTTGGAGCAAAATGTTTCACTATACGCTAGTCATCTTTTAGAACCTTAATGATAGCAAGATAATAAAATAACATTAACGGGTTACTAGCTTTTTTTTTTTTTGTCCATAATTCTGTAATATTATATGACCCCCTTAGGGTGCTCCACTTATTATCTTGTACTACTTGCATTGTCAAGAGAGGGTGGCATTCACGTAAAATCTTACTCCCTTTAGTATAGAATAACTATACATGTTCGACTTTTGAGCTTTCAATTGAGCTTCTATCATATGTTTTTTCTTAACCGAACGACAAAAAATTAGAAAGGTACTAAATAAATCTCTGACTGAGATGTACTACGTATCTACTAAATTTTTTTTGCATAAATCTAAATTTTTTTGAAGCAATAAAGACCGAACTTAGAATCTTAGCCAGATAAAGTAAAATGTGGAAAATAATTGAGGAGGAAAAAGTCAGTAACACTTGCTTAATTTTTAAAGTGCTATGATTTATACTTAAAAACATTAGCATGAGAAGGATCTTAAACACCAAAGAGATCAATGGCACTAATTTATCAGATTTCATTAACATAAATAAAATAAAAGTTCAGCTATTGAATGCATACACATCAGCCATTTTGCTCCTAATGTTCTACAAAAGCATCAAAAGCAAAATACCACAATGTAAAGTTTGTAAACTACAAAAGCCTCAGAAGTTGTGAGAAAATTACTCTACCCACTATGAAATTTTGCTAAAATATCAACTTTGAGCCATAATGATTCCATACATAATGTGCAAGTTGCAGAGATCAAAAGTAACCATCACTTAATATTTATGACAGATTTAGTATTTTTTTTTTTTTCACAACTCACTATTCTTCCTAATTTCAAAGGAGGACCCATTAGGAAGGAGAGAGGGAGGGAAGGGGGGGAGGGGGGGCGTTCAACTGATTACAAAATTATAAAGTTTAATAGCATACCTGGACTACTTAAAGATTGACTAAAAAGCTTGCTATGACGGAGAAGATCCCAAACTTGTAGACTTCCATCAGAATGAAGCACAAAGACAACCTTTCTGCCATGAATATCTGAGACCACCAAATCCTTCACAGACCCAGCTAATCTGCTTCTGCAACATCGTTCAGACTTCAGAAAAGCCGCATGAATTCCATTTTTCACAGTCCATACAAGCCATAGAAGGAAAATCTAATATAACTATCATTGGATCATCGTTAAGGATTTTACTATTAGGCTTAAGGGAGTAGCTTGAAAAGTAATTCTTAGGTACTCCGTCAGTTCGATAGGGCAACTTTCAATAATAATCAGATGAGTAGAATATGCAGAAAGATAACCTGGACATTAAACCCCACAAGCGGCTTAAAGCTGCCTCATCACGCAACTCATACATGAAACCTGGGAATCAAAACATGCACATTATGAGTGGGTAAAAAAGAAGATTTATGTTTGACAAAGTTGTATCAAAACATAGCATGGAATAAAAAAGGACATCTACCAGGAGCTTTTTCATCAAGTACACCAAGTTTGAAACAAATGACTGAACCATCATCTCTCCCAATAATAAAACAACCAGTTGTAGCAGTGGCAGAAGTTATGGGTGAGCAATCAGGGGAGAAATTTGTATCAAAGTGTAGAATCTCATTGGATGAGAAAACAAAAGCAGCAGCATAAGCAGAGACACTTTTGAGTTGGAGAGAGTAAGCAATGCCCGAGACAGATAACACATACAGAAGATAAATATTGCCATTAGCTGAATTTATCTGTTCACATGCATTTGAAAACCCCATCAGCAACATTTAACTTACAAATATAAGAACTTCTTGGCATTTTTTTGGTACATACTATCACAAACACACAGTTGGACACAAAAAACCAGATAAAAAGAAAGTGATGAACCTCATTCTCGCAAATATAAGCAAATGGAGACAATGCCTCAGGGAACAAGATGCGCAACCCAGCCCTTGGGATGTCTTTATCAGCATTAAGCTCTAATATTTCAATAGCATGTGGCAATCTTCGACAAATACGCCTAACCAAAAGAGTGAGCACATGTTAAGAACCATGCAAAATTCAATGCCGTTCATCCACGTAAAGTCAACTAACATCATCATTCCAAACCTCATCAGACTGGCATTGAAACTCTAAACTTATGTTGCTTTTGTTGTCACAATTTAAAACCCCTTATTCTACCGGATAAGGAATACTTGTAAGAAAATGTTATTTAAAGCTGCCATTTTAGTAAATTTTAATTTCTGACAGTCTCACTTTCAGTAATTGCTCATCAGAGCTATGCACATGTTCCTATAATACTTGCACTAGAATACTTTGTCTTTTTAAATTGCAAATTTTACACTATGCACATACACTACTTTGATCATCTTATTTGATTTATAGATTTGGAAAAATATATTCATGTGGAATGTGGGATCTTGTTTGCTTTGTCTTAATGTATACTTTCAAAAATCAGCTTTTATACTTTTTACTAAAATATAACGAAAGGCATCAACAATTGTACATAATGTGCATTGGCAATCGTAAAATCTTCATTGCAATTAAAAAAGAACGGAGGAAGTATTAGATATGAATAACTTGATAATGGTGAAACACAATCACTTGGTTATGTGAGCCACAATGCCAATAACTTAAGATGTTTGTACACTACTATGCTTTACAATGCCTAGATTTTCACCTATTAAACTAGGAGCAAAAACGAGCATGAAAAAAGACTTGCCATAACAACTAGAATCCATGTTCGTAACATGTAACAAATAGATACTAGCACATCAAATTGGTAGTTTAAAAATATGTTAATTAACACTTCCCTACAATGTACTTGTAGGGAACTCGAAGCACAATGAAGAGGGGATAGAGACAATACCAAACGAGGTAAGTTGGAGGACTCCCAATAACAGAACATGAAGCACAATCTTTGGTAGGCGGAGCAATAGACCGAGAACTCGAAGAAGAAGCATGACTATCGGGGACAGACGCCTCAATCCACTTGATTGAATCACTGTTAATAAAAGGAACCTCCATTCCAACTTTCGAATATGCTCGTCCCTGAGCCATTTTAGCAAAATCCTGCAGCATATTTGCAACCAAATTCAACTTAATCATCAAATTAGGCTCCAAAAATCACACAAAAATTCTTCTTGCTTAAAAGTATTAACAAAATTGCTCGTTATAATTATTCATAAGTTCAGCAATCATAAACAATAGTTCAATAATCCACCTTAGAAGAACCCTAAATTGACTATACTGGCAATTAATGATAAACCCTACATTGTGAAATAGATAATCGATGATTGAAAAATATGAAGGAATATATCTTACTTACGAAGCTGCTTCAATGGAGGAGAGAAAGCTTAGAAGTCGCTTCAATGGAGCACTCCGAATACGCTTCAATGGAGGAGTGATAGAGAGTGAGGTGCAGCGGAATAGAAGTGAAAAGGCTTCGATGGGCCAAAAATATGAAAATTTGTGAGAATATGGGAATTGGCGGAAAATCGGCTTACTTTCTCCCTCCTACTTAAGGCGTAGAGGTATCAAGGCGTAGAGGTATCAATTTGGGTGATTGAGTTGATATTGGTTGAGTTGAGTTGAGTCAAAATTAATTCAAATTTGAGTAATATTTTGTACTTCCTTCGTCCCTAAATTACATTTCTCTTTGGAAATTTACACGGGAATTAAAGAGGAAAGAATAAGACAAATAACAATAATTAGATAATGCAATGGGAAGTACAAAACATTAAATAATGTTTTTGAGTAAAACAAAGATAGATGAGTGATTACTCATGACATGTCATCAATCCTTTGCAAAAAAGAATGACCAATCACATGCTCCTAATTGAAAATTTTTAACCAATCATATTTATTGTAATTTGGCACAAGGATTTTGAAAAATTAAAGGGTGAAAAAGTACATTAGTCAACCAAACATTAAAATTGGAATGTAAATACATTAATTATACATTAAAAGTACAACTGAAAAAGAGAGTGTATTTGGGATATTTAGAAAAAAAAAAACTTACTAAAAATAGAAAGGTGGAATGTAATTTTGGAATACCCAAAATAGAAAGGAGGAATGTAATTTAGGGACGGAGGGAGTATTAAGTTATTCTGCTCATGCGAATTGAAATTTAGATCACATTACTTTCACGTTAAATTGAGTCACTTTTTTATATATTTGCAAGAGCATATGAGATTGACAAAAAAAAAATGCCATTTAAAGGACACTTTGGTGATATTTTTTAAAAGAGAAGGGTGATAAGGTAAATTTTGAGCATGAATAGACTTAACACCATTTGCTCACTGTTAGTTTAAATGTTTAAATAAACAACATTTGCCTAAGGTCATTTAATTATTGTTAACCTTTTTTAAAAAGGTAAGAAAAATTAAACATTAGAAAGTCCTAATTTCATTATTGTTAACCAGTTCCAAACTTCCAATTAATAAACAAAAAGTTAGAAAGAGAAAACAAAACTAAATGTAACAACCAAGCTTGATTCGATCAAAAGCAATGAAGTTGAATTTCTTCAAATTGTAGCACCATCTTCGCATGATATCAATTCCTTTGAAGATTTATGATTTTCTAAATCAGCAATGCTTGGTTGCAAATGGAGCAATACAGCATCTTGGGAAAAAAACAGCATCTTCCATTGAGGACCAAACAACCGTGGATTCAATCACATGAACATGATTAATTAAGTGATTTAAGAGAGGAGAATAACATGGACATATTTAATCCATTCTTAACAGCCAAATCTAACTAGCATTACCTCTAATCCTCACAGTTTTTATCATTGGAATCATCCATCCATAAGCAATTATGCATAATCAGATGAACTCAAAAACTTTGCAAGATATTAGAATTTATGGTAGACAACTACTATATTTTATTTTTAAAAAAAAAAAAAATAAAATAAAAAAAAAAAAAAAAAATAATAATAATAATAATAATAATAATAATAAAATAAAAAAAACAAAGGGTCTTTTAATGCGTGAAACTTAAAATAACTACGGCTACTTATTAATGTAGTAATCCTCAGTATTCCTCTCTTGACATGTAATAACCTCTTACTCGAGGGTATATCTTACATTAACTAGTATATATAAGGAATAACCTGCAGAAATGTCTTACAAAGTTACAAGGGACATATGGATTGAATTTGCACATCTGCAGAAAACAAAGTGCACTCTTCTGAGAAATTTATGCTTGCTTTTGTACAATGGCATCAATTAGGGCCTATTCCGATTTACTGAAAACAACTAAACTACACTGAACTGAATTAAATTGAACTAATTGGGGCTAAACTGAACTGAAATGAATAGAGCTGAAATAAATTGTTTATGAGAGATGAAAATTAGGAACTGAACTGAAATTAAGCTGAACATATCAGGCCTTTAATCTTTGTTACTAGCTCAATAACAATGTAGAGTTCAAAAGAATACACATAAGAGAAAACAAAATGAAGAGAAAGGAAACTAACACTACTTTCGCAAACCATGGTGGAGATCATGGCCCTGGTTATATCTCCTAATAACACAAAATTAAATCATTTAGTAACATTATATTGTTACCTCCAATTGGGGTTATAAGCATATGCGTTGGCCTCGCGCGATATATAAGGTCTATAATGAGTTTAAGCATTTATGTGTTGTATGCTTAACTTTCTCATCCTTTATATGTACGTTGCCCTGCGGTAGGGTATCTTCTCCTCGTGCCCGAGCCTTTTGAAGTTGGAGGCTTGAATCGAGGATTAGAATTCCTCACAATTTGGGAGACTAGATAAAGAGGAAACAATTATATATTTAATAGTACAACGTAAAGAGCCGCCTAAGGATCTAAAGACAAACTCATAAATCTCATTCGTACCTCCCTCCATGGTATGCACAAGGGTTTATATATGATGCATGGGTTTTCCCTCTAATCCCGCCCATCATAAGTTCTAATATGGACTCGGTAACCAGGGTACATACGAAAAAGCCAATCATACGAAGTGGTCGATTCGGTCCTAAAACGTCCTCTACTAGCTCTTCTCGTTCACAATTTTATCACTAGGCAAATGCATATACAGTGCGAGACCTAATTACTATTGGATTAAATTTATTCAAGAAGAAACCATGAAAGTAATCAAGTCTTTATTCTAATTTAATTAATACAAGCATGCGAAAAACAATTAAAACTGGTTATAACCGAAATTCGTGCGTGACTACAGTGGTCACTGCCAAACGCGACCTAAGTTGCTCATAGACGTTTAGCCTTTTTTAGGTGATCTAACTGATTAGTTTGAAATGAATTAATTGATAAATCTAATTTAGGATGTGATTAAACAACATCAAAATCAATTTTTAAATATTTAAAGCATGCGAATATGATTGATTTAATTCCTCAAAGAACGTAACGCTTCTCTTTAGCCAAAGTCTTGCCTTGTGCCTATGGACACTTCGTACTCCGTGATTCCAATGATTTGGTAAGAAAATTTTGATTAAAGGCTAAAAGTTTGAGGAGGACAAGGAATAAAGGAAATCTAATGCAACACATCCAAGTGAACATGAGCCCACTAGTAGATTTTGCCCTCTACTTTGAGCCCTATGACAGGCTAAAGTCATATCACCTAATCAAAAGTATTACCTAAGTCCTCTAACTAATGTAGATAGGGAAGTAGGGTCGAATCCACAGGGAAACAAGTCTTTCTATTCCTAATTGGTTATTAAAATCTAAACTATCTGTAACACCCTAGAAATTCCTTTCCTTTGAAATACCTGTTTTGCTCTTTTTAAAACTCATAATAGGAAAATCTAATACATTACCGCCACCGTGAAAACGGCTAAGACAATTATCAAAGACACACGGCGGAAGACTAATCAAAACCATTCAAAACAAGTCAACTTAAAAAGTCAACCAAACGAAAGTAAAGTTAATACCAAAGTCAAACGAAGTAAAATAAAATCAACCTACAATTTGGAACCACTGTAGGCCCTTATTAAAACCAATCCAACTTCAAAACTTTGCGTTAGTCTCATGAATAATAATATCATAAATAATTAAAGCATTTAACACATCATAAACTTATATATAGAAACTAGCATGATTTGCTCTTCACTCATGCCCCGTCATGAATATGCCTCAATCACCTGAAAAGCTTCTCTTTACTTGTTTCCACTACTCTCCATTAAAAATGGGTCATCATACGGCCAAGGTAAAGACAAGGCCAATGAAGACACAAACACACAATCAGCAAAGCTGAGTACATAAGCGTATTTAAACACACTAACACGCTTTCACCTATCAACAAACACTTATCTCAATGCACCCGTTTACAAGCACACAACAATCAACAAAAACTTTCTCAACTAGACAACTAAATAATTTATTTAGTATTGATTACACATCGAACGGGTTTCCCACCTAACCTCTCCCAATAATGGGGTTACTGACACGGGAGCTAACTGTGCCAGCATCAATAACCACTCGTAAGTGGCGAAATTCCTGCGCATAATAATAATAAAAGGAATGTACAGCGTCCTGTACTCCAGTAGAAGTTATGGTTAAATATAAAACCCCATAACTCCCCCCATATGTCCATACTCAAGGTATATACGTTCCAAGAGTTTTGGTGCGTAATCTCTTTCACTTTATGTTATTTACATATTATTAAACTTGGTGATGACTCTCAAACCATAATCATTCAATCAACATTAATTATTCAATCAATCAAATATACCAATTTAATTCTTGAATAATTAGTGACCACATAATATTTAATGTTGAACCCTTTTTAAATCTACATCGGTGTCAAAGACACCTTAAACGCATAAAGCGCCACAAATCCTATCCCTCGGTGTTAAAAACACCTTAAGTGCACGAAGACACCAAAATATAATTTAACCCTCGTGTACAAAGACACTTAAATAGCTCTTTCCTCATGCTTAAAGCATCAATAAAAATTATATGAACCATAATAAAATTTCTTTTCAATATTCTAAACCAAATTAAACATTTAGTTTAATTAAACATGCATTCTAACATGCCATAAATAAAAGTGTGATTCATATAAAACATGCTAAAATATAATTTCCAATCCATAAATCATCACAAATAAATCATGCTTCATAATTCAATCACCAACATTAATAATCCACAATTCCAAACATAAAACTTAGCGTGATACTACTTGTAATTCAATTAACCAAACCTAGCATGCTACTACATCACCCATAAATATGCCAAATACGCGAACGTACCTTAATTAAGCCCTTAAGTAGCCGATTACACTACAACAATTCCCGAATCAAGTCTCCTACATAAAGAGACAATAACACTATATTACTTCTCTTTGTATACACAATTTCCAGCAACGTAAATTAACTTTAGACTACTTAAAATAATCTGAAAATTATTTTAAAACCCCTAATTAAACTCTTCTTTAATGTTCTTTAATGGGTAATTAAACCCTTTTCATAAAACCACAATTATACTACGATAAATAAAATTCCAGCATTGAATGATCTCCCCGTATGTACTCTCGGACATTTTGTCCTCTGATTAATGCATTAGCTCGGCTTTCCCTAAAAAAAAAAAAAAATTCCAGCATTTTAAACTAATCAATAATCCTTTAAAAACTTCATCAAAATACATCTTTATACTTAGATTATCCGTAAAAACATTGATTTATAAAATCCCTAAATTAATTTAAACAAGAACCCTAAAAATCAAGTCTTGAATAAATTAAAACCCTAACTTTTAATACTTTACAAAAATCCAAAATTAAACCTCTTTATAATCTGAAAATATAAATTAAAACCTTTACATTAAGGTTTTGATACTAATTAAACCAATCTTGAACAATAAAAACCAAGATCAAACTTAATAACAAAGCAAGAAAACAAAGAGGAGAGAGAAGAGAGGAAGAAGGGCGGTACGATGGTGGTGGTCTAGGCGACCACCAGCAAGCCGCCGGCGAGGAGGTGGCCGGCCGGTGCATGTGGGTCGTGGTAGCAGCCGGTGGCAACCAAGCAGCCAATTTGGCTTTGTTCTTCACATAAACAAGAAAGGGAAAAGGAAAAGTAGGGAAATAAGAAAAAGGAGAAAAGAAAAAGAAAGAAAAAGGAAAAAAAAATAAAGGAGAAAACTAACCCTTTTGACTTTGTTGACTTATGTGAGGGAATATTTTGGGGATAAATGGAGTATTTATAGTGTAGTGTAAGTTAGGGTAGGTTTGAGCTTTATAAAAATAATAGACTTTATGGATAAAATTGTTGGCCCATATGTAAAAGAAAATAAGATGATTGGGTTCACAATGGGGATAGGTTACATTCGGATTAATTATTGTTGACCCAAAAATTAAACCTTGTATTATTTAATCCTCTAATTAAAATAATTAACCCAAAAATATATTTTAAAAATAAATAAATAATTTATAAAATACATTAAAAATACGGGGTATTACACTATCGAGTAACCAAAATTGTTTTTATTAAAAGGGAATTAAACTACGAAGATTAAAAGGGAATTAAACTACGAAGATTAAGAATAGGGAGAAATCAATAATAAGAAAGCCTAGGGTCACGGGTTCACCAATAATTAATAATCCGAGATAAAACATAACAATCAATAATTAACATTGCACATATAACGTGATTAACAGGCTCTCGCAATTTATTAATCAACATAGATCTAACAGGCTCTCGCAATTTACTAGCTCTAAGTTCCTATTGAAAATAGCCTTTAATATCAAATTAACATCTGCTCGATTCATCAATTCAATATTGCTATACTTTTACAATCAAATCACATCTGCTCGATTCATAATCTAATTGTAAAGAATTAAAACAATGCAATAAGAAATTATCATGCAATATTATTAATCAACAATAACAAATCATCCCTTCATACTAATTATGGATCCCCCAAAACCCTAGAATTAAACTACTCACACATAATTAAATCTAAATTAAACAAAGCAATAAAAGAAGACATGATTAAAATTAAAGAAAGAAAATAAAAAATAAAGAGAGAAGAAAGAATATCGAAAAAAGGAAAATTGGAATTTCCCTCAAAAGGTAGAATCTTGAGTTAAAGAACAAAAACCAACTAAAAAGCTCTCTAGATTTGAGTATGAGAGAAATAATAATGAAAAACGTAACTAAGAAAGATTACAAAAAAGTATTAAAAATTAAACTCGAAGATTAGCCAAAACGAAACTCCTAAACCGCCTACAAATATGCGCGCCCGATCGGGCTAAGGTCCGCCCGATCAGGCCCGCCTTTTTTCTTCACTTCTGCTTCTGGGAAGCCGCCCGATCGAGCTAATGGTTGTCCGATCGGGCTCGGCTTGCCTTGGTCGTGGCTTGAGCTTCACTTCATCAATTATTTGGGCTCCAAAATCAAGGCCCAACACTTCTCTTCTTGGTCCATTGCTCGGACCGATTCCACGAATCGAGCCCTTAATCACCGATATGATCGATCTTGGGCTATGATCAATGGTCATGATGTGCTTCAAGCTCCAATATCTCGTAGTGGCCGGAAAACCATAGAAAATTCCGACAAATTCGGGGAAATCCTACAAAACAAATGCCAACTCTACAAAACACTAGAAAACACACATTAGTACCAAAAATAGCTCCAAAGAGCTTAAATATGCATGTAAATGACCTTGGGTTGGGGGATAAAATAACATATAAAACATGAATATCAAACTCCCCCAAGCCAAACCCTTGCTTGTCCCTAAGCAAGGCAATGAATCAAAACAAATCATAACTTCACCCTGAGTCACATCTAAAGTCCATAACATAACTCATGGCAAATCCAACAAACAAGTATCATAATCAATCACTCAAATCCATCCGACTTCATGTCTTCCCTAACAATTGTCAAGTAGAGCAAACCACAAGAGCATATAGAATTCAAGACTAGTGCTCACACACTCGACTCTCATTTATGTGTCGAGTAAAGAATGTGCCCGATTGCTCTCCAACCACCCCTTTATTGTGAACAATGCCCTCCCAAACTTACAACACTCGTGTGTTTAAAGAGATAAGCACTCAACCTAGATAGTCGACTCGGAATACATCAAGTCATCCTTCGCATTGATAACAACACTTTCACATCCACACAATTCTATGCACAAAAGTCGGAAGGTCTTTAAAGCTTGTAATGTAAGGCTAGGGTGAAATGTAGGATAAATTTGGGAAAATAGAGAGTAAGCCATGCTTAAAGGGAGCCAAATTCTAGCAAAACCAAGGTTAAAAATTATGACCAAAACATCTCCAACACAACTCAACTCCATAAAAATTCACCAAACAATCAAATTGATGTCTTACAAAATCACCATCACTTACAATTTCACTCTGTAGATACCAAATTTTGATCCTACTTTTGTAATTGTCACTATTAATTATTTTTTATAGTTATCGTTTTTTGCAAATAATTATTATTATTTTGCTAAATATTTTTATAAACTTAATGACGTTTGTTTTATTATTTAAAATGAAGAAAACAAGTAATAATAATGATTTTTATTTATAATTTCCAAAATACATGTTACAATTTGTACTTCTAAACTACTAAATTACAAAATATTGAAGTAAAGCTAACACTACATGTATTTTTACCCTGCTCCACCAAAATAATTTTCGGGCTTTACTTGTGGATTAACAAGTAAATTAATACAACCATTAAGAGGACCACTAGCCCCACAATGTACATGAAGTACACCCTTATCATCTTCATGTCTTCCTCAAAGGTGAAGACAGACTAATCTTCCTGGTTTTCTTGAAACATGGTGGCCGAGTTTAATGGTGATTTTTGTTTGGTTTTTTCGGGTAAGGAGGAAGATGGAAGAAGATAAGAATTAAGTGGTGAGTGAAGGTTTTGGATAAGGGTAATTTCTTTTTATAGTAAAAAGTAGGTATTTTAGACCGTATTTTTATACATATATGTATAATAATTGTATAGTATAAAGTACAATATTTTTTTGTCTTGACAGGGGAGTATGTCATTTTCTTTATAAACAAGCATTGTTTACTCCTTTAGAGTAAAATAAGTATATTCGTATGTTCATTTAGATTGTTAGAGTATTTTTTTATTTTTTTTCTTTATTTTACCTAGTGATTTTTGCGATTTGTGCAATACCCTATTATATGACCAGTTTACCTATAAAGTCCACACTCTAAAGACTCATGCCCAACCCATATAGGGAAATGACAAACATTCCCACACCTAAATGAGTACTACATGTTGTAGTGCTAAAGGGATCTCTTTTTATGTACACTTAGTAAAATATCTTTGTCTTTCTGTCACACACTTCATATTGGATCCGATAAGTATCAATTCGGATCCGTTGAATCAATAATCATTTATTGATGGGAAACGTATATGTGGATAATGACCGAAATATATAAGGAAGCAAAATATATTATTGTTAGTTGTTGGAGTATAATATGAACTGTAAAGCATATGAACTCATGGAGTGACATGGATCATACGTATAGCGAGGATAGGAATGCAAAGGACTGCAGTAATAATGTGAGTTGAGATAAGGAATGCAAGAAGCCTGTATCAATTCGTGGAATGGGAATGAATATGGAGCAAAAGTAGTGGTTTTAACAATCAGTTACATTCCACTATTGTGAAGCTAGTTTTAGGATCGTATCCCCTTGGATTGTTTTTTTTTTTCCTTTTTTTTTTCTTTTTCTTTTCCAATCAGTTTGTTTTGCTTATTCAAACTAGTTTGTGTGTTCTTTCGTCAATTTTGATAAACAATTGTCAATAGTGAATTAATGTTACCTTTTTTTTATCCCCCGCGGTTAATATTGTATTCAATAAATTTCAATTTGGATAAATTGTATCAATATTTATCTAACGCTAATTAGGACAGCTGGATTTCATACGCGTCATATATTGCATTTCACTATTCAAAATACTATTTGACACTATTCCAAATAGTAATTTCCGTTACGTTGATTTGAAAGGAATGGTGTCCTTCGAACAAGTGTATTATTCTGATAGCGGGTTCAGAATTATTAGAAAGCTAATATATTCAGTAAGGTCAAGTGATCGGAATGCCTGGGTGGAGGCCGCTTTCGATCAGTAATATTAATATAATTAATATTACAGCTTAATCTTGACTGAACCCTTCGGGTCACACCCAAGTAAAATATACAAACCGACTCGACGAATTAATTCGGAAGAAATTAATTCGTCGCCCGAGTGTTAAATATTTAGACGTCGGTAATTCGAGCTTGGAGCGTCGAAACCGATCGTCGGAAGTCGAGTAAAATATAATAAAAGACGAGACGCGCAAAATAATAATAAATCGACCATATTCCCAAAATATCCCTAGCATCGGAATGCCCCGAGCATCCGAATGCTAGGGGAAAAAATGTCCAAGCATAGGTGGCTAGCAAGCGCACCAAGCCGAGCCTAGCATGGCTGGCTAGGTGCGTGTTAGCGCACCGTGCTAGCAGCCACGCACAGCAGCAGCTAGCAGCCGCGTGCACGTGGTGCGTGCAGCAGCTAGCTGCCGCAAGCTAGGCGTGCTAGCATCGCACGCACTAGCAGCCACGCACAGCAGCAGCCCGCATCTTGGTGCGAGGTTGGGCTCGGGCTGGGCCATAGGGCCGGTCACTATGGGGAAGCTTGAGGAATATGGGAGCAAGTGGGTAAGGACATGTGGCACAAGAAGAGTATTGAGTGGGGAGCAAGTATGGTCCCCTACTCTCCATGTGGTCCTCACCAACCCATTTCACATGGTAATGCCACTTGTAGATTTATTATTAGTTTGCAATTTTAATTTAATTTAGCTGTGGTACCCATTTTTTGACTAATTAAAATTAGAAGTCAAAATCCCACGTAAGTCGATAATTTGACTAAAAAAAATAAAAATTAGAGTCGCCACTCTATTTTTGCCCGAATAGAGACGGTCTTTTTGTTTATGATCGTTTTCAAATAGAAAACGACATTGACTACATTAGACGAGGCACTATATAAGTATGGTCTTAGGAAAATCAAAAATCTAGGTACGGGGTATAAGTTAGGAAGATCGAACGTTTGGAACTCGTCTCTTCCTCTGTTCTAACGAACAGGCTCTTACTAATACATTGTTAATTGGTTATGATTATTCACATACTTTTCCTTAAACTAATGCATAAAAACATGAAAATTTCCACATTGTCAATCACACTCAAATGTAAAATAAAAGTGAATTAAACCTTACGATATATGGTGGGTTTGAGCATTAAAGTTTCACTACGTACCGTTCATTGTGGGATTTGAATCCACTCCCGGATCAAAACCCTACGTAGTTCTTACGAACGTCCATTTATACATTGTCGAAATTTCATACGAGGTTTCAAGAAAGTTTATATTATTTTTTTTAGGAGAGGTGGTCGATCCATATAGGGTCATTTGAATGAGGTTGAGCAATCTTGCTTTCAAGGTGGAGGTCAAATTATCAAGGTTGAGGAAGTCACTAGAATCAGCGACACCATAGGAGTTTCTTTGAGGAGAATGATTTTGTTTGTAAAATGCGTTTCAATTAACGACTTTATTTAGGGTTGACCAACTTCCAAAAAGAGATTGTGTGGGCTTATTTGAGTGTGCTAAAAAGGAATTTTATTTGGTATGAATTTGAGAAGAATATGAAGGAAATGTGTTTAGATTGTATGAAATTGACTTACGCAGAATGGACATTCTATATGGCTTAAATCTAAATGATAGGTAGTATATGTTGAAAACCTTAATCATGTTAGATTAAGTAAGCGATCTATCAGAGATAATAAAACTTTAAAGTATAATTCTCTGCGGCAAATAGATCATCTTATAACCTATCATGATTGAATATTCAACTTTACCCTCTTATTTAAATATAAGCCATAAACCATAACTCGAAAGATTTATTTTATTAATGAAATAATACAAGCATGCAAGGCCATATTTTGCTTAATTAAAAGTTAGTTGTCTCTTTATTAAGAAATGCATAAGGAAATTTTGCTCTTCCGAACGATGATGGAATTAAAACTTAAACAAGATTTATTTAAAAATTATAAGACATTCTATTCCAAACTAAATGAATTATTTATAATGCTCCTTTCATATAGCCATAGAATGAAGAAGACTTTTTTTTTAAATAAAAAAAAAGTGTTAGTCTTAAAGTGATACAAATGTGTCTCTTTTTTGGATTAATATCAACTTGAGGCATGAGTAATTTATAAATTCTTCAAATGACTTAAAAAAAAAAAAACAGAGGTATACATGATAGGGTGACACAAATTATATAATAATGTTCATTCCATTTTTCCTTAAAAAGCTTAAGGGTTTAAAGTGTCTCTAATATTTCGGACACCATAACTCATGTTCTAACAGTCGGATTTGAGCATATGATAGGTCTTTGGAAATGTCTACAAGTCTTATATAACATATCAAAAATTGGGATTCATCTAACTGTTGAAATGAAAGATAATGAATTTTCTTTAAAAACACTCCAGTTTGGGACGTTCATGGGGAATTGGGTGATAATGGTCAAAGTACTTTGGAATTGGCATGGTCCTTTTAATGGTATGTTAAGAACAAACATTTAGATGATCTGTAGAAAATTCTCCCTTTTTAGAAGTTATTTGATATGTCAAATAAAAAAGTATTCTTGGTTGGGAAAAACAGCCTCAAATCAGTTTGACATTTTAATATCTAGATTTGTAAAAATCATAAAAAATAGAATATTCATCCTATGAGAACGTGTGACCCCAATTTACAAAGCTTAAGGAATCTACTTTCTAGTTATTTAATTCAAATTTTATTATTAAAAAATAAAATTGGTCGAAATTGGAAAATGGACAGACCTGTAGTAAGGAATTTGTGGTGTTACTTTGTCTTAATGTCTAATTTTTTGTGAGTTGGTTAAAATTTATTTTTATAAAATTCCAAGTCTCATACACTCCTAAATACATAAACTTACTGTAAAAAATTTATTTTTTAATTTTATAATGAAAAACAATTTTTTACATAATAAAAAAAAAGTAGTCGAAAATGCTATCTTGCTAGAATTCCATCATTCATTCTTTGGAGCTTCCTTATGCATTTTGTACAATTATCATTGCTTCCGTTTCATACTCTACATAAGGATGATACATACAAGAAAAAAAATCAAACAAACCATGTATACTCACTCTCAAACTCGCTCGCGGTCGGTCAAATTCTACTTGGTTTCTGATACGACTATCGCGCGTCTACCAAATATAAACCTAACTAAAACCTCCTAAAATGTAGTAGGGTAAGCTAGGGTCGATCCCACAGAGAATTGGATTATCAAATTATTACTTGTGTAAGTTAGAAACCCCTGTTTTGAAGAAACAATGATATGATCTAATAAATAAACTACTGACTAGATAACAAATAAAGCACGGAGAAGTAAACTAATAAAAATTAAAATACGATAAAATCAAAAATAATGAAATAGGGAATCGGGAGATGTATTATAGCATTGGAGTATCAATTATTGCTCATCGAATTATACGAATTACATTTATATCTTAATGTTAACCAAGGAACACAAACAAGCATTCAAAACTTCCCTTAATTGCATATATACCAAACAAGCTCTCGGAATATTGTCTAACTAACTAATAATCTAGAACAAGCTCTCTAGACTCGATTAATTAGCCGCATTAATAACAAGGAAGTAGTTAACTTAAGCCACGAGTCTCACAAGCTCGGACTTGTGCAACTCAAAGGGTTGATAATCTTAGGTGTGAGACAAGTTTTAGTCACCAATCACACACCTAATCACTACTAATGGTATTAGCTAGAACAATTACGGATCACAAGCTAAAATTCTAGTCGTCAAACTAACAAATTATACTAAAGATGGCCGGTCTCAAACATAATCAACTAGTTCGTAATTCAAGCGGATTATCAAACCAATTAAGAATATAAACATAATACCCAAGGACTACAACATATCAATTCTCACAATCCAATAATCCAATGCATAATTGATCTCCCTACCCCCCTAATAATTTAGCCTAACATAACAAATATTGAGGTTATCATACTAGAACATATAGAATTCATAGTCAAACTAGTTAACAAAGCAAAATAGAAATAGATACTAGAAATTATATTAAGCAATCAAAGTATAATTCCTAGGAGTAACTGACGCATTCAAGAACAAATTAAGGAAACACTAACTTTATTATTTCCATTTTCTAAACAAAACTTCTACTGCTAATCCAAAGTAAAAACAAGTAGCTGACAATTGAATGTAAACAAAATATATAAAATACCAAAAGCTTCCAGTAGATGATCAGAGTAACCATGCACAGAACCAAGCCACCTCTGTTCACTCGTCTACCACCTCTGTTCACTGTTGGATGTCGCAACTCTCCGCCGAAATTCAGATTATATTCCCTCAATTTTTTGCTCCCCAAAATTACGGATCTGATAACACTCAAAAACTTCCCTAACAGAAAGATAAGGAACTAGCCTTTGATTCATCTCCGTTGCTCCGAGTATTTCGCTCCAATAATTATCCAATTTCATCTTTATCATCTTGTTTGACGGTTTGTTCTCCGTGAAAGTCGGTGAAAAACTCTATGCTTTACTGCAAGGAGAAATGTTCTTGAGCTGCCTCTTTTCTTCACTCAGCTAAGTAGGAAGATATTTTCATTCAAGGCCCAAATGTAAAAGCCTACACAATAAAACAATATTGGGCTTGAAATATTTGAGAGTCAGCTGGCTTGTAAATTTTGCGAATGCAATTTGATGCCGATATTTTCTTTCCTGCAAACAAATAAATAAAATAGTAGTAACTCATGTATAGGATAGAAAATTACTTATTATACTCTTAAATTATCAAATGCCAATATAAAATCAAGAGTTTAATATATAAAAATAATATACTTTTACGGTCCTATCAGTTTCCAAATTAGGAAACCGACACGTATAGTGCCCTAGGAGGTTATGGAACACACAAAAGTAGAAAAGTTAGTAAATGTATGTAAAAAATAATATGAAATCACAAATAAAAAGAAAGAAGATATTACCTTTGGCTTTGAGTAGCTATCTTGAGGAATTAGTCAAGGTAGTGTCAAAATGATCGATTTAATTTTTTTAGGCCAAGTCCTTCTACAATTTTTTTTATATTCTTTTTTTTTTTTTTTTTTTTTTTTTTTTTTTTTTTACTGAAAATAAAAATTTTGATTACCTTTTTTTTTTTTTTTTTTTTATCTAATTATAGTGCTGAAATAATTTAGACTTCTTTTATGAGTTTTTTTTTTTTTTTATAGCTCCTTTCTTAACTATTCTCTTCGATATTTTTTTTCCCTTTCGTGAAGAGTGGGGTGGTATATATATATGGGAGCAAATGGGAGCTAAAATACAAAATACAGAGAATATACTGTTATACGGAATAAATACGTACGAATATAAGAGTTAGGTAGAAATTATAACCAAAAATCGTCTTAATGAGGTAGAGGACAAATAGAATAGCCTACTACTTTATGTAAAACTTAATTACTATTGACCGAACAAAATACAATATTATTAATGAATAAAAATAATTAAAAGTACTAATATAATTTGAATACAATGATTAATTGGTACTACTTTCCTTTGAAGAGTGTACTTACTCTTCGTATATTAAACTTACCATAGCAAAATACGACTATTACACAACCCACTTATCAGAAAATAACAAGGAAAAAAGTTGTTTGCCATTGATTGTGGATAGTCATATCACCTTACCGTTTGGGAAGAAACACGGCTCAGTGATACAACGTATTGTCATATCACACCATTTTCTGATTCTCGTTGCTAAATTACAACCATAGCTTACCATTTTCTTTTTCTGTAGAGATTTGACATATCAAATGAGTGGTAATGGCAAAGGTATCTTTGCTTAGAGCCACTCTTTTACTGTCAAATATTGTCGTCGTTGCAATAACCCGGAAGAGAAGTAGCATGCATACTTACACTTGTTATTTCTGAGTATATGAAACAGAGAAAAGATGACTCATGAAGGTATAGTGGTAATGGTGTTTTTGTGAATAAGGAAGAAGATGAAAATTGGAATAGTAGTACGTTTTTGACAAAGCAAAATGGTAGAACTAAAACAAGTTATAATTAAGGAAGTTGAACAACAACAAAAAAATAATAAAAAAAAAACAAAAAAAATAAAAAAACAAAAAAAAAAAACAAACAATGGGAGCCGTGAGTTTTGGCATTTGCCACTTACATTACATGCATTTCATGCATGTTTTGTGTCTGACCTTGGGTATTGGTAATGGCTTAGTATGCATGCATGCTTTGCATTCTTTTACATAATCAAAATATGCTAATTTGTCCTGTATGATTTGTATTTTTCTTTTTTTTTTTCTTTTTTTTTTTTTAAAAGATGATTGAAAATATTAGAATAATAATAATAGCAATAGGATACATAAAATCAGTTAGTACTAAACTTTTATCCGGGGTTAGAAAGTGATACTTTAGAAACGGTCACGGTTTTAAAATTGTACAGATAAAAGGGTCAATATTTTATATTCTCGATCAGGATATGTCAAACGGAATAAGTGTTACATATGTCAGTGGTAACACATTATTTTTATTTTATGTTATTTTTAAAAGATACACTTACTACTATAATTAGACTAAACAATTACACGATTAGGATATGATAAAATACGGATAAGATTTATCCCCTATAAAAGGGAGATTTCCCTTATCCGAAATCACCCTTTACTAAAAAAAACACACCCCTTGCCTTTTCCTCTTCGGTTTCCATGGCTCCCGGCAACCAAAACCGTCAAGCTCCATCTCCGTTCGACGAGCATTTTCGAGTGCTAAATTTATATCTAGCTTTGATTATGGCGTTAGTGGTACTAATAATGGCGTTAATGATTTTCATAATCATGAATAAATGACGACTTGAAGTTTCCGGTATGGAGTGTACAAGGTTCGAGTTATGCTACAAATTAGCCTCGTGTTTTGTTTGTAAATTAGGAGTACAAATTGTAAGGGTTTTGTATACCCCAAAATTATAAATAAACACTACTTGAACTTGTCTCTTATGTCTAATTATTGCGGTTGTCGTTAGAAAAATTAAATTTTGTTATTATAATTATGAAATTACACAAAATTAACTGGAAAATAGGGGATCAAAATTTGGTGTCTACAGAATGCCCCTCATTGATCGAGTTTGGAACAAACGATGATCAATGATTAGAAAAAGATAGTAAATTTTGATCCTTAAATAGAGTTTATAAAGAAACTAGAGTAAAGTAAAACAAAATGCTAATAATCATGGAGCATTTGCTTAAATATGGCGTGAGAATATTTGCGGTCAAATACGGCGTATTGATTGTGGTTAAAACTTAATCGTCAATTATTTGCAGTTGAAAAATTGGCTAAAAAAAATTGAATAAGTGATTAATAATCAGTTGTGGTTGAAAAACCAGCTTTGATAAATCTCAATTACGGTTGAAAAACCGGCTTAAAAAGTCTTGGTCGATTAACCAATGATCAAGTGTGGTTGAAAAACCAACTTTGGGAGTCTTGGTTGCGGTTGAAAAACCGGCTTGAAAATTTTGATCTATTGATCAGTCGTGGTTGAAAAACCAGCTTTGGAAACTTCGATAAAGAACTTAATCGTTCATTACTTACGGTTAAAAAAAAACGGCTTGAAAGATTCCATATAGGACGGAGATAATAAACAGCTTGAGGCATATCAAAGTGCAACCGTAAAATTAGCTAAAAAGACATTCATAGGATTAATTTGATTCTGTTTGACTATCCTATTCATGTACAAAAAAGCAAGTTTCACGGGTACTTTAACCATGAGAATATGGAGTAAAAAAAACAATTGATTGTTGTCATAACACATGCATGTAAGTAAAGTTTGCATGAAGAAAAATGGCATGTTGTGGGGGGACTAAATGCATGAAAGCTTATAGGTGTTTCAATGTAAGGTGGGGTTTTTGCTTGCCTATATAAGACATGAGTTTGGGTGATCATAATCATCTACTTCTATTCTCCTTTGAAACAAGAATACTTAGTCTTTCTTGTTTTCCTTTCCTCCTTTTCCTCAAGTTTTCTTTCAAAATTATGGATATGAAAGGAAAAGAACCCAACTACTTGAATGAAATCAATGAAGTAGACTACAAAAACACTTTATTTTCCATGGGGGTAGAGGTTGCTTTAGGAGAGAAAAGTTATGCAAAAATCTTCTTTGATTCCCTTCTTCCTCTTCTCAAACTTCCACTTTGCTATGACCTTATTTATGCTTCTACTAAATACTGGGATGAGAAAAAGCATGTTTTTAGGTTTAAAGGTGGGGAGATGGTGCCAATGGTAGAAGAAATTGAAGGCCTCTTGGGTTTTTCCTTGAGTGGACCATTGGTTACAACAAGAAAGTGTACTTCTACTAGTGGTTATTTACATGAGGCTTTAGGCATATCTTATCATGATGGTATGACTTTCCATCATGAATATTCCATCCTTATTAATTGTTTCCTCGAACCTTTTAAAGCAAAAGGTACCAGTCTTAAACTTAATATTTCATATGGCTCGGCACGAAGTCGAGCATGCTTGATTGCCCTCATGGGTCTTTTGTTGTTCAAGGAAGGTCTTGGGTTGTGTCATAACAATGTAGCTAGCTATGTACTACAAATGGTTTATGGGGGCCGATTAGGGCCATTGATCTTGGAAGAATTGGTCCTTAGTCTTGATCATCAAAAGGAACATCCATACACCTTCATGAAGGGGAGCCCACTGGTGCTTCACTTGTGGATGATGGAGAAGTTTAAGTTGGTGAAACCTTTGAACGAAATCAATTACCATCCTAAGATTATCCTTAGTAGGGGTTGTTCACCCTTATATCATAAGATAAAGAAAAGTAATGCTTGGAGCTTTACCCTTGAAGGTGAAATCCAATGGGTAACCTCTCATTTGGGGATCAAAGAAGTCATATATAGTACTGCTAACAAAAGGGGTGTAGTGCTTCCAAGTATCAACAAGATCACTTTTTATTATCTGTGGAGGTGTCTTCGACAGCTCGGGCAGCGACAAACCTTCCTAAAGGATCTTCCCACTGATGAATGTACTACTCATTGGATAGATACCAACATGTTGAGGGATCTGTTCAAAGTTTGGGAACGGGTTAAGAAAATTCCATTTCTCCCGGTCTTAAGAGATCCGACTATTGATGTTTATTATGAAGGGTGGCTTCTCAAAGATGTGGGTTCTTTTAAAAGGCCGAAGATAGAGGATGAACCCTCGATCAGCAATTCGAAGAGGATTAAGGAAGAGAAATGATAAAGTCAAGAACGGAAAGATTCAAATGCCCCCCGTTTTTTTTTTTTTTTTTTTTTTTTTTTGCACTTGAACCTTTCACGTAATAAGTCTAGGTTTTCCTTAGCACTATGGGCATTTGAAGCGTCGAATTAGGATCGGATGTCATCTTATGTAACATTGTGTTTTTAAGGTTGGAATTTCTCATTGGAATGAAGTTTTTCTTTAAAAGTCAACTCAATTGTTGCTCTAAACATTGACATTTGTTACTTGAAATTTAAAGTTTATGATCACGAGATCATGATTTAGAATATTCCATTTTATGAGCCCAATCATGTATTTTAACCGAAAATGGAGGTCCAAAGTTTAGACAATGACATTAAAGCCTAAATATACAATCGATAAATCTAAAGGAGACGAAATTATAAAGATTATAATTCGTATGCAACCCTTAGAGTTGATCGAACGTCATACATTGACAAGTAATTTCCCGTTTTATTGACCAAAGTACGTGCGAAGATCCCTTCTTTTTTTTTTTATTTATTTTAATTTTTTTTTATATCCGTATTGACTTGGGTATGGATACTAAGCGTAATACTTTTTGAGCTGATCAAGATTAGTGAAGTGGAGGAAAGTATCACCATTCATATCGACTAATTGTACTGCCCCGGCAGGAGTGATATGTTTGACCAAGAATGGTCCTGACCAATTTGGTTAAAATTTGCCCCGAGGATCATGAAGAGGAGCGCGATTTTCTTTTAGCACCAAATCACCCTCCTGGATGTCTCTATCTCGAACTTTTTTTGTTGAAGGCTCGAGCAATGCGTCGTTGGTAAAGTTGGGTATTGTGAAGAGCCTGTAACCTTCGTTCATTTGCTAAGGCAAGTTCATCATTCCGAAGTTTGAGCCATTGATCTTCAGAGATTTCACTTTCATTCATGACCCGTAAGGAATGAATTTCGATTTCTATGGGAAGGACGGGCTCCATCCCATACACCAAGGAGTAAGGAGTAGTTCCTGTTGGGGTTCGAATAGAGATTCTATACCCCCAAAGAGAATACGGCAACTTGTCAGGCCATTCCCTTGTTTTTTCAGTCATTTTTGCGATTATTGTCCGAATGGTCTTATTGGCTGCTTCAACTGCTCCATTGGTTTGAGGGCGATAAGGAGAAGATTGATGATGTCTAACTTTATACTTTTCAAGAGTTTCTTTCAATTGCCCTTCGAATTGCGACCCATTGTCCGAAATCATTTCAAAAGGTACTCCATAGCGACAAATAATGTTGTTTATCACGAATTTCGAGACTTGTTATGCACCTAACTTGGAAAATGATGCTGCTTCAATCCATTTTGAAAAATAATCAACCGCTACTAAAATGTATTGATGCCCATTTGAAGCTTTCGGATGAATTTGTCCAATGATGTCGATGCCCCAACTTGAGAATGGCCATGGTGAAGTGAGATTATGTAGTGAGACGGGTGGCATATGGTTGAGATTTGCAAAGATTTGACACTTCTTTCATGTCCTTACAAAGTGTATGCAATCTGTCTCCAAGGTGGTCCAATAATACCCGGCTCGCAAAATCTTACGAGCCAACATTCGTCCGTTCATATGTGGTCCGCATTCTCCTCCATGGATTTCTCCCATGACCTTTCGGACTTGTTCACCATGAATACATAGTTGCAAGGTTCCATCAAAACCTTTATGATACAATTGATCTTTTAATATCACAAAGTGAGCGGCTAGCCTTCGAATTGCAAGTTGATCTTTTTTATGACTCCCTTCGGGATATTCCTGAGTGGCCAAGAAATTTTTTATGTCGCTATACCAAGCGTCCTCTTCGTCCCGTATAGTTAATGATGCGATCATTTCTTCATCCATGATCACTGGGGAACTTTTTTCTTCTACAGTTACAGACCAAACTTTAACGTTATCTTCCCAGGTTAAATTTACTGCCAGATTTGCTAGCGCGTAAGTGAAACTATTTTGTTCTCGAGGGAGATGTTTGAAATCGATTTCCTCAAAGCAGGGGATAAGTTTTTGGAGATGGTCAGTATACATTTGCAACCTTTCATCTCGAACCCTCCACACTCCAATTGTCTGAGATATAATGAGGTTTGAATCACCATACACTATAAGATTTCTTGCCCCTGCTGCTAAGGCTGCCTTTACACCGTAGATGCAAGCTTCATATTCAGCGGTGTTATTGGTTGTTGGAAAACTAAGTTTTATTGAAAAGGGAATATGAACTCCATGTGGATCAATAAGTAACACACCTGCACCATTCCCCCTTCTATTAGATGCTCCATCAAAGTACATCTTCCATTGTGATGTATTGATATTGAATAAATTTTCATCCGGAAAGTCATTATCGAATCCATCTCCTGATATAGGCCCATCAGCTAACGCTTCAGATATGGCTCTCCCTTTAACATATTTTTGACTAACACATTGAATATCGAATTATGAGAGAATAACATGCCATCTCGCAAATCTTTCACTCAGAATAGGTTTCTCAAAGATATATTTGATAGGGTCTAATCTTGAGATAAGGAATGTTGTATAAGCTTGTAGATAATGTCGGAGCTTTTTTGTCGCGTAGATTAGAGCGATGCATGCCCTTTCTAAGGGAGTATATCTAGTCTCATATTCTAAGAACTTTTTGCTTAGATAATAAATAGCAATTTCTTTCTTCGTACCTTCTTGATATTGCGCCAACAATCCACCCATGGCAGTTTCTGTCACTGTAAGGTACAAGAGCAAAGGCTCCTCGGGCTTGGGTGGCATCAAAACTGGAGGATTAGAAAGATAATTTTTCATTGAATCAAATGAAGCTTGACACTCATCATTCCACTTTTTTGGCACATTTTTCCGAAGAAGTTTGAAGATTGGTTCACATCTAGTTGTAAGTTGTGATCTGAACCTGCTGATGTACTGAATTCTTCCCAAAAAACCTCTTATTTCTTTTTCATTCTTTGGAGGAGGCAATTCCTTAATGGCCTTAACCTTATCTGAATCAACCTTGATTCCTTCTTGACTTACAATAAATCCTAGAAGTTTTCCGGAAGTTACCCCAAACACACATTTCTGGGGGTTTAATCTTAAGTTGTATTTCTGAATTCTATCGAAGAAAGACTTCAATGCCGATATGTGTTCCATACGGTCATGGCTTTTAACAATCATATCATCCACATATACTTCAACAGTGTCATGAATGAGGTCATGTAGGATGGTTGTTGCAGCACGTTGATAAGTAGCCCCAACATTTTTTAGTCCGAAGGGCATCGCTTGGTAGCAAAATGTCCCCCATGGGGTAATAAACGATGTTTTTGGTGTATCATCCATCGCCATCAGTATTTGATTATATCCTGAAAAATCATCCATCAATGAGAACATTGCATGTCCCGCAGTACTATCCACCAAGACATCTATGTGGGGCAGTGGGAAATAATCTTTTGGCGATGCTGCATTTAAATCTCTGAAGTCTATGCATACTCGAACCTTTCCTTCCTTTTTGGGAACTATCACCACATTAGCCAACCATTCGGGGTGTTTAATTGGTCGAATGAATTTTGCATCAAGCTGCTTCTGGATCTCCTTTTTCACCTTAAGACTGACTTCTGGCTTCATTCTTCGCAACTTTTGTTGTTTTGGCTTGCTGTCTGGATAGAGAGGAATACGATGTTTAACTATGTTACGGTCCACACCTGGCATATCGGCGTATGACCATGCAAACACATCTACATAGTCTTTAAGTAATGAAATGAATGCAACTTGTTCTTCAGGGGAGAGGGAAGATCCTAATTTAACCTCTCTTATGTCACCTTCTACGCCTATATCTATGACTATGGACTCTTCTATAGGTGTCATGCATGATTTAGGCTCATTGAAAGATTCATTGCCAGATAACTCATGATAATCAACATTAATTTCTTGCATACAAACATGTTTAGATTCTACAAGATCTTCAAAGTCTTCATGATCAGAAAAGTCAGATTGTGTGTGGAGGGAAAGTTGGCTGGATGAAGAACTATCCGTTTCATAGCCATCTGAGTGGGAGAAATGAATCTCATTCGTTTTTGAAAAAAGTTTAAGGGAAGGGTCTTTTAGGTAGGGTTGGTTTTGAGTCTTTTCGGTTTTCATTTGGAGTTGAACATCACCCTCAACTGGTACTATGAGTGATAATGGATCTATGTCTTCAATATCTCCAAATTTTGTAGAAAATAAATTTCTCAGAACACCATGCTTCAAGTATTCTATCCAATCAAGGTATTCCTTTTGTTTAGGCTTCTCGTAAAACCACTTTTCTACTACATCCTCGTCTCTAGCCTCAGCGAAGAAGATTTCCAGTCCAGGGAGTATTTTTTGTGAGGCAAAGTCATACCATGGCTCAGGGAATTCATAGTATGGCTCGGTATCATTTTGTAAAACGAACTGTCCATTGAGTGTTAAAGATGATCTTTTGTGAGTGTGAAAGTCGTGGCTAGGATCATATCCTAAACCATGGCGATTCTTCTTGTCAATGATGGGGATAGGGTCCCTCCTTCCTTCATTGTTTCGACCTAAACCTTAACCAGGTATATAACCCATTTTCATCATTAATTGTAGACCCTTAGTAAGTGGCTGGGGCATCAAACCTTGGTTTTTTAGGATGGGATTTTCTAGTCGGCCTGAAAGGTTGGTTTGTTGAGAGGGATTGGTCATATTTGTAAAGAGAAGGCTTCCAAATCAGACGTCTGTTTATCCTGGGTGGTTACCTATACAAGGGGTATTAAAGTCAACCAAAGTTGGAAAGAAAAGATGTGTATGAATCATGCAAATTCATATGCCAAATAAGATTTTTTTTTTTTTTTTTTTTTTAAAAAAAAAAAGAAACTTAAGAAATGCATATATATGAATTTTTTTGTTTGGAAAAAAAGTAAATGACATTTTGATAAAGGAAAGAAAAGGTCAGTAAGGGTCGTTGATTAAGGTGTTAGATTAGATGCTTCTTTACATACAAGGTACCCAAGATGTTAGAACTCGCTCATTGTTTGACATTCAGCCATGCTACTGAAACCATTTTGGTATGTAAACACGGAGATGTATTATGATTAATCAATAAGGGGAAGTGATCTGAGTTAACAAAAGGGTTTATAGGTGTTCATCTCTCATGTTAAACTAACTTTGAAAAAAATAAAATAAAGGACAAAGATGTAGAACATGGGCCTGTATCCCTTTAATAATTTTCTTCGGCGGATGTCAAGAAATTCAACAATTTTCTTACGTGCTTGCGTATCTCCTTGAACCTTGTACGAGTCCAAATTCTGCATAATCCCTATTTTGTTTGCAATACACATATAAAGTGGAAGGTTGGCTTTGTGTTTAAGCAGCTGAACTCATGCCTGAGTTGCCTACGTACCCCCAATGGCGTGGTGAGAAAAGAAAGTAATGAAGGGTATGGTGATTATTGGAGTTTCAGTGTTATAGTGTGCCATGGGGGATCAAGCTGCACGTAGTTCTTAGGGTAGTAAAAGGAGACATTTTGTGGATTTTTTATTTTTTTGGTTTTTTTTTTGTGGGTTTTTCTATTTTTTTGGTTTTTTTGTTGTGGGTTTTTCTTATTTTTTGGTTTTTATGGGTTTTTCTATTTTTTTGGTTTTTTTGTGGGTTTTTCTATTTTTTTGGTTTTTTTTTTTTTTTTTTTTTTTTTTTTTTTTTTTGTGGGTTTTTCTAGAAGTTGCGTTTAAACGAGGTAGGCTAAGAATGAACGGAAGTGTGGATCATGATTATTTCTTTGTTAATGTCCTGAACCTTCGCTAGGTTCTTCATCATAACCATCCTGCTTCATTTTATACAACCATCTAGCCCATGCTTTACATACTTGAGTACATGCTTTCTTGGTTTCGTTGTCGATCCGTCTTAGAAAGATATGTGGCTCCATGATTGATTGAATAGAAGCTACTTTTGTTGCGGGTGTATCTTCTCCATCCGCAGTCACGGCAAATTCCTCATCTTTCATCCAAAAGGATTCTTCATCACTGGATGATCCATCAGATTGTGGTACTGGAGATAACCGTTCATTCACATTCATCCGTCCCATTTCTTCACTTAGAGGATCGTATGTCATGAGATTCGTAGGGTCTTCTTCATCATTAGAAGTTTATAAGACATTAATGGATATTGACCTTTTACGACTCAAATGTGATATCTTGGTGAT
This sequence comes from Chenopodium album, assembly GCF_948465745.1. Classification (NCBI taxonomy): domain Eukaryota; kingdom Viridiplantae; phylum Streptophyta; class Magnoliopsida; order Caryophyllales; family Amaranthaceae; genus Chenopodium; species Chenopodium album. The sequence continues at coordinate 28,979,766 of NC_137834.1, forward strand.
ATGTTTGATGCGCAAGCGAAGAGCGTGACATCTATCGGTGTCGTGACCATGAAGTTGGTGATAATGACAATATTTGTGGAGGTCTACTCTTATAGGGCTGGCTCCAGGTCGTCGAGGAAGTGGTTTAATAGCGCCTTCATCGAGTAATCCTCGAAATATTGCAGATTGAGATGACCATTGTTGCGATGAAAAACGTCGCACAATATTGTGTCCAGTCCTAGGCCTTGTGTGGATTGGGTCGATTATCCTACGATCAATGAGGTCTTGGATAGAGCATCGAAGATCATAACATGAATCAGTTGTATGGCCAAACTGACTGCAATAACTACAGTATCTCTCCATATTTACTTCAGGTGGCGGGATTGCACATACGTATCCATTCGTTCTTATAAGGCCTGCCTGTGCAAACGACGATACACCGTACTTAGAGGCTCATTAATTTCTGTAAATGATCTTTTGTTAGATGTTTCGGCACATGGATTGACCCTTGGTCTATGGTCTAGTAATTTATATGTGTCGATATCGAACCCATGTTGTTCCATATGCCCAAGAATATTGTATCTCATTGTAACCATTTGACGGTAATAGAAATCATTAAGGTTCTTAAGCATGATGAGCATAAACTCTTTATCTGTGATAGGATTCGGAGCTTGGATCGTACAACAGAACATCGAGAGTAGAAGTGAGAGAAAGTTTCTTGATTTGCATGTAGGGTTGTGACTAAGACCAATTTCTGAGGGTCCGTTTGACTAAAATTATAATCCCAATTAACAAAAGCTTGTGATATCTCATTCCAAGTTGCTTCACCAATGCGTTCAAAACTGTAATACCAAGATAACGCTGCGCCTTCCAAGCTACGATCAAATAATGTAGGGAGGTGTTCTTCTAGGACATCCAAGGGAGCAAGGACATTAACGAACTTACAGAGATGGATCATTGGGTCACTTGTGCCATCAAATTTTTCTAACTTTGGTAGATCTTGATATCTTGGTTCATGTTTATAGCCCGGAAACAAAATTAATTTTTCTGGGCAAATTGGCACTCTAAACATTGGAACATCAAAATCTAAATCAAAGTCATTGCGTGCGTCATTGCTATTTGCACGACTATCGCTGCTAGTCCACGACTCTCCTTCTCGCTCTTGTTGCTCATTGTTAATTCTATCCTCTGGGGTTCTAGGTTCTTCTTCCTTTTCTTGATATAGAGGTTCATCGCCTTCTTCTGGGATCTCAATTGGGTCCTCTGGTTCTTCATTACTATCCTCATCAGATACCTCTATCCACACACCACTTTGAATGCAAAAGACATTAAAACCATCCAAGCGACTCCCTTCTTCTTCATCTAGGTGTAGCACAGATTTCCCGATAGGTGAGATGTTCATGATATCTGGATCTCCCGGGATGGTTACCGCTCCTTGATCGGTCATTAATTTCACTTTTTGATGTAACGTTGAGGCTACAGCCTTGTTTTCATGTAACCAAGGTCTTCCTAGCAAGAAGTTAAATCATGCTTTGATGTCAATCACCGGAAGTCTACTTTCCTAGCCATTGGGCCATATTCTATAAGTAATTCGATGGAACCCAAAACTTCTCTGGTGGCGTTGGCATAGGCTCGAACCACTTGGCTTGATGGTGCCAAATCATCTATTGAATGACCAAGCTTAGTGAGCACTCGATAGGGACATACATTGATTGCAAATCCGTTATCCACAAGAACTCTAGGTATCGTCCATCCATTGCATTGAACAGTGATGTGTAATGAATTATTATGGTTTGAAACTTCAGGGAGATCTTCGTCCGTGAACATGAGAGTACGGTCTACACCATGAATAAGGCCTACAATCTGATCAGGAGTAATAGAAGGGTCAACCGAAGCTTCATTCAAATGCTTAAGGACCGCGCTTCGATGAGGTTGAGAGTGCATAAGCAACTTCCATATAGAAACATTAGCATTGACCTCCTTCATTCGCTTGATAGCATCATCCTCTATGTTGACTTCATCTACCATTAGTTCTTTCCCTTTTTCTTTTCTTCGTAGAGCATCTAATGGATTATCTTCTTCAAGGTAAGAGGGCTTGAAGTGTCGACCTGCTCGAGTTAAATGGGATACTTCCACTAATTCATCATCACTAAGGTCATCAAGGCATATAGGGTGCCTATAGTTGTTTGGAGTGGAGAAATAAGCTCCCGTGTTTCTTTCAACAATAACCATTACAGATGCAACATCTTCATCTTCCTCACGGTCCAATATAAAGTATGTATTGTCGTAATCTAGAGCCCCACACATCATAGCAAAAGGATCCTTGCGGAGGGTATAGTTGTGACCTCTTATCTTGATGATTCTATGGCAAGCAAGTTCATTATCTAGACACCTGCCTATTTCAGTCACCGGTGCTTCACATTCACAAGATTCATTTCTGGTGATCAATTGGGTTGGGTCAAAATTATTTGTGTAGGTAGAGATGGAATTTATGGAGGTAGGGGGTTTGTGATTTGGAAGGGGGTTATTTGTGATGCTAGGTTGCGTGTTATTTGGTTTGTTGGCTAAGGTTCCAACAGAGAGCCTTCCACCATCTATCAAGTCTTGTAGTCGATGCTTGAATGCCGTACAACTTTCAATGTCGTGCCTGGCTCCTTGATGAAATTCACAATGTTTGTTTGGGTTGTACGTTGGTGGCGGGTTCCTTGGTGGAGGTCTTGGGTTCAAAGGTTGGATGTGATTGGCCTTTTTTAGTTTGGAGAATGCCTGGGCATATGTCATATTTAAAGGAGTGAATTCTCTTTGGGGTCGGAGTTGAAATGTCGAGGTTGCCCCAATGTTGTATATCATGTTGGTAGGCTTTGAAGCAGATGCATCATTATTGGTGATCTTCTTATTAGCCCCGAACCTTGAACTATATGAGTTGCCATTGTTAAAGTCTTCCTTCTTGATCTCTCCCTTCTTTATGGCGTCTTCAACCAATGAACCAGTTGAGATAAGAGCTTTAAAAGAGGGGAAGTATTGATATGCCATCTGCTTTTGATATACAGGAAGGAGATTTTTCACAATCATCTGCAATTGCACTTCTTCATTCGGCCTATTTATCATTTTAGCTGCTTTATTTCTCCATCTAGTAATGAAGGAAGAAAACGTTTCATTAATATTCTGTGCAGTTGTCTCCAAATCCCTTCTCGTGATATCAATTTCCTCATTGTATTTATATTGGTTGGAAAACTCTCTCACTATGTCGGCCCAAGTGGATTTCTTTGAATTTTCCAGATTCAAAAACCAATGTGAATCAGCTCCATCAAGATATTGTTGAAATAACTGAGCCATCAATGGTTCATCTACACCCCAAGGGCTCATAGCGCTAACATAGAGTTTTAAGAAGTTGGTAGGACTTCCTGTTCCGTCAAAGTGTGAAAGAACATGCATCTTAAAACCATATGGGAGTCGCGCTTTAGGAAAGAGAGTTAGCCCATGGATGTACATCCATGGTTCGGCCTGAGTGATACCTTTTAACACTTCTTTCATCCTGGTCATTTCCTCTTCAATCTTGGTGGGAATTTCCCTGTCATTGTTTCCAACTTCCAGTGGGAATGGTGAGGCTACTTCCGATTCTGGCACATTAGGATGCATCTGTGTGTTTTGTTTTATGAAATTCACCACAGTTTGCTCTACAGTATCTTGTCGTTCGATTATGGCTTGCATCATCCCCTTAAGTTCCCCGAAAGGATCTAAGCTGAAGCTCGAATTTTGTTGCTCATTGTTTGAAGTTCCAGCCATGCTACTACAGCTGGGAGAGGAGAATATGACTGATATCGGGCAAGGGGAGAACTCTGCAGAAAGGGATCTTCTACAATTAAAAGGGGCTTGGCGAACAAGTCTAGATCCAGCACGGGTCCATATAGAACTCCTGTTAACGAAAATGACATGATAATGTGATAAGAAAGGAAAAAGGAAAGATGTTAGTATTCACGATTGTAACAAATAAACATTAAAAAAAATACGACTAATGAATATTTAACTGAGAGATGAACACCTAAAATACCAATTAATATGATTATATAAACTTATTTGAAAAGATTCCCCTTTTTCTAAAAAAAAGAAGTTTTGTCGGGATTCATAGGTTTTCCTCTAGCTTGTGTTAGAAGTTTGGAGATTTTGTTTGTTATCTCCTTATGTCTTGAATTCCGTGACACGCTATCGGTGGGTCCAGTACAAACTCTAGACTATATATAAGTTCATCACTTACCTTACACATAATGTAACCTTATCCCTCCTACACGATAAAAAAGAACTCATAAAAAAAAACCTTTTTTATTATATAGGAATATTTCCCATGGATCTCAACTTGCCTCCTCAAAGTTCTCGTTCATCCCGTGTGAGGAGGTTAATCCAATTTTTCTCAGAAGACCCTACTCCTTCTCTTCAAAACTTAAGGGATAGGGAAAATGAAGCAGCTCTTGCTTCCATGTCGCTGGAGGACCGCTTAGTCGTTGATTCTCCTACGGGATTTTCTAACCAAATTCTCCCCACAACTACTTCTCCTACCCCTTTGGTAAGGCCTGTGTTGGTAGGTAATTTCTCTCAAACGTTTCGTATGAGTGATCCTTCAGAGTCCTTAGTTTTAATTGTGGCAGATACTGCGGTTTTAGCCATGTCTCTAAGTCTACAATTTCCTTTAAGCTTGACTTACTCTATTTTGGCCATCATAAGCCACAAAACACTCCCTTTTCCTCATAACTCCGGAGAGAGTCCTAGCTCTACATCCCCATTACCCGTCAACCTTACGAGTCCTAGGGCACTTAGGTTGTTGTTGTGGGATGTTCGAGATCAACCTATGACTCGACTTCCCGGTCATCTCCTCACGCTACTCAAAACATACCAACCTACTTGTTTTGTGCTTCTTCTTTCGGACCCTAAAATAGGCGAAGAGGTGGCTAAGGGTTTTGGTATTCGAACATACTCAGTCTTCCGCGGGTCCGGCTCTCTCCCACCAATCTTATTCTTATGGGGCGAAACATGTTTCTTTTCTATGAACCAAGTGACTGCAGATTCAATAAGTTTATCTGCCTATGTTTTGCATCATAGGACTTCCTCAGAGGTTCCATTACGAGAAGGGAAGGGTCCGAGCCAAAGTTCAGCTAACCAGGCCTGGTTAAATTTATCGGATTTTTCTTCTCATGATCGCTTAAAGGCAGCAATGGGTGGGCCATCGAGCTATTTGTGTTTTAAAGAAAGTTTCCTCCAAAAAATACCTGAATCCAGAATTCCTTCATTCGTGATTCCTGAAACATTATGGACAATAGGCCAAAGGGGTCTTTTTTCTTTAATGGACATATTTTCAAGGGCGCGAATAACTGATCCTTGGGTGCACTCAAAACCTTACACACTCTCCTTTGCAGCTATCTCCGATGGTGCATTCAAAAGTAGGGGTGGGTTCACATTACGGAATGCTGAGGAGAACTGGGTGGTCGGGTTCGGTTCTAAAGTTAAAGGGCCTGGCTTATCACTCTTTGTCTTATCATTACTACAACAAGGTTTAAAAAAGGCTCGCCTGCTACGAGTGAAGCATTTGGAAGTGCTGGTAGATGTTGGCATTTATAATCTAGTCTTGGCTAGTTTAGACATCTCCACCATAGTGGTTGAGTTAATGTTATGCGACATAATCCAAATGATGTGCTCATATGATTGGGAGATTAGTATACGACATTTCTTGCAGGAGGATCTAAAAGGGGCTTTATTTCTTGCTGAGTACTGTCAAAGATTCCCCTGGGGTCATCATGAAGAGTTTAAAATTCCTCCCTCCACTAAAATTCTAATTGGTCCTTATTAGCTTTTGGTCCACTTAACACATGTACTTTGGTCAATAATGAATGAATAAAGAATTTCATTTTACGTAAATAAATTATCTAGATTAAGTACGGGTTTGGCCATCCTAAAGACTTTTTTTTTATTAAAAAAAAAGGAGGATTGGTTCAACAATGGGGTACAATCGCGAATTACTTAAATCATTGTCAAAAGGTTCTTTCTACTATTTCATTTCCCGCTTTGCAAAAAGTATTTATAAAGAGAGACGGAAATAGAAATAGGGCCTGTGTCCCTGTTACATATGAAGACGTTATAAGGATGGTAACGTCAATTGTCAAAGCTTTAGCACCGCGAATCCTAAAACAACAAAAAATCGATAAGTGCAAAGGCCGCGCCCGAAGGCTGCCTACGTATCCCGAAACAAGGATGTTCTTCGGGAATCAGGCCCAAACGTAGCTCTAGGAAACATGTTATTATTCCTCATTACTATTATATATATATATATATATATATATATATATATATATATATATATATATATATATATATATATATATATATATATATATATATATATATATATATATATATATATATATATATATATGTTTTGGTTCTCTTACTACCAATCATACATTTTTTTTAACTGGAAAATAAATACATAATACATAAAATAGTCCGTCGATTGCGTTTTTTTTATTTTTTTATTTCAAGGCTTGTAACTTCGATGTGGTAAACCCTTGTTTCGCTTGATGTCATTGTAGAATCCCTTTGCATCTTGTCATACAGATTGGGTTGCTTACTTTCCATCAAAATGAAGATATTGCCCACACTATACCTTTGAGGGTTGATCCATCCTCAACTATACGCTTCGTTTGTGAAGTCTCCGGGAATGGTAATTACTCCAAGTGGCGTTACCAACTTTACTTTTTGATGGAGAGTCGATGCGACCCCTTTATACTCGTGTAGCCAAGGTCGTCCTAAGAGTAGGTTATATGAAGTCGGACAATTGATGACCATAAATCTGACAGAGAAAACCATGGTCTCGTAACTTAAAGGCAAAATGATGTACCCAGTTACTTCTCGTGGAGTATCATCAAAACCAAGGATTGTGTAAGACAAAGTATTGATAAAAGAATCCGTGTATCCCAACCTATAAAGGAATTCTCGAGAGCATATGTCTAATGCAGACCCATTGTCGACCAATATGTGATTTATGTAGGTTCGTCCATGTCTTAGCGTGATGTGTAGTTCTCGCGTATGCCATGGGTTTGGGGGTAAATCAGCTTCGGTGAATGTCCATTCTTGATGATTGGTTTAAAGTTGGAGAATCATTGAAGATTCACTGAGCCTATTCCCATGACACAGAACACCAGCATAAGATTCATGTTCGGGTAGTATGGTGTCAAATGAATCAACCAATTGATCAGCATATGGTCGGTGGAGATCAAAATGGTTGCGACTCATTCCTGAATTACCAATAGCAGATACTTTAGGACAATCCTTCTCATCTTTTGATGTTTTTGCCTTTAGGATAGCAAAATCTAGCTCAATTACCGAAAGAGTGTATTCTCGATTGCATAGTATGTCCTTGGACGTAAATGCTTTGGTGTTGGTTGATTCCTCAAATAGATCAATGGTGATTGTCTTTAATTGACGAATGAGTGCATCTCGATGAGTTGGTGAGTCAGAGATCAACTCCCATAATGACATTGCATTGCCCCTGTTTCGAGATTTCAACTGATTATGTTGAAGTGTTGGGTTTTCTATTGACCTGACCACGTTACAGTATACTGGGGGCATCCTTGCCGTTGGTATATCACCATGGATAACCATCACTCCTTTCGGTGTTGAGAATTTTACTTTTTGATGAAGATCAGAAGCAATAGCTTGAGTGTCGTGGAGCCATGGTTTTCCCAAAAGAAGAGGAAAGTTGATAGGAGCTTCAACCACTTGAAACTCTGCATCACATAACCAATCTTCATGTCGTAGTTGCATATTAAGGGTCCCTATTGCCTTTCTCGGGACGTGATCATGTGTAATTATGATTGCATTAGAAATTCCCAAAGGCACACTTTTTTGTCTTAACTTACATAAGGACTCTTTAGAGCAAATGTTAAAATTCTATTTGTTATCAACCAAAATGCCTGAAATCCGGCGATAATTACACCCCAAAGTAACACACAAGGGTTGGCTAAAATTGATGACCCTTGGTAAATCGGCATTAGTGAAGGACAATATAGGTGGGATCCATCCTTTTGGGATTGAGATCTTTCCGTCATCAATTAGTTGTTGCACCACATGTGTCACATCGAAGAAACCTTCTATGTCATGCCCGTAGTCATGGCAGTAAGAGCAGTATTTCCCCATGTTTACTTTGGGAGACGAAAAAATACAATTATAATGTTTTGCTTCAATGAACCCTTGTGTCTTGAGACGATAGTACATATCCTTCATAGATTCACATTTTTCAAAGCAAATGGGCTTAATTGATGTCCATCGCCCTCCATTACTTCCATGCTTGTTCCGTGGTGCATTGAATCCCATATTGTTTGAAATGAAAATATATATACCTGTCATTTCATATAAGAGCATTATCAGTATCAATAGTTTGAGTGGTGATAAACATATAATAAAAATTAGCGGGAAATGAAAAAGTATCTCTTACATAAAAAAATTGTTTCTTTCATTTTATTATTATTATTTTTTTTGTGGAAAGAAAGGATAACAATGAAAGACTTTTCATGATTATAGAAATTCGCAATTAATTGAAGGCGGGTGACGCTAAGAAGGACCACAAAGGTTCACAAAAATGTCGAATCGGGAATTATTGAAATTATTCTTCTTTTACCCCTGCAGTTTAGGGACTTGAAAGACTTATATTCTAAGGTTTCATAGCCTAGGCCAAGCACTCGGGATTTTAGTGATTTTCCAGTTAAATTAAGTTAATTTTATTGTGGTTTTAATAGGAAAAGGATAAGAAAGATAAAATGGTCAGATTAAAAAAAGAAAGAAAATGACTAAAAAAATTGAGCATGGGATGCAAAGAAAGCAGGTAATGCTTTTAAAGAGATGGTACAATCAAAGTAGGAGATGAAAACTAGTGCACATAAAAAAAAACTTATGAAAATGATTTGACATGCAAGAATCATAATAATCACAAACGAAGGAACATGTTATAAAATCAAGCATGCATTTGTCCTTGTGTCCTAACACACTATTTAAGAGGATTATTCATTTAAGGTAATAATTAACCAGATGGCCTCTTTCGAGGTTGAACGTTCCCGCATAGCCGATTGTAATTAACGCACGGATACAGGTTTACGTCCTTAATTCATTATAAATTGTCTAAACTCTCTGAACACCGCAAATTAGCAGCTCAGAGCTTAGGTTACGACAAAGTCGGTGCTCGTGTGCGGACGCAGATCACATAAGCATACACAAATAAAGACACCTATTTTCACATAAATCATGATGTCAAAAAAGAAACACTTCATGCGAATAACCATAATCAATAGCATTATATAACATATAAGTTTATATATATGTGTATATATGCTTTCTTATTTAGGCAACGTATTTTCAGGTTTATACCTCTTAGAATTTTTAAAAAAAGTCCCCAGTGGAGTCGCCAGCCTGTGGTACCCATTTTTGACTAATTAAAATTAGAAGTCAAAATCCCACGTAAGTCGATAATTTGACTAAAAAAAATAAAAATTAGAGTCGCCACTCTATTTTTGCCCGAATAGAGACGGTCTTTTTGTTTATGATCGTTTTCAAATAGAAAACGACATTGACTCCATTAGACGAGACACTATATAAGTATGGTCTTAGGAAAATAAAAAATCTAGGTACGGGATATAAGTTAGGAAGATCGAACGTTTGGAACTCGTCTCTTCCTCTGTTCTAACGAACAGGCTCTTACTAATACGTTGTTAATTGGTTATGATTATTCACATACTTTTCCTTAAACTAATGCATAAAAACATGAAAATTTCCACATTGTCAATCACACTCAAATGTAAAATAAAAGTGAATTAAACCTTACGATATATGGTGGGTTTGAGCATTAAAGTTTCACTACGTACCGTTCATTGTGGGATTTGAATCCACTCCCAGATCAAAACCCTACGTAGTTCTTACAAACGTCCATTTATACATGGTCGAAATTTCATACGAGGTTTCAAGAAAGTTTATATTATTTTTTTTAGGAGAGGTGGTCGATCCATATAGGGTCATTTGAATGAGGTTGAGCAATCTTGCTTTCAAGGTGGAGGTCAAATTATCAAGGTTGAGGAAGTCACTAGAATCAGCGACACCATAGGAGTTTCTTTGAGGAGAATGATTTTGTTTGTAAAATGCGTTTCAATTAACGACTTTATTTAGGGTTGACCAACTTCCAAAAAGAGATTGTGTGGGCTTATTTGAGTGTGCTAAAAAGGAATTTTATTTGGTATGAATTTGAGAAGAATATGAAGGAAATGTGTTTAGATTGTATGAAATTGACTTACGCAGAATGGACATTCTATATGGCTTAAATCTAAATGATAGGTAGTATATGTTGAAAACCTTAATCATGTTAGATTAAGTAAGCGATCTATCAGAGATAATAAAACTTTAAAAGTATAATTCTCTGCGGCAAATAGATCATCTTATAACCTATCATGATTGAATATTCAACTTTACCCTCTTATTTAAATATAATCCATAAACCATAACTCGAAAGATTTATTTTATTAATGAAATGATACAAACATGCAAAGCCATATTTTGCTTAATTAAAAGTTAGTTGTCTCTTTATTAAGAAATGCATAAGGAAATTTTGCTCTTCCGAACGATGATGGAATTAAAACTTAAACAAGATTTATTTAAAAATTATAAGACATTCTATTCCAAACTAAATGAATTATTTATAATGCTCCTTTCATATAGCCATAGAATGAAGAAGACTCTTTTTTTTTTAAATAAAAAAAAAAGTGTTAGTCTTAAAGTGATACAAATGTGTCTCTTTTTTGGATTAATATCAACTTGAGGCATGAGTAATTTATAAATTCCTCAAATGAAAGAAACAGAGGTATACATGATAGGGTGACACAAATTATATAATAATGTTCATTCCATTTTTCCTTAAAAAGCTTAAGGGTTTAAAGTGTCTCTATTATTTCGGACACCATAACTCATGTTCTAACAGTCGGATTTGAGCATATAATAGGTCTTTGGAAATGTCTACAAGTCTTATATAACATATCAAAAATTGGGATTCATCTAACAATTGAAATGAAAGATAATGAATTTTCTTTAAAAACACTCCAGTTTGGGACGTTCATGGGGAATTGGGTGATAATGGTCAAAGTACTTTGGAATTGGCATGGTCCTTTTAATGGTATGTTAAGAACAAACATTTAGATGCTCTGTAGAAAATTCTCCCTTTTTAGAAGTTATTTGATATGTCAAAAAAAAAAGTATTCTTGGTTGGGAAAAACAGCCTCAAATCAGTTTGACATTTTAATATCTAGATTTGTAAAAATCATAAAAAATAGAGTATTCATCCTATGAGAACGTGTGACCCCAATTTACAAAGCTTAAGGAATCTACTTTTTAGTTATTTAATTCAAGTTTTATTATTAAAAAATAAAATTGGTCGAAATTGGAAAATGGACAGACCTGTAGTAAGGAATTTGTGGTGTTACTTTGTCTTAATGTCTGATTTTTTGTGAGTTGTTTAAAATTTATTTTTATAAAATTCCAAGTCTCATAAACTCCTAAATACATAATCTTACTGTAAAAAATTTATTTTTTAATTTTATGATGAAAAACGATTTTTTACATAATAAAAAAAAAGTAGTCGAAAATGCTATCTTGCTAGAATTCCATCATTCATTCTTTGGAGCTTCCTTATGCATTTTGTACAATTATCATTGCTTCCATTTCATACTCTACATAAGGATGATACATACAAGAAAAAAATTCAAACAAACCATGTATACTCACTCTCAAACTCGCTCGCGGTCGGTCAAATTCTACTTGGTTTCCAAATTAGGAAACCGACACGTATAGTGCCCTAGGAGGTTATGGAACACACAAAAGTAGAAAATTTAGTAAATGTATGTAAAAAATAATATGAAGAAAAAAAAAGAAGATATTACCTTTGGCTTTGAGTAGCTATCTTGAGGAATTAGTCAAGGTAGTGTTAAAATGATCGATTTAATTTTTTTAGGCCAAGTCCTTCTATAATTTTTTTTATATTCTTTTTTTATTTATTTTTTTTACTGAAAATAAAAATTTTGATTACCTTTTTTTTTTATCTAATTAAAGTGCTGAAATAATTTAGACTTCTTTTATGAGTTTTTTTTTTTTAGTTCCTTTCTTAACTATTCTTTTCGATATTTTTTTTTCCCTTTCGTGAAGAGTGGGGTGGTATATATATGGGAGCAAATGGGAGCTAAAATACAAAATACAGAGAATATACTGTTATACGAAATAAATACGTACGAATACAAGAGTTAGGTAGAAATTATAACCAAAAATCGTCTTAATGATGTAGAGGACAAATAGAATAGCCTACTACTTTATGTAAAACTTAATTACTATTGACCGAACAAAATACAATATTATTAATGAATAAAAATAATTAAAAGTACTAATATAATTTGAATACAATGGTTAATTGGTACTACTTTAATTGTCATATCACACCATTTTCTGATTCTCGTTGCTAAATTACAACCATAGCTTACCATTTTCTTTTTCTGTAGAGATTTGACATATCCAATGAGTGGTAATGGCAAAGGTATCTTTGCTTAGAGCCACTCTTTTACTGTCAAATATTGTCGTCGTTGCAATAACCCGGAAGAGAAGTAGCATGCATACTTACACTTGTTATTTCTGAGTATATGAAACAGAGAAAAGATGACTCATGAAGTATAGTGGTAATGGTATTTTGGTGAATAAGGAAGAAGATGAAAATTGGAATAGTAGTACGTTTTTGACAAAGCAAAATGGTAGAACTAAAACAAGTTATAATTAAGGAAGTTGAACAACAACAAAAAAATAATAAAAAAAAAAACAAAAAATAAATAAAAAAAAAACAAAAAAAAAACAAACAATGGGAGCCGTGAGTTTTGGCATTTGCCACTTACATTACATGCATTTCATGCATGTTTTGTGTCTGGCCTTGGGTATTGGTAATGGCTTAGTATGCATGCATGCTTTGCATTCTTTTACATAATCAAAATATGCTAATTTGTCTTGTATGATTTGTATTTTTCTTTTTTTTTTCTTTTTTTTTTTTTAAAAAAGATGATTGAAAATATTAGAATAATAATAATAGCAATAGGATACATAAAATCAGTTAGTACTAAACTTTTATCTGGGGTTAGAAAGTGATACTTTAGAAACGGTCACGGTTTTAAAATTGTACAGATAAAAGGGTCAATATTTTATATTCTCGATCAGGATATGTCAAACGGAATAAGTGTTACATATGTCAGTGGTAACACATTATTTTTATTTTATGTTATTTTTAAAAGATACACTTACTACTATAATTAGACTAAACAATTACACGATTAGGATATGATAAAATACGGATAAGATTTATCCCCTATAAAAGGGAGATTTCCCTTATCCGAAATCACCCTTTACTAAAAAAAACACACCCCTTGCCTTTTCCTCTTCGGTTTCCATGGCTCCCGGCAACCAAAACCGTCAAGCTCCATCTCCGTTCGACGAGCATTTTCGAGTGCTAAATTTATATCTAGCTTTGATTATGGCGTTAGTGGTACTACTAATGGCGTTAATGATTTTCATAATCATGAATAAATGACGACTTGAAGTTTCCGGCATGGAGTGTACAAGGTTCGAGTTATGCTACAAATTAGCCTCGTGTTTTGTTTGTAAATTAGGAGTACAAATTGTAAGGGTTTTGTATACTCCAAAATTATAAATAAACACTACTTAAACTTGTCTCTTATGTCTAATTATTGCGGTTGTCGTTAGCAAAATTAAATTTTGTTATTATAATTATGAAATTACACAAAATTTATTAGTTAATTGAATGTAAATAAATTATGGAAAATAGGGGATCAAAATTTGGTGTCTACATTAGCTTTAAATTAATTTGTGGAATTTCATGATCCCACATTGATGGGATAGAAATTCCCACTTATACTTTCCTCTATAAATACCAACCTTGGGATTTGGAGTAAAGTGCTTGAGTGGGAGTTAGAAAGAGCATTCCATATTTTGGGAAAAACTCTTAAACTCCATTAACACTTGGGTTTTGGTCGGACCTTGCTAACTCCAAGGTAGCGGACCTAAAAAGTCGTGTTCGTCCTTTGTGGGTGGATACCGTTGGAGGCACGACATTTGCGGTGCTCAAGGCTTTCAGGTAAGAGCCCGTTTTGAGAGGGCGGAGCTCGCTTCAAGGGTATGATTCGTTTTTCCTTTTCTTGTGTTTATTTATTTATGCTTTATGGTTTTATTAATTACGAGTGGTTCCTTGGGTCGGGGTTGTTTCCGCGGTGAGTCGGACTCACCAAACCCCAACAACGGTATCGGAGCCCCGCTCGTTTATTTTTATAATCATGTTTTTCAAGGTTTATTTTGGCTTATTTTTCTGGTTTAAGTTTCTAATTAGATTAGTAGCTCGGTTTTATTTATTTTAATCCCGTTTTTAATGTCGAATTTGGCCCAAAACCCAGATTTTATTGCCCAAAAATAGTGAATTTTGGGTGGAAAAGGTATTCTGGAAAGGTTTTTTTCCCTTTGGGCCTGTGATTTTAGCCAAATTCTGACCAGAAATGCCTTTTTCGAGGGATTTTTCATTTTTGACGAAAAGTTTTAAGTCTTTTCTAACCTTGAAATTAATGGCATAACTTGTTGATTATGTGGTTGATTATTTGCATTATTTTCTGCATTTTTAAGTCCCCTTAAAGCACACTTACTTGGTAGTATTTGATGCTTAAAGGTTGATTTATTTTCACATAATTGCAAACTAATTGCTTTTTAGTGTGAAATTTTTTGTTTTGAGGCTTCCTAAGTGTTAAAGATTCAATCTTTATTTGTGATAAGTGATTGAAACTTTAAAAACCACTAAATTCCATGTTATTTTGTGTTAAACTTTGTTGTTTTAATCATTTAGAGTTGATTGGAAACATAAAGTTTCAATTTTTGTGATAGAAATTTGGTTATCTTCATGTTGGAAGATATAATTTTCAAGGATTCACAAAATTTAGATGTTGGAATTTTCATTTGAACATTAAAGTTCATATTTTTCCAACTTCCCCTTACTTTGTCAAATTCTCAAGTTTAATTTAAATTGATTAAATTAAAAGTGAGAAATTGCCTTAACTTTGTTATTGCACCAAGCTAAATCAATTTAATTAAGAATGGTTCTTGGAGTTATTTTGGTTATTTACACTTTGAAATTTTATTAAGTTAGACTTGTTTAAAATTTTTATTTTTTGCTCATTAAGTTAGTTCTAAAATTAATTTAGAATTAATTAATTATGTCTCGCGAAATGGGATCAAATCCCGAGGCCATGGCACGCAAAACGAGGCAAAAAACCACCCTTGACTAGTCGGGCTGCATAGCAGCCCGCATGTGGCTGCCAAGGTGGCTGCCCTGCCTTGCGTGCGGCCATATGCGCGGCAGCAGCACACGGCCACAACAGCCACGCAGCAGCAGCCATGGCTGTGCGTGCGGCAGTGGCAGCAGCTCAAGGCTGCTTGCCGCGGGCCGTGTGTGCGGAGCTTTTGTGTGTGTATGTACTTGGTGCGGTGAGGCGAATGGCCGTAGTGTGCTTGGTTTGCACGAGCCGCAATTATTCGAGTTTCTTTGGCAAAACGCTTAAAGCGAAAGCCACTTGAAATGCGGTTGGCTTAATATTTACTTACTTTGCCGTTTTATTTATTTTAATTAATTTTGTTTATTTTAATTAAAATTTTTGGAGACTAGGCCTCGGTTTTGAGCGGCATTGACAAAATTTTATTTTGACAAGTTTGGGTGCTACCGACTTAATTAATTGGATTAATTAAGGGAAATGCGGAATTTAGTGGGAGCTTCAATTATTAATGATGTCAATTACATAATCGGTTAAACAACTTTGACTAGTTTTAATTAGGCGTGTTAATCGGATTAACCACCTAGATTAGTTACTAGTGCGCGCGTTGTTTAAATGCTTTTTACTTGTTTGATATTGTAAATTGCATGGGCTATTCACAAATAGTGAATGGATGAATGGAATGTATATTCTCTCTCATAGGTTTCATGAAATGGTAACTAGTGGGACCCGATTAGGATAGAAAATACGGACTACGTGCCGTTATGTATTTTTGTAAATCTAAATACGGTCTACGCACCGTTAAGTATTTTTGTACCTTAATATTTAGATTATTCCTAGTCGTAGACACTAGTATTTGCATAGTTTGGTTAAGTCTTGAAGACGGTGTATCTTGGAAGACAAAGCCTTGAATTGCAAATGAAGACCTTTTGAAGACTTGAAGAATTCAAGGGGTCATGCTAGTTGCCAATATGCATCTATTATTTCGCTTTATATTTTATGCTTATATACATGTGAATTATTCGTTAGATGCATGTTTAGGTTTTCTTTATGTTGCGATGATTATTTAAGTTCACTTAAATCAACCAACATAGAAATCCTAGGTCCCTAATAATATTGAGTCAAATTTGCCTTTCCAAAACAACACTTACCAACCGAACGAGGGTGATGGTAGGCTACGCCAAAGCGAGGTGCCATCACTACTCCAAGGCTCATAAGGCACACCGGGTGTGCATGTTGGTTTTGGTTGAACTCATCGGTGTGAGTGAGGAGTCCTCACATACCGTGGCAAAAGAGATACATCGTCAAAGATGCATTAGTACGACGATTATTTAACCAAGAGTGGCTTAGAGCCATTAGCAAGGCAATGCTTACCTTAGAAGATTGAGTGTTAAGACAAGCCAAAGCATGCTTAACCACTCTTTGTTTCTTCGGATCTTGGAATCGCCTTATTTTCGCCAAATAGGGACAATTTTTATGCGTAAATAAGACGTTTAATAAGATTGAAGTTTGCATGAATGCTATTAAATTTCAAACTTATTATGTTCTTGATAAATGGTTATACTTTGCACTTATATTTATAATATTCTAAATCAAATAATATTGTTTCCATGATTGGTAAAGGAAATCCTTGAGAATAGTTCTCAAAGACAAGAAAAGCATTTCTAAAATACAATTCTCATAAATGACTTTTATAACTAAGTCCGAAAGGACGGTTGGACATCATGTATTCAAAATACTAGGTAGTTTTGATAAAACATGAGGTATTGAGTTGCAAACTCAATATTGTCAATGTTTGACAACCAATGTATCTTTTCGCATCATACGTAATTGAGTAAGACTCATTGATGTAGTAATTCGAGTAAGAATTAATGGAAAAGATGGAACTTTGTTTTACGGCGCACTAGGTGCTTGATTATGCCTAACAAAGTATAAGAGTCAAGGTACTTAAAGAAATAATTCTTAAAGTAAGATTATGAGATATTGTATGATAAGAAATATAGGAAAGAAGGAACAAAGAAAAGGAATTAGTTTCCATTTCAACTCATGAGTTCATGTTATTGTAGTTAACTTAGCAATTCGTTATCTTCACAAGTATCGGATACTGCTTGAGTGTTCCACTATGATAGTGACCTCAAACTATTGAAGTTAAGCTAAGTTATCAACTTACAAGCTTAGAATGAAGTAAGAAGAGCTACATCAGTTGTAAGGTCGTATGTTTTGTTTAAAGACCTTTTAAGCCAAAGGCTGGAACAAATAATGGTTATTATGTTCCATAATAAGCAATTGATCCGTTTACATACGGAAAGACTCACATTCAAAGTAATGAGCAATAGTTGCGAGATTTATTTGAATGGCATGGTTATCCAAGCATTGAGTCAAGAATGCTTGATTATAAACAAACATTTCCCTAACATGATTGACTCACTTAGTTTAAGTCATGGGCTTGATTTGCGTTCCAAACATCTTTAGCAATGTCATATCGACAAGAACGTACTCAAGATTCTATTAGATAGGCTCTTGATAGTTTCTCGATTTGGAATCATTCTAAGACAAGCAAGTCTTAGTTGTTGAAACCGACAAAGCAGAGAGTTATTGTTCTTGGTATAGACAATTGACTCCGAAGGCTAAAGAGGAATCAATTACTTCAACGTTTCACAAAGAATTTGAAAGGATATGGATATATTCATCAAATGTGAACAAACTTGACCTGAGTAGCTCAAGAGTCCAGTGAAGTACAGAATCGACTTGGCAAGATATCAAAACTTCTAGATTAGATCGAGCAATGTTTGCTTGAGCCAAGCGTGACCATCTCAAAGTTGTGAATGGAAATTTTCATAAAGAACTCCACAAAGAACATAGTGTGTCCTCACGGAGACCTCGATGTCATTGGAAAATGACTCAAACGATGATGGTTCACAACCCTTCCTATAAAGTTCTTAAAGATTTGCACAAATGACTAATGTTACACTAAACAATATGTCGAAGCTAAGAAAGGACGCCATATTCAGTTATGGATATAAATAACTTCTAAAAGTCTTTTCAAGTATATGTCTAAGGCTCTTAGTTTCAGTGGGAGTTCACTAGTTCAGTGGGAGCTAAGTGGCTCAGTGGGAGCTAGGTGGCTCAGTGGGAGCTGAATGGCTCAATAAAGACTAAAGATAGCTCAAGTGGGAGCTAACTGTTTGTTTCACAACGAACTTTTACCCAAAGACAATATACATGTCTCTTTGTAAGCATTCAAGTGAGACTACGGGCATTGCCTCCACATCCTAATTGAGAACATAATGTTTGTTGCTCTAAGTGGTATCTTTCTGGAAAGTAACACGTTTCCAAAACGACAAGTGGGAGGAAAATGAACTCGATGACCATCGAGCTTAGAAACAAACTAGAACTGAGAATCTCGGAAGACCTTAAAGGACTTCATGAGAATGCTTGATCAAGAATACTCAAAAGGACTTTACAAGTGCCTTAAAAGAGAATTCATTACTCACAAAACATTAAAAATGTTAGAGTAAGATCAACATGATAAAAGGGCTTTGAAAGCGCCTTAAAACTCAGTGTTTGATGCAATTACCCTGTATAGGTATAGAATTCACCAAAGGCTTGGATTGAATCCTATAAATTTTCTATTAAGTTAGAAATAAACCTAAGACTTACAAGCAAAGGAATAATGTCTTGTAAGATAGCTACGACAAATCCAAATTCCGATTGATGGTTAGAGGCCATGAAAACCCGAAATAGACTCCATGTTTGAAAATCATGTTCGAAACTTGATTAATTTGCGTGAAGGATGAAAGATCCATCAATTACAAATAAGTTTTCAAGGAGAAAACTAACAAATGTGGAAATGTATATGCATACATAGGTAGATTGGTTGAAAAGGATATAGTTAATTTCAAGGAGTTGATTTTAATAAAAATCTATTCACCAATCGGAATGCTTAAGTCTTTTCGTGATTGATCTAGCAAAATTGCACATATGAAATATGGCAAAATAGATACCAAAACCGCCTTCCCAAAATAGGATCTTGGAAGTGACTATGGAATAGTCTAAGGGTTTTGAAAATCTAAATAATGCTAGATTTGAAAGCAAGCACATGGAATCCGTCATGGGATTAAAGGAAGCATTGCATGAAGGAATTGGAACGTGTTTTCTCATAAAGTTAATAAGAGGATTGACTTATGGAGAAACATAGAAATTCTGATGAACAAGAAGTTTAGTGGGAGCAAAAGTAAAGGTCCAACGAGAAGTTTACGAACTCTATTGTGAAACAACTATCAAATGCTAAATGCTTAGATTTGAAAGTATTTTTGACAATGGACCAAGCTAAAGACGATACTTAGTACATGTTGGGAATTAAGTTCTATGGTATAGACTTAATTAAATGTTTAAATAAGTAAAGGAATTTACCATGTTAAACATGAAGGACTTTGAAAGGCTTTCGACCCATATATGTATGAAGCTAAGTAAATGTTTGAACTAAGTATAAGCTAGGCTAAATACTAAGTCAACCAAGAAAGACTCTAGTAAGAGACTTTCAACCATATCACATAGCGAACATTTTGGCAAGACTTAGTGTAACTGAATGAGCTAAATGTCACATGGATGGAATAGAATTGAGAATCATTCTAGAATTAAATCCATCATGTAAAGCTATGATATGGAATCGTCAGACGACTTACTTGCTTAGAGCATGTGAAGTACGTATATAATACCAGTCAACATTAATCTAAGTATTAGATCATTAGATTATAGTCAAGAACATCCATAGCACTTAAATAAGTAGTTGGATGAGTTCTTGACGCATGGAAACAAATACAACTTGAGTTTTGATGTTGCAAGCACAAACCTTAACAAGGATTAGATCCTTAGCTAGGAAGCCATTTATAAGCACGAGGCAAGAAGTGTCGTGGCTTGAGAATGGTAACATGGATATGCATCCATGTATAATGTGCGGAAATTTAAGATAAATTTCCATTATCGTAAGTGATTTGAGTATTCCAAATCATTGTGAGTCGTTTGGAGTGAAATCCATGCAAGGCATCATCGGAGAGTCTACTAAAACATATGTTGAGAATATTGTTGCCTTAAAGGCAATAATAATATAGATGTTAAATGGAAAAGTTCATTGTTGAACATTGATGATTGTAGGTTGTCAAGTAGAAGGTCTCAAATCATGAAAATGAGTGGGAGCCATTGCTTGGACAATAAATCCTGAATCACATGTAATCCATTAACACTCTCAAAATTTTATCATCTTATTATGGAAATGGTGGATAATGAAGATGCTAAGGTTTGTAAAGTAATTATAACTAAACCTATGCAATAAGTGAACGACAACATTCATAATTGCATGAAAGAAATCAAGCATATCAAATATGAGTGTGATTTCTATGAATGTTTTATGAAGAGTACTACTCTCAAAACATTTGGGAAAAACCATTTATCATAAGATGAAACATTGTGAAGTTTCATAGTGGAATAAAATATTTCTAAATATTCCACAAAACTATTTAATTGTGGTTTAGAATTAAATAATGAGTCCATTCGATTTTAATAAATATTCAAAATAGGGTATCAAGTCAATGGCTTGGATAAGGAAACACCTATTAAGTGAACATTGAATATTTTAATCGAAAATTATCCCTAATCAAGGTCATATTTTTGTGGACGATTAATGACCATTAGAGATTAGTGTGTAGTATGATTTATAGCACCGTTTCTTGTGCTATGAGTAGTGGGAGGTCTCTTGTTTGAGTACTAGTCCGCTTTGGTATCCGCCAAACATCTGCCGTAACTGGGGATTATAACGACAGATATCGGGCGGCTAGGTCCTCTTAGTAAGAGAAGCTACATTACAAGACTGGAAATGTCCCCCTACTAACAATAGGGAACATGTCTTGTTGTTTACAAGGCCTCTCGAAGAGCGAGACTGTGAAAATGCATGGCCGTGCTCAGATGGATTTTAGAAATCATCTGCTTATTGACAGTCAAACTCGGATTTCGAGAAACACTTCTGGACGTAACAGAGATGACGAGTAATCTTACTCTGTAGTTCATGAAGAGACATAGGAAAGGGGCTATACACTAAATGCACACTTGTCCGGAAGGACAAGTGGGAGATTGAAAGGAATGGTGTCCTTCGAACAAGTGTATTATTCAGATAGCGGGTTCAGAATTATTAGAAAGCTAATATATTCAGTAATGTCAAGTGATCGGAATGCCTGGGTGGAGGCCGCTTTCGATCAGTTATATTAACATAATTAATATTACAGCTTAATCTTGACTGAACCCTTCGGGTCACACCCAAGCAAAATATACGAACCGACTCGACGAATTAATTCAGAAGAAATTAATTCGTCGCCCGAGTGTTAAATATTTAGACGTCGGTAATTCGAGCTTGGAGCATCAAAACCGATCGTCGGAAGTCGAGTCAAAAATAATAAAAGACGAGACGCGCAAAATAATAATAAATCGACCATATTCCCAAAATACCCCTAGCATCGGAATGCCCCGAGCATCCGAATGCTAGGGGCAAAAATGTCCAAGCATAGGTGGCTAGCAAGCGCACCAAGCCGAGCCTAGCATGGCTGGCTAGGTGCGTGCTAGCAGCCACGCACAGCAGCAGCTAGCAGCCGCGTGCACGTGGTGCGTGCAGCAGCTAGCTGCCGCAAGCTAGGCGTGCTAGCAGCGCACGCACTAGCAGCCACGCACAGCAGCAAGCCCGCACCAAGTGTGTGGCTTGCGCGCACAGTAGCAGCCAGCATCTTGGTGCGGGGCTGGGCTCGGGCTGGGCTTGTGGCTGGGCCATAGGGCTGGTCACTATGGGGAAGCTTGAGGAATATGGGAGCAAGTGGGTAAGGACATGTGGCACAAGGAGAGTATTGAGTGGGGAGCAAGTATGGTCCCCTACTCTCCATGTGGTCCTCACCAACCCATTTCACATGGTAATGCCACTTGTAGATTTATTATTAGTTTGCAATTTTAATTTAATTTAGCTTTAAATTAATTTGTGGAATTTCATGATCCCACATTGATGGGATAGAAATTCCCATTCATAGTTTCTTCTATAAATACCAACCTTGGGATTTGGAGTAAAGTGCTTGAGTGGGAGTTAGAAAGAGCATTCCATATTTTGGGAAAAACTCTTAAACTCCATTAACACTTGGGTTTTGGTCGGACCTTGCTAACTCCAAGGTAGCGGACCTAAAAAGTCGTGTTCGTCCTTTGTGGGTGGATACCGTTGAAGGCACGGCATTTGCGGTGCTCAAGGCTTTCAAGTAAGAGCCCGTTTTGAGAGGGCGAAGCTCGCTTCAAGGGTATGATTCATTCTTCCTTTTCTTGTGTTTATTTATTTATGCTTTATAGTTTTATTAATTACGAGTGGTTCCTTGGGTCGGGGTTGTTTCCGCGGTGAGTCGGACTCACCAAACCCCAACATGATTTGCTTCGTCGACGTGAATTTGGTCTTCTGTTTTATTTGTTTTCCTGTTGTTTTTATCTAGTTTTGTATCTTTTTTTTAAAGACTATGATAAGTATAAATTTGTGTTTTGGTAGAGTGAGGCAAAATAAGAGTTCACCTTTTTTTTAAGGTCATTCGATTAAGGGAATATATATTACTCTTGACTACCTTAAATTTACGTCGTATGACTTAATATTGTATGATTTTACATGGTGTATTTTCACGTTGACCATGTCAATCTTATGTTTTATATGATTTACTCTACTTTATGCTTTTAGTAAGGGTTATTATTTTAAATGCTCGTATTTATAAGGTTTTGTCGTATGTTTAGATGTTCTTGGGTAAATTTATATGTACTATCTAATAAGGGCAGGGTTTTTTATATATATTTTGTCCAACCCTACAAGTATTGTAATCTCATATCTTTGTGTAACTTTCAGCGAGTTGACATCTCAGAGCTGATAGTTATTTTATAAGTGTTGTTTTAGTACCTTGGTGAGTATACTAGTCACTAAATAAATTTAGGTACTCTGTTATTGTATACCATGTGAGTATTATTTTGAGTTGTGACATGACTTGGTCATATATTTTCTTTTTGTAATACCATGGCATTTTAGAACCTTTTTATTATGTGAATATTAGAGTTGAATTTATTACGGTTTTCTTTATTTTATCAGTTTAAGTGTTGCAAAACAGATTAAGTAAGTTTGTTACATATAAAACGAAAGAATTTAATATCAAGATTCTCATTATTACCAAAATCTTGATATTTACAAAAATAATCCTTGAATTTTAATTTATTTACTTTTTTTATTTACAATTTAACCCCTTTATTTTCCTATAAATGCCCCCCTAATTCTCTAGTTTTAAACACACCAAAATTCCTACAAATTCTCTCTCTAAAAATTCTCTCTAAAAAAATTTTCTCCTCTAAAAAACCTTTGCTTTAGTTAAAATCTCTCTAATTTAGCTTTATTTTTAAGTTATTAGCTTATTAAAAAGCATCTTATAATTAAGTTGTTGTTTTTATTTTTATTTAAGTATTGTTATCATCTTTAATTCCTATAAAAAAAAAACTGTTATAAAATTAAATAGAAGGAGGAGGAATTAGAGAGAGAATAGATCAGTCTATATTATTCCATAGAGAGGAGATATATATATATATACATACAATATAACTAGGGTTTGCTTAGATAACAATATACCCTAGTTCTAGAACATTCCGAAATGATAAAGGAGGATAATGGATATCCATACAATATTTCATAACACTCCCCCTTGGATGTCCATTATCGAAGATTGTGCCTCGTTAAAACCTTATTAGGAAAAACCCTGTGGGATAAAAACCTAATGAAGGAAAAAGAGTACAACATTTTTCGTAATACGCTCGAGATGTTGCCTCATTAAAAACCTTACCAGGAAAACCCGATGTGGGACAAAACCATGGTCAAGGGAAAAAGAGTGCAGTCGTATTTTCTCCCCCTGATGAATACATAACTTGAGATCTTCTAGTGTCGCAGCAATGAATCCAATATGTTGGATATCTTTAATAAGTTGGTAAAATATCACTTGTTGATCTTTGATCATCCTAAATTGAAATTGCATCTTCAAGTCTTCACGCTAACATGTGAAGTGTCTTCATTTCACCATACATGTGTTTATCTCTAATACCAATATTTCAAATCTCTGTTTAATAGTTGATTCAAAGGATAAACTTATACGGTTTGACTTCTTCTGGAAGTCGTTGATAATAAATATTGATGATCATTATTTGATCAAACATTCATTAATACGAGTAATAATTTGATGACAAAACTTAGCTTGATATTATTAATATCATTCTTCTCATATGAATTATAATATAACACACGTAATTATATACGCTAATTATGGTTCTTCTGGACCATAAGAAATCATTGTCACGCATAAGTGATCCATTGATATTCTTTAGACGTTTCATAATTGATACGATAGCTCTCTTGCAAATACAAATAGTTAATTTCATTAACTCTCATATGCTCAAACTTCAGGTTGAGATGTTAATAATGTTGTCACGTACATAGATTTTCAAGAGTTTGATAATAATTGCAAATCCAAGATATAAACTTTTTAGGGCTGGATATTACAATAGGTCGTATATAAGTTCTTCAGGAACTCTTCTTAATTCATAATGTGCAATTAAATCGGTGTCATCAATAATTTCATCACAATTATAAGCCCATTGGAATATTAATCTCTTTCTAATTTTTCATCAAAGTTGTAAACATACACTACTACAAAAATGACCTAAGGTAACACCACGTGGTATCAATTTGAAGGTTGGAAGCTTAACTAGTTCATAAGTAACACTTTTGAAACATTTTGACGTTATGTAACATGTGATTGTAACACTTTGATATTAAGTATCACTTTATTCAGATTTTTTGTAACACTTTGATATCAACCCTTGAAAAACTCGAATTACATCTTTTCCCTTTCTTATGACTCTTGTTTTCTATCTTATTCACTCACATCCATAACCACATTCCTCCTCTTACCTCTTTGGCTCTCTGTAGTCTAATTTCAATTTTAATGGTAACCATAACTGCGATTTCATCTCCTTATCTTACCTCTCCTTCTTTCTTCTCAGAGGCGAAATACCTAGGTATTTTTAAAGGTACATCAATAATGTGCTTATTAATGGGTGATGGAGAGACTCTTCGCATTTTTGCTAGAAATTACCAGCTTATACGAGTATAATAGTTTTTACGGCTTCTAGGCGTTCTTTCCTTCATTGAAACGAGTTCTAAGGTAAGATTTTTTTCTTTCTTCTCATTAATTTAATCATCGAATATCAATTTCACAATCTTGAGTTTTTTTAATTTACTTGTTTGTATAATCAATTTGGGGTTCCTCCATTGAGCGATTTTATTTTTTGTTGAAATACTCTCTTAAAATTGATTGATTATTGACCCACCCTTTAATTTATCAAAATATACTTCCAATTTTCTTGTCAAAATTCCAAGATTTCATTATGTGGGTGTATCGTCAATGCCCCACTCATTAATTTGATAACCCAATTTCTTGATCTGATCCAATTTCGAGTTAATTAAGAGGGGTTTGTTTATTTTTGAGGTACCCAATTTTATTTTTGTGTTGAGCTTTGGTTTGATATCACGTTTATCTGGGTATTAGATATTTGGATCAGGGTGTGATGATTTGTTCATAAACTTCCATGCTTAGAGTTTTGAATGTGTGAGAAGCTAATTTATTGACTGAATTGAGGAGAAAGGAGTTCATTGTGTGTATAAAGGTTTGCAATTTATCAGCTGTATTGTTGGTTTGAGCACTAAACGTTACTTATAAATAAACATTAAGTTTAAACTTGATCATCATGTGACTCTAAACTAGGTGTAAAAAGACATTTCAACTGCATATATTGTTGAATTAATTATCTCATGGGTTTGCTTCAATAATATGTCATCTAAGTATCTATATTGTTTTTTTTTTTTTTTTTTTTTTTTTTTTTTTTTTTTTTTTTTTTTTACAGAAAGTATATACGAAGTATATTGTTGCTTCTTTCAGTACCTTGGTCTTTGTTCTAGTTGAATTCTTTGTTTTACTTAGTAATATGGTTATATATGGAGTAGTATATAATTTTATTTTACTTTGTTTATTCCATAATCCAGGCCAAATCATTGTGTATCGATTTCACAATCTAGGGTAATTTATTTGTCAGTTTACTCAAGGTTCTTCACAGGTGGATTATTGATTTGCAGTCATAATTACTAAAGTTCTTCTTAATCTAGGATGTATGAGTTTAATTTTGCATATTTTGGAATTTGTATGCATATGTCTGCAATTTTTTGGGTTTTGTTTGGATAGTTTATTTTTATAATTTTTTATTGCCAATTATGTAAAATTATGACTAATAATTTTGTTTGAAGCTACTGCTAGTTGTAGAATTAGCCAAAATTTTATAGAATAATCAAATTATGACTTTATTTTATCACTTTTAATATGACTGTGATCTTATTATATGCTTTTAATTTTTTCTGACATGGTTTTATGTCCTTTGTTTTGTTTGATAAACATATAATGAGATAAGGGAATTATAAAAGAGATTCAAACTTAATCTGGAGAGAAGATGAGAATTATACTAGCTGTGTGGAGTCAAGATGTAAAATTGGTTGCTATGCTTGTGAGTTTGCTTCTCTTCTCGCTCCCTCATTGATTTACAATTTAATTTATCATTATAAGCACTTACTTTCTTGTGTTTTCCACCCCTGAAGCATTCTGGTCTCTTAAATTTAAGAGAGTTGTGTTATAGTGCTCAACTCTGGTTTTAATATATTCTAGGAAGTCGAATTTGAATGCTATTAAAGGGGCATTACTTGTTTTGATTGCTTTTATTGGGAATTTGTTGGTAGTTTCTAGTTTCTATTAGCTATATTCAAATGTGTCCCAAATGTTTATTCTTAAATTAATGTGTAAGTCATCTTCAATCATTTTTTAACAAATAATCTTGTCAATCCTGCAATTTCGAAACAGTGATAACTAACATTTGTGAATTCATTAGTTTAGTCCTCAGGATATGTTAGAGTAAATGTACATGTCTCTTTGTTCTCCTTTGCAAAATAATATATAGTAATGCTGTTAAAATGAAAAATGTAGCAAACCCCAAGTATCAATCAGTTCATAGAAATTATTCACAGTTAAGAAGTTGACAGTGAGATATAAATAATCAAGAGTTTTTTGCCTTTGATTTTTTCTGTCATATATCGTGATGCTATGATAAATGATGCTCCCTCTAGATTATGAAACGTATGATCTTGTACATCCTCATCTGTTCTGCTTCTGACATATTATGTCTTGATTCTCAATTATTTTCTATAGTTGGAAGTGTAATAAAATTGGTCATCTTGTTAAAGATTGTTTAGTATCTAAACCTTGCTTCTAACCTTCAAATTTGACTCGAATCTGCGGTCAGGTGCTCTTTCTTTGTTCTTGTCTCGATCTCTCTCTCTCTCTTTTTTTTCCTTCCTTTTTTTGGCTTTTGTTCCACCTTTGTTTGATAGCTTGTATCTTAGGATGATTATGCATGTTACATCATGTTAGCATTTATGTCCTAAAACCCCTGCTCATACAACATGAGTTTAGGGGTGTTTAGGGTGATTACAATAATTATAATGTTATGTACTGCAAGTCCTCCTTTTGTCTAGAATTATAGTAAGATGTAGCTATAGGGTCCGAAAATAAGGTGTAAGACTTTTTACATAGCTAAATCAGTGAATGGTTGATATAGGTTTCAGTTGTTATAAATTTATGAATTTATAAAGATATTAAGTATATTTTTCCGTATAATTTTCTGAAAATGATATAGATTGATTTTGGACTATTTGGTTGTGGCAATTTTCCTGTACATGTAAAATAGTGCAAAGAAAATTCATTGTCTCATTTTAGTTCTATTAATTTGATATAGGCATTCTGGCAGTGGTGAGTGGTGTCAAAGGTTTTTAAAGCTTAGCCTTTAAGCCGTCTTGTACAAATATGATAAGTTAATTATGAGCTATAATTTTAAGAATAACCTTAATCATGTTACTCAGAGTATTTTTTTTGCCAGAATTTCGAAGATTTCATAATTTAAATTCAAAGTTGCTTTCCGAGCAACTTAGCAGCAAAGGAAATTTACTGCTTGTTTAATTTGTATCTTGTTATGCATTATGGTTGTAATGTTTTAAGCTGCAAATGATGGTCGAGTCTCCCAGTTTCTCCTAGAGGGCGGGGGATTTTTTTACTGATGCCCTCGTTTAGATATTAATCTCCTTTGCTAGTTTGAAGTGTTCTACTCATAGACTATTAATGTTGTTTTGTTGCTACTAACTGTCGTTTTTTGCTGCTCCTGTAGTCTGTTGCTGCTGACTGCTGCTACTAGTATTTGCTGCCACTGCTCTGTTTTTTTCCTGCCGCTACTATCTGCTATTGTTGTTTGCTGCCGCTACTATCTGCAACTGTTGTTTGCTGCCACAGCTCTGCTGTTTGCTACCACTTCTATCTGCTATTATTGTTTGCTGCTACATACGGCTGTCTGCTGATATTGAGGTCTGATCTGTAGCTGTTGTTACTGTTGCGGCCGTTCTGCTAGCTAGATGTTGCATGCTATCACACTGCTACCGCGTTGACTATTTTTGAATTTGGAGCTTTTTATTAATTTCCTTACTTTTTCTAATCTAGAGTCCGAAACTAACTTTCTTTTTGTTTTGATTATTATATTGTTTTGCCAAACATAAAAATTGGTGTTTATGGATGTTTTTTTTGTAAGAATTATGAAATTATATAAATTCAAATTATTGTCTATCATATTTGTTAATTTCTCATTTATGGTTATGTTGCTGTTCGTATAATAATAATAATAATAATAATAATAATAATAATAATAATAATAATAATAATAATAATAATAATAATAATAATAATAATAATAATAAATTATAAAAAATTATTATTATTATTATTATTATTATTATTATTATTATTATTATTATTATTATTATTATTATTATTATTATTATTATTATTATTATTATCATCATTATTAATTTTACCTATTAATTAATAAAATGTTACATTAATTTACAAAAGTGATACATAAGGTTGAATAAAGTACTACCATATGTCAAAAGATAAATGAAAAATGTTACCTAATAATCAACAAGGTGTTACATTAGTTCGGAAAAGTGATACGTAATGTCGGATAAAGTGTTACTACATGATTGAAAAATGTTACTAAAGATAAGTAAGTGTTACCTATGAAATAAATAGTAACACTTTAAAAATGATACCAATAATATAAAAAGTGTTACATAAGAGGGTTTAGAGTAACACTTTTGAAAGTGTTACCATATGTTACCCAAAGTGTTACATAAGACCTTAGGTAACATGGGCGGAAGTATCACCCAATAAAGTGTTACTTATTGTCTACAATAACACTTTTACCACTTTATGTAACAGTTTTTGGGTGTTACTTAAGGTTAGTTTTGTACTAGTGATACCTTACTATATTTGAATGAACATTTAATTATATACACCACATTTATTGTATGAAATTAATACATGCAATATGAGATATAGAAAATATGATAACATATTAACATATATACAATAAAGTAATGCATCTAACAACTTCCTATATATGCAATAAATATCCATTAACTTATGACTCACACATGCACATGAAAATAAGACTCAAAATAATGCAAGACACTGTACAGTGTGGATTTAAAAATCCATATTTCATTGGACTTCGGGTCCATGATAAACTTATGATCATTATCATTATGTCGACATCAAAATGTACATACATTTCAGATCCCTTACTCATTAGTCCATTCCATTATGCATATGCATATTATTCATCGGTTCCATTATGTACCGGTATTATAAAATTCCTTTAACTTACATTCCGCATGCTATTTTACTATGATATCTGAATACATTTCTCATTGGTACCATCATAACTTTTCTTACATCATAGGCCATCTATTATAATAATTCAGATATCTATACCACTTTTAGGGTATTTCATACACTATGGTATTTATATACTATTACACTATTAGTGTCAACTGCACTATCTTGCCAAATATCATATCTATTAAGCAAATCTTTATTTTGGAACCGGTCATATACAACCTACACTTCAGGTGTAGTGATTCAAGTACAATTGGCAAGATTCTATCTCAATGTATAAACATAATTAATATGACCAAAATGTATCTTCAACGCTATGCAACATGAGTCATAACTGAATACAAATCAAATCATAAATGTACAACATATCTTGATAATATATATACAAAAGTTGGCATATATATAACTTTTCAAACTACCATTATAGGGATCATAAATATTCTTTATTTATTTAATTTTTTTTTTTCGATTTTTCCAACTTTTGCTATTTCTTCTCCCCCAAAGTTGGTAAAATATCTCTTTTATAGGGGCGTCTAATTCTATACCAACTTAGTATATAAATTTGCATTAAAATTCATTTCATTGGGAGGATCACAATCAAAATTGTTCTCTAGAATTTATCTCTTCTAGAGAACAATTTTGATAAAGAATCATTTATTCATTAACTTTATATTTCATGTGTATTTATTATTAAATTTTCAATAATATTTTCTCTTCTGGAGATCAATGTCAATGGGGAGGCATATGTTGTGCAGTTGTACGTTTTTCTTTCTTCTCCTATTTCATATGTGCTGACATATAATAGCCCCAATCAAAAGAATTGTTATACAAGCATAGATCACTTGCTTGTAATTCTACTAGGTGGTGATCTTCTGGATCATTAAAGCTTTAAATAATGTATTTGGTGAGCTTCTGGTTCTCTAATAGTTTACAATAATATATACGTTATTTTGGTGAACTTCTGGTCACCCATTACTCCTTTTTATAACCTATTAACTCTTGAAATTTTCATCAATACAAATTAGTATGAATCACAATCCAAATATATATAGCTCAATCTCAATGTTATGTCTTGCCATTCAATTCATTTCATACATCTAACATTGAGACAGCGTCAGCACAGTATCAAACGAAACTTCAGGTTTCCATAACGGGTAATTATTAAACCCGGATGGCCTAATTTAATTATCACATCCAGTCACTTCTCTAAATTTGAACTCTGGTCGGTTTTCAACACTAGTGATCACTTTATTAAACTTACTATATGCATGGCCATGAATGTGATGTGATATTAGAACACATATGTTTCTTTATACAATTGGCAAGACAATCAATTAATATTTTATCCAATAATTACTCACACTCCACTAGAGCATTGTTTGTAATCTTGATACATGCTAACCTTGTTGGACAACATTTTATACTCTTCTGGAGTACTTTATATAATCATATCACATTTAATGTATTAAAAATGATCTCTTCATGAGATACATAAAATGTGTCACATTTTCAAATTTGTCATTGTCAATTAGTGCTTCTTTCCTATTCTAAGGATTCTTATCGTTGTAACATTTTGCATTACTACACTTCAGGTGTGCTAGTTCAATAACAACTGATCTTGTCTAACTAGGACATAAACTTAATATGTACATTTATAGCTAGTATATAAGTAATGACATTTATTCATATTCATCTTCAGGATGATATCTTTCTAAATATTTGATTATCATGTGGTCACCTCTATTAAATAAATTATTGATATTTAGGCTAGTGTATCTGTGTATGTACCAAACTGACCATTAACATATTTAATTATTCATGTGCAAGGATTACATAAAAACAATGGAATAAACACTGTCTCCCCCTAATCCTTGCATATGGGGGTATAAACTAGTCCAACAATCTTTATATTCATTCTCTTCTCAAGCCATAAATTCTTTTAACAATGCATGTATCAAACATAATAAAATTATTCTTATAAACTCTTACTCGTAAATCTTGCCCAATTTTATTAACTTTATATTAAATCTTCTCAAAGTTAAAGTATGGGCATGATGCATGAATACATTTTTCAACTAAGAAACTCATAATGTCATACCTAGTTTCTTTAGCTCATAATTAACATTGTTTTTCGCTTAAATAGATATTCTTATAAACTTTTCATATAATAATAAAAAAAATTATGATGTAAACATACTTGTATCCTATTAATCACACAAATTCCTGTTCACTTCTGGGAGTGAGTAAATCAAGTAATATATCAATCATCACTTCTCACCTTAAGTTCGGTATTCAGATAGAATATTATACAAATCTTTTGTATATTTATTCTCATGCTTTATAAACTAATATTTTTCTTCTCCGATTTTCATATTATTTTACTCATCATTCCGATAATTCAACTTTACGTTGGCATATAACACCATATATAATTAAATTCAATCACACATAAATCAATATTTCAGCATTTGTGTCGTGTTGCATGACTTGCATCTATATCATATTAGCGGAAAACTATACTTGAGATATTAATCACAAGATTTATTAAGGTCATACATTAAACTTATAAAGCACATAATTCATCAGATACATCACCCACAATTTTACAGATCATATGCCATATGTGTAACACTTTAGAGAAATTAATTCATCATAGTTGGAAACTCCACATCACGTGCGTATATCATATGGGAATAAACATGGCTCTTATCATGGTTTCAGGAAATGACAACTTACTTCATGGGGAAAGCTTATGATACGCTAAATTGCTCAAATAGATCTTCTAATTCAATATAACAAATATTCACAAAACATTCATAAAAAATTTCAAGACATGAAAT
This sequence comes from Chenopodium album, assembly GCF_948465745.1. NCBI lineage: Eukaryota > Viridiplantae > Streptophyta > Magnoliopsida > Caryophyllales > Amaranthaceae > Chenopodium > Chenopodium album. The sequence continues at coordinate 29,012,877 of NC_137834.1, forward strand.
CTAAATTCTCATTCATATATACCACATAGAGTAGTATACTAGTGCGTACATATTAGACTTGGTTCTACCTTCCTGATTAAATTAGTCTCTTGCCATATCATACCTTTTGGTTCTTCTTAGAGACACAGAGAAATAACTAGTATCATCTAGAAAATATTAACTTGGCACATTCTCCATGATCAACAATTACATAGTCTAGGTCTAAAGATCAGGGTGGAAGTTTAACAACTTGAATCATTCAAACCAAACAAACAATCCATAATCAATCAAGACAAATAATAAGGTCCATAATCAAACATACTTTATCAATAGACACAATTGTTAGTAGAGATAATAAACATGTAATAAGTAACTAAGCAAATACTACAAGAAAATAAACTCCCATAGAAAGCTCCTTAATTAGTGAGTCTTATTAACTCATTAGTTAGTATGACTAACCAACCCCGCATTGCAATACATTACATTATCATAATAAAAATGATATAAAATAAAACACATCAAAAATTTTGCTCAATAATTAATTTGCCCGGCGGAAATCGATCAGATATATGAGACACATATTAATCAAATACGGAGTACCTTAACAGTTGTTGATTTCTCATGGGTGTATTACAAAGCAATTTAACATGATATATAACCTAATGCCAATAGGAAGTACTAAATTTTATCGATCCAAGAAGCAATATATATATATATAAGAAATATTTCTTTCATATATAAAGGCATAAAGTATGAAATCATATAGCCAAATTAATAAAATTAAACAAACAATCATCATCAGAGGACAATCGAAAAGAGTAATTTTATTTATTTATTTTTTCTTTTAGTATGAGCACAATGCATAATGATAGATCAATATATATATACCAAAGGTACAACAGTGATATAATAATAACCAGAATACTCCATGTCAAAAATAAACTTCATCAAAATTATGAATTAGAATATATCCAACAGTACGATTATTTACATGCTGATTTGTAAAAGTGTGTAATATTATTTACCTAATAATTTGATAATAACAAAGTATAGACATACCTTGGATTGTCATTTGAGATCAGTCAATTTATGAAGCTTTGATTGCTATTGAAAACAATGTAGAGTTATGGTGCTGATAACGTGTTATAAAATTAAATAGAAGGAGGAGGAATTAGAGAGAGAATAGATCAGTCTATATTATTCCATAGAGAGGAGATATATATATACATACAATATAACTAGGGTTTGCTTAGATAACAATATACCCTAGTTCTAGAACATTCCGAAATGATAAAGGAGGATAATGGATATCCATACAATATTTCATAACAAAAACAAATATATTTCAAGTTCAAGCATTATTTTTCTTTATTATCCTTGTTAAAAAATATTAGTTTAATTGCTTAAATATTCCTAGTCTATAATAAAAAACCAAAAAAAGGGTTTGTTTCTCCAGGTTTAGCTTTATTTTTCAAGTTTATTTTCTTTAATAAAAAAAAAAGTTCTTAGCTTTATTTTTGCATTAATTTCCTTTAATATCTCAAACTCAAAAAAAAAAAAAAATCACTTAGTCTCTTTTATTGCACTTTAATTAAGGCGTGATCATCTTTTCATCCTTGATAAGTAAGAAGGGTCGTTATCCAAAAAATTGCTACATCTAGCTCAAGGTATTATCTTTATTCCTTTCTTAATTTCCTCAATTATTATTATTATTATTATGGTAACTAATGTGTTTGTTTTCATGTGATGTTACCAATAGGGGTAATGACGATATTAGGTGCTAAATTAGCTCTAAATCTTTCATTACTCCGCATTAGAAAGCCAAGCCTATTGGTGAGGTGATAGGTTACAAAGAGGGGTGTTAATTGCATTTTGTATTGCATCTCTTTTTAATGCATTTTAAATATGAAAGGTTAATACATTCATGTGACTGCCTAATGTATATTTTAAAGAATGATTTATTTCTTAAAGTGAGCTTAAAGACCTAAGGTATTAAGAGTTTAAGTAAAGGTTGTTCAATTCAAGAGTAAAGAATTACTTACCACGACCCAAAGATGGCCTGTGAAACAACCCTTACGACCAAGGTCAGTTCCATTTCTTTAGCTCAAGTGATATAAATTTTCAAGAGCTTTCCAACCATATCTCACAATAATTTTTTCGATTTTTCTATGATTTTTAATGATTTTTTTAGTTCAAGCTATCAAAGAGATGAAATGTGCACGTTTTTCTCTTAATTGCTTTTTAAAACTGTATTAATTTATTTTTAAGGAACTAATGGTGGTATGAAACCTATATTATACTATATTATATATATACTTCTTAGCTTATGGAGTTTTAATTAAAATGTCTTTAATCTTATTTTAAAAATGACTTTAGAAATAAGAGTTTTAACAAGCTTTAATTCTAAGTGTTATTTTAAGAAACTTTAATCTTACTTTAAAGAAGACTTCAGAAATAAGAGCCTTTAATTCTAGATGTCGTTGTTTTAAAAATCTTTAATCTTATTAAATGATTTCGTAATGACTTTAATTCTATTTCAAGATGACTTTAGAAATAAAAGTTTTAGCAAACATTGTTTTCTTTTATAATTTCGTGAACCTTTTTATTTCAAATCCTTTTGTGACACAAGAATGAATCATAACTTTTCTTGTTTATTTCTAATAACTAATGATGGTTAATATAAGGTTATGGCCTCATTTTCAAACATGAGGTTAAGATTAATTATTTAGTTATATAAGGTTGTAACAATTGTCCATCTCCATAAAAATAAGCTTATATCCCATTATAATTACCCGATGGATTAATTGACAATCAAATATTATTAAGGAAAAATTGCTCCCATTAATCTGAACTTTGCCTCATCCGCTGAAATTAATCCCAACTTCAGTTTATTATCTATCACTCCCAACTTTGGGGGGTATTAATTTTCGTTGCACCCAACAAGTCATCCAACCTGATGTAGCAGGTTACCTATACACGTGTCAACACGTGATAGGTCCAAAAAAAAAAAAAAAAAAAAAACTACCAAACCCAACCCCTTACCCTTTCCCGGAAAACACCACACCCCCACCCCCACCGCCGGAAAATCGACCCCTTCCCCGAAAATTCCTCCCCCGCCATCGGAAACCGCCGCCCAGCCACCCCTTCCCTTCCCCCACCCCCGAAAACCCCTCCCTCACCCCTTCCCTTCCCCAAATCCCGCCCATCCATGAACGAAATTAGCCACCAGCTAACGAACTCATCCACGAACGGCCGGAATCGACCGATTTTCGGTTAAAACCAACCATTCAACCGAAATTCGGCTGTTTTCGGCCATTTCGATGGTCTTTTTCAGGGTGAAGTAGTGCGGCGTTTTATGGTGTTTGTGGGAGATGGGAGGGTGGTCGGGCGTCGCCGGCGCTAGGAGAGGGGAAGGATGACTGGGCGGCGACCGGCGCTCGAGGGGAACGGTGTTCGTGGGTTGGTCGTGGGTTGCTGCGGGGTGGTCGTTGGTGGCAGCGGGCTGCTATGGGGTGGCTGGGTTTGGTTTTAGGTTTTTTTTTTTTTTTTAAATTTTTCTTTTCTTTTTTTTTTCTTTTTTTTTTCAGCCAATTACATATTGACACGTGTGCAAAAAAAATTAATTCACACATGTTTACCTGATTGTCCGGTTGCAAGTCATTTGGGTGCAACGAAAATTAATACCCCCCAAAGTTGGGAGTGATAGATAATAAACTGAAGTTGGGATTAATTTCGGCGGATGAGGCAAAGTTCAGATTAATGGGAGCAATTTTTCCTATAATTAAATAGTTAATCGTTCCCTTTTATTTGGAAGGAAGGCCTTGACAGGTGTCGTGTTTTTACTTGGTCAATTCCATTGAGCCTAAACACATAACCCTTAAAACTTTACAAAATTACCCTTGAGTGATTTTAAACCCAAAGTGAGATTATATAGTGAACCCTTACATTTTCACTCCAAAAAATACCTTGACCCACTTAAAAGTCGTCAATTGGGACACATTTATTGAATTGTCTTATTCAAAAGATATTTTTGGTAATCACTAATCGGGGTGATTTTCCTCAACCAAGGTGGTTCATTTTACTTTTATGAGTGAATCCGTCAAAGATCACTAAAATCCCACTTACAAAAATGACATTTATGTCAACAACCCAAATTAAAAACCCAATGGAATTGGTTATTTAAAACATGGCATCTGCCCGAACTATGAAGGTTTTGATTTGTGAGTGAATTCAAAATCTCACTATGATCGGTACGTAGTGCAACTTTGGTGCTCAAACCTACCTTATATTAATTTTTTTTATGTGGTTTACTTGTCTTAAAACTTGATTTTTAACAACGCAATAGTAAGAGCCCGTTCCTTAGAACGGAAAGGAAGACGAGTTCCAGACGTTCGATTCTCTTAACCTAAACCCCGAACCCTGTGCCTTATTTAATTTCTTTTTATGGAGTTAGCAGTTGATTTTTTTTATTTAAATTGACTGTTTTTAAATCGGTCCTTATTCGGATAAAAATAAGGTGACGACTCCAAGTTTTTAATTATAAGTCTTATCAGACACTTAAGTGGAACCTTTTATAGACTAATCTTGTCCACTAAAAACCAGGTACCACACACTCATAAAAATATGATATTACAAAACTTGAGTGAATAAACAAACTTTGAACTTTTTTTTTTCTTTTCTTCTTTCTCAATCTTGATACTTTTTTTTTTTTTTTTTTTTTTTTTTTTTTGAGCAACCTTCACATGGAAAATTTGAACATTGAAATAATTTTTTTCTTTTGCTCTTTATTTCCTTTTATCTCACATTGGAATTCAACTTTGAAACACAATTTGTCATCATTTTTCTAATCACAAAATCAATGAACAAATTACTCATCTTATATTCCCACATTGTGCAAATAATGTGCACACTACAACTTCCTCACCTCACTACCTATAGCTCCCCCAAGCCAAGCTTGGGACTAGTAATCAATGGGGCTTAATTAGGCTTGTAATGTGGTTAAATAAACAATAAAAGGGCACAAGCAACAACATGGGTAGCAAGAAGGGAACAAATGTATCTGATATCATCTGAAGGTCACCTAAAATAATGAACGCCTTCGTCCTCCACATTGTGCATAATAGTGAATCGTAGAACATTAATCATAGTCGCAAATCAATACTCAAATTCATTGATATACCAGGAACTAACACACATTCCTAACCAAATCAACTAGTCAAGCACTATATTCACAAGTAGTTGGACAAAATTGACGCATGTTAAGGTTCCAATGAAATCAAACATCATATCATGACCAACTAATCCACAATGTTCATTATCAATAACCAAGAATTCAAACAATTTTTTTCAAGGGGCACAGGGAAGCATAGTTCAATTCGTTTTCTTCATTGGAACGTATTTTTGAATTTTTTATTTTCTAATTTTTTTGTATATTTCATTTTATCAAAGCGGTAAAACTATACTAGAAAGCAATAAACTAACCTAGAAAGCAATAAAAAAAGTAAAGAGAGAGAGTAATACCATGTATACAAGATCATCTCCCCCAAGCCAAATTAAGCAATGTCCTCATTGACTTGGGAGTGTAGCTAGAAGTAGCAACTCCTCCTCATCATCCTCATCCATCCTACCATAGCCGCCTCCATGGCTCAAACCGACACCTCCATGACCCGAACCACCTGCAAAATAGTTAGGATCTACTTCCCCCCCAAGCCCACCAAAAGGAACATCGTCCCCATAACCATGGACCGAAGAATAGTCCACATAACAACCAAAAGCACTGGGGGTAAATGTCCTCCTTGAGGATATTGAAACCAATCGGGAACAAGAGCCTCGGGGGGGGATAGCCCCTCGGCGTGTATAATCATCCTACATGGGGTATACATCCCGCCCTAGGTTTCGCTCCACATGCCCAACCCGTCTATCTAAAGAACCTACTCTAGTGTCAAGGTTTTAAACCAAACCCTCTACCCTTCCTTTCCCCCTCTCGATCCTATCAAGTTGGCTCCTAAAAGCCGAGAAGTCATAAGGTGCATTGGGATCGATGTTGTAGTCAACAGAAGAGGTAGGGATGTCATGCATGTAAGGTTGGGGTTGTGGTTGGAATTGGGGTTGTAGCACCTCAATAATTCTCTTTTAAAAACCTGTGAGAAACCTGTATATAACCTGAACAATTTCAAGAGAATTACTGGTGTGCTACCACCACGTGTTCAAACGTTAAGGCTATCTTAGAAATTTGCAGTGGAAAACCAAAACAGTTTTAAATAAACCTCAAAACAAAGGAATTAAATCAAAATAAGTATTACAAGTTGGAACCATTAAGGCCCTTATTCAAAACCCAAAAAAAAAAGTAGTAAGTGATTAAATTCAGTGTTCAAATAAATTCAAACCCAAAAGAATTAATGTCAAATAAAATAGAATTAAAATAAATTCAAACTTGCAAAAGAAATAAAATGCAAACAACCAACTCTCTACTCAAGATCCCACAACCCTGATGAATGTTGCATGTGTAAGAACCTGTGGTTATTCTGCTCCCCAATATTACAAGTGTAAAAATTGGATCATCACAGGGTCATTGAAAGACGAAGGCCATGACCAAAGAAAGACACACACAAAAGCACGCAGTCAGCAAAGCTGAGTACATACAAGCTGCGAAATAAATTAAGAAAATACCTAACATGCTACTAATAATCAAGCACAAGCATCATTAAATACAGACTCAATTCATGACTCGGTTATCAAATTTATTAAGACCTCACTAATTAATATTAACTGACTCATTTATTTATTTCATTGGATTTAGCAATAGACAAGGTTGTCCAACCCATGTCCCATTTGGAACATCAATAAAGAAAACCTCATGCCTCCTTTCGGAAACATCAATAAACATCCAACGACCACGGGCGCGACTCCGTGACCGTAGTTAGTATGAGATCTCACCTAACTCCTAGTTTTAGAAAAATAATATTTGAAATAGGAGACTCGTAGATCAGACGGCCTCGATAAAAGTACACGGCTAATACCCCATGTACCCCAACCCCTGATTGTCATTACTCCAGATGTGCACCATTCCAGATTTTTAATGCTCATCCATCTTGCACTTTACGTGATTTACAGGTTTAGACTTAGTGATGACTCATATACATATCAATACATACATCCCAAAAGCAATTCAATCAAACATGGCAAATTTTCAATTTAGATTCTTGATTTATTAGTGACAAACAAAATTTATTAATTATTCCATTACTACCTCGGTGTATAAACACCTTGAGTGCATAAGGCACCCCAAAACCTTAACCTCGTCTTACAAGACTTGAGTTTCTCCTTTACTCATCATGTTTACATAATCATGAACGAGTAATAATTTGATCTTTACACCAATCACATACCTTTGCCTTTAAGCGCACCTTGCATAATTAAAGCACAAACTAGTGCACATCATTTGAAATTCACAATGTATAACCAGACAATTTAACCCAGTCAATCCTATACATGATACTAAGTTCTCGATCCGTCCTTAAACATGCACCTACAAGCAAGGTTTCGTAACTTGTACGTACCTTGTGTAAACAATCCGGTTGGCCACTTTAAAACTAGAAGTCGCCTTCTACAAAGTCCTCTCCTAAACCAAACAATTAGAAATAAATCAATACCAAAGCAATTAAAATTACAGCAATACTAAACTACTTTAACACCTCTTAAATCATCAAAATAAAGCCTTTAAATTGTCCCCAAAGATCAAAGTTAGTAATATAACATCCCAACTTTAAGTTTATATGTTAGAATTATAAAAATATAGTGTTTTATATCAAATTACAGCAACTTTAAAGTGGGTAAATAAATCTGGAAATTTGTTTTAAGTATATAAAATAACCCCATAATCATAATTACTTGAAATAGTCATTATATAGCAAGTTAGTGTGTTAAAAACCCAAGAATATATCAATTCAATGCAATTAGACGCTTCAAAATAAAATGTATGAAATCTGAAAATTATTTTTAAAGTTAGAATATAAAGTTCAAAGCTTTTTCAATCACAAAATACTCACAATAGTTATTTTATAGGTTTAGAAGCATAAAAACATGAAATTAACACTACTTGTTCATAAAAATTGAAACTTTAATAAATCAGAAAATTTATTTATGATTAAGATAATTATACTTTAATGTAATTTAAACATAGTATGATTAGATGACTTGATTAACACGTTATCAAGCCCTAAAACATGAAAAATCAATACTTTAAACCCTAAATTCATACATATACCAAATCTGAAATTTTATTTAATACTTTAGACATACAAAACCCATAAATTTATAATCTTTTGTAATTTATACATACTATTAGAGCCTAATAACAATAATTTTATAATTGAAATCAAATAAAAATTGAATCTTTAATCAAAATAACAAGAAATAAAGAAAGAGGAATAAGAGGAAGGAGAAGAGAGGAGAGGCGAACTGCAGTGGTCGGCTGTGCTGGGCGGCGCGACGGTTAGACGGGCGGCGGTCAGGCAGGCGCGGCGGCAGGGGTGGCAGCAGCAGCAGGTTTTTGTTTTTCCTCTTGTGGTGTTGTACGTGAGAGCAGGGGAAAGGAGGAGAAGGGTAAGGGTTTTTGAGGGTTTTATTTGGGCTTTTGGGTTTCCTAATTAGATTAGGAGTAATATTTGGGTTTTGGGCTATAATGTTAAAATTGTTTGTAAATTAGTAAAAACATGTTAGTTTACTTAAATCTTTTCATAAAAATTAATTTATTTAATGAAACTGACATAAAAATATTTGTAAGAATAATATATAAATAAAATATAATTAAGTTAAAAATATGGGGGATTACAGGGGTTGTGGTTGAGGTGGTTAGTGATGAGCCTCTTGAGCCTCTCCTTGGTCTTCTAACTCAAAGGTGGAGGTGGACTTACCCTTTTCGAAGTTGGTCAAATTTGGGTTAGGCAACTTGAAGGCTTGGTCTCTCCTACCCAAATCTCTATGAATTATCCTAGGTAAGGTAAGTCCATGAGGGTAGGGCCATCTACTCTCCTATGGTCGTTGGGTGTAAAACCCATCAATTTAACTGCAATGTGGGTGACTAACCCACCAAAGTCGATAGGGGTCCTAGATCTAGAGGCCTCGGCCGCCTCAGCACTTCATTGGAAATGTTAGGCCATCCTAAGTGGGATGTTTAACTTCTCACTCTTAGGTATCAGGTAGGTAGCCAACAATTCTAACTCATCCCTCCTCACATTTGCCGGTTCATGCCTCCCGAAGATGGTGAGGCCAACAAACCTTTGCCAAAATTTTGGCAGGGGATGTTGAAAGCATTCTAGTTCTTTGTTCTGTGCTAGTAACCACCACCTCGTTCCATCCCAAAATTTGAAGCTCCGGGTCGACCGTTGGTGCCGATTGTTGCCTTGATTGTTCACCCCTTTGAGTCCTTGATCTCTTGGAAACCATTGAAGATGATTTCTTAACAAACTTGAAGCTTTATCTCTTTAGGGTTTTCTAAAAATTTGAGAGAAACAAGTAAAAATTATATGGGGAGTGTAGAGGAAGGTGAGAGGATGAAGAATATGTGAAAATTTGTGAGTTTTGATGAAGGAATTAGAATAGATCTTGATTGGAAAGATGAGTTTGGAGGTTTAAAAATGGAGGTTAGAGAAAGAGTGTGAATGAAGAAGATGAAGGAATGAAGAAAGTGAAAAGAAAAAGAGGAGGAAGGGTTCTTTAGGCCCTCCGAATAGAGGCGCGCCCGATCGGGTGAATTCTCGGAAGAAAAATTCTTTACATGCGTGCCCAATTGGGCGAGCTCCTCCAGACCGGGCGCGAGTAGAATCGATTTTTGTCTCGATTCTCTTGCTTGATCGGGCGAGCTTCGCCCGGGAAATCTTTATCTATCACTCGATTTCTCTATTTTTGCGCCCGATCGGGCGTATTAACCTTTAATTTCTTTCTCTACTTGCACGCCCGATCGGGGTTCCTTGCCCGATCGGGCAAAGTAAAGGCTTCACAATTCATCATTTGTGCGCCCAACCGGGGATCCTTGCCCGATCGGGCGATTTGTGGCCCGAATGTAGCCTCACTCTCGCGCCCGATCGGGCCTCATCCCAGATTTTGGGGTACGATTTTTTCTTATTTTTTCTCTCTAATTCCTCTTTCTTGATAACTCGAAACCTGTACAAAAACACTTTGAAAGGGTAAATTGCACTCTCCTCACCTCTCTAAAAAAATAAAATAAAAGAAAGGAAAAGCTAGTCTAGAAAGCAAGAAATACGGGTTGCCTTTCGCAAAGCGCTGGTTTAAAAGGTCCCGCACAACCATTATACTTAGCTATAAGATGAGAGTGGAGTTAGGTGGGTTTCCTCCACCACTACTACATTAGATCCATCATGTTGGCCATTTACTTTAAACTCTTCACCTTTTTTCATTCACTAGCTCAACCGACCCAAACTTGTTCACCTTGGTGACCGTGAAGAGACCCGACCACCTAGACTTTAGTTTTCCTGGAAAAAGCTTAAATCTAGAGTTAAAGAGTAGAACCTTGTCACCCGGGGCAAACTCTCTTAGTAGGATCTTCTTGTCATGCCACTTCTTGGTCTTTTCCTTGTAGATTCGTGCACTATCATACGTCGACAATCTAAACTCATCCAACTCATTGAGTTAGAGAAGTCTTTTCTCACCCGCGACCTTAGAATCCATGTTAAGCTCCTTGATTGCCCAAAAAGCCTTGTACTTGACAGGGTAAAGTCGTATCCCCTAATCAAAAGTAAATACCTAAGTACTAAAGTAGATAGGGAAGTAGGGTCGATCTCCACAGGGAAACAAGTCTTTTTACTCCTAATTAATTATTATAATCCAAATTATCTAAGTAACCAATATTTATATTTGAGTATGAAACTAAACTACAAAGAATAGGGAATAGGGAGAAAACAATATATAAAAGGATCTAGGGCATAGGTTCACCAATAAATAATACTCCAGGGTAAAACATAGTAATCAATCATTGACATTGCATAAATAACACGATTAACATGCTCTCACAATTTATTAATCAACATAGATCTCACAAGCTTTCGCAATTTACTAGATCTAAGTTCTTATTGAAAATAGCCTTTAATATCAAATTAACATCTGCTCGATTCATCAATTTAATATTGCTATACTTTTACAAGCCGCAATTGTAAAACGTTAAAACAATTCAATAAGAAATTATCATGCAATACCAATAATCAATAATAGTTAATCATCAATGCATCAATTAGCCAGATTGTAAAGGGCTTTCGCTACGTATTACAATCACACAATTAATTTACCGGTATTAAATCTCATCTCTCGAATCTCGACTTAACTATTTATAAATTAATCTGCCTATTGAAACTAGACCTAAACATTAATTCTCAACTGTCGAATCTCGAATCAATGTTGTCAAACTCATGCATAAAAGATAGGCCTAATCTAGTCACAGAGCATTAAATCAATCAATAGGAAATTAATCTAGCATTGATAATTAACAACAATAAATTACCCCTTCATATTATTTATGGATCCCCATAAACCCTAGAAATAAAACTACTCACACATATTAAAAACTAAACTAATCAAAGCAATAAAATAAGTTATGATGAAAGGAAATAAGATAAAGAGAAGAGAAATCGTTACCAAAACTAATCTGTATTAATGGAAATAATCAAGAACAAGGTTTTAGAGAAAATTTAAGAGAGAGAAAAATCCTAAGTAGAGAGAGAAAGTCTAAGGAAGAAGATAAGTGAAATTAATCGTCCTCAAACGTACTTAAACAAAACTAAAACAACTTCCTAATTAGAAACTAATTGCTCGACAAAAGAGCTCTTCCAGAAACACGCGCCCGATCGGGAGCGCCTTTTTCTCGCACTGCTCTTCTCAACAGCCGCGCCCGATCGAGCTAGCAGCTCACCCGATCGGGCGCGCCTTTGGCCACGCACCAGCATACTCTTGCGCGCCTTGCCCGATCGAGCGAGCTTGCCCGATCGGGCCCTTGCTTCACCTCGAGGGTTGGAACTTCGATTGGGCTTATTTCTTCGGCCCAATCCGGATGTCCACTTAGGGTCTTGATCACTCGGTCCAAATGCCTCGGGATCCCGATTACCGAGCCCTTAACCACCGGCTCTCACCGATCCTGGGCTCCAAAAGTGGTCATGCCTTTCTAGCTTCCGTAGTTGATCCATAAAACCCGGGAAAATGCTCCAAGAGTGCAATTTCCTGTAAAGTACAACTAAAACTACGAAAACACTAGAAAACACAAATTAGTAATAAAAGTGGCCCGAAAGAGCCAAAAACACTACTAATAACGACCAAGGGACGGGGGTAAAATACTATATAAAATGGACATATCAGTACTCCAATTCCACGGGAAGATGATATGCCGCCTTACCGTACACTAGTTTATAAGGTGAGGTACCAATTGGTGTCTTGAATGCGGTTCAATATGCCCAAAGTGTGTCATCTAGCTTCATACTCCAATCTTTTTTTTACTTAGCTACTATCTTCTCTAAAATTGACTTGATTTCCCTATTAGAGGCCTCAACTTGACCACTAGTTTAAGGGTGATAACTAAGACCCCGTTCTTTAGAGCTGCTCTGCTCTGCTTTGCTCTGCTCTACTGAGCTCTGCTCAAATCAAATCTGCTCTGCTCTATTTTCAAATAATAATTAATAATAACAATAATAATTAATATTTAATAATAATAACAATAATTAATATTGTATTGATGATAATAATTTATTATTTTGAATAATTATAATAATTATTAATATTAAAAATAATTTTAATAATTATTAATATTAATAATAATTAATATTTATTAATCATAGTAATAATATTTATCATTATTAATATTTAATAATATTATTAATTAATAATTTCTAATAATTATAACAATTCTTTCAAAAAAATAAATAATAATAATTACAATTAATAACAATTTCTTTTATAAACATTTGATATTAGATTCACAATGTGTAGAAATATTATATGTATGTGGGTATTGATTGTTAGTTCATTGAGTTGAATTATTTTTCAAATCTTTCCATACAATAAAGAATTAAAAAAAAGAGGTTGTTTTCAAGTAGTAATTTGTATATCATTATTATTTTTATGGTTAAAAATATATTATTAAGAAAAATTTATAAGTAAAATCATTATTACTCATTAAATCATTTTATTTTAAAATTTTGGTGAAATAAATATAAGTAAACCGTTGTCTTTTATCTTTCTACTATTAACATATGTTAAATATGGTATACATATATTTATGTTTTCACTCACCAAAACCAATGGTGTAATAGTAATAGTAATAGTAATAGTAATAGTAATAACAACAACATTAATAATAATAACATTGATAATAATAATAATAATAATAATAATAATAATAATAATAATAATAATAATAATAATAATAATAATAATAACAACAACAACAACAAAAACAACAACATTAATAATAATAACATTAATAATAGTATTATTATAATAATAATAGTATTAATAATAGTAATAGTAATAATAATTGTATCTCGACTTCCCACTAATTTATGGTGGTTGTATGACTTTTGTTTTTGAGACATAATAATAATAATAATAATAATAATAATAATAATAATAATAATAATAATAATAATAATAATAATAATAATAATAATAATAATAATAATAATAATAATAATAATAATAATAGTAATAATAATAATAAATAGTATTAATAATAATGTTGAAATCTGCTCTGCTCGGATCTGCTCTGCTCTGCTACCATGAAATCTGCTCTGCTCTGCTGAAATTTAATCTGCTCTGCTCTGCTGACCCCTGCTCTACTCTTCTCAGCTCTGCCAGAAGCTCAAAAGAACAGGGCCTAAGTCTGGTTTGTGATATACCCCATACTTCTTTAGGAGGTTGTCCAATTGTCTTTCATGGAAGTGAGTACCTCCATCACTAATGATAGCTCGTGGGACACCAAACCTTGGAAATATGGTCTTCTTGAAGAGTTTCATGACCACCTTGGCATCATTTGTTGGTGAAGCAATGGCCTCGACTCACCTGGACACATAATCTACGGCCACGAGTATGTAACAATTCCCATTGGAAGATGGAAACGGCCCCATGTAGTCAATACCCCCAAACATCAAATATCTCAACTTCAAGGATCCCAGTTTGGGGCATCTCGTGCCTCCTTGAAATATTGCCGGTCCTCTGACAAGAATCACAAGTCATGATAAATAACCGCGCATCCTTAGCTTGAACATAGTAGGCCAAAAGAAGCCTGACTCATTATGCTTGGCTACGATTCTAGAAGGGCCATGATACCCACCATACGGAGATTTATGGCAACGTTGTAGGATTCCATTCACTTCCCATTCGGGGACACACCTGCAAAATAGTCCATCTGCACACTCACGAAACAAAAAAGGATCATCCCAAAAATAATATTTAACATCATGGATAAACCTTTTCTTTTGTTGATAGGACATATCCGGAGGTAGTATACCACCTACCAAATAATTAGCATAATCGGCATACCAAGATCCTTGTGACACAACTTCAAGTAGATTATCGCCAGGAAGAGAATCATCTATAGGTGTAGAATCCTTACCTCCATCATACCTGATTCTAGACAAGTGATCCGCAACTACGTTCTCCGCTCCTTTTTTGTCTCTGAAATCAATGTCAAAGTTTTGGAGCGTGAGCACCCATCTAAGAATTATAGGCTTGGTCTCGGCCTAGGCAATGAGGTATTTCAAAGCTGCATGATCAGTAAAAACAATTATTTTAGAACCAACCAAGTATGATCTAAATTTTTCTAAGGCATAAATTACAGCAAGAAACTCCTTCTTTGTAGTAGCATAGTTGACTTGAGTCTTATCTAAAGTTTTACTAGCATAGTAAATGGCATGCAAAACTTTATTCTTCCTTTGGCCAAGCACGTCACCTAAAACATAATCGCTAGCATCACACATGATTTCGAATGGAAGATTCCAATCGGGGGCACATATAATGGGAGCCGAAATCAAGGCTTTCTTAATCTTGTTAAAAGACTCAAGACACTAATCAGTAAAATCAAAAGGAGCATCTTTAAGTAGAAGTTTGGTTAGTGGTTTTACAATCTTAGAAAAATCCTCGATAAAACCCGCGTGACCAAGGAAACTCCTAACCTCTTTAACATTAACCGGTGGGGGTAATTGCTCAATCACTTCTACCTTTGCTTTGTCTACTTGTATACCTTGGTCAGAAACAATATGACCCAATACTACACCTTGTGTCACCATAAAGTGACACTTCTCCCAATTTAAGACCAAATTGCATTCTTCACACCTTTTCAAAACTTTAGCGAGGTTAGATAAACAATTATCAAATGAAGATCCGTACGCACTAAAACATCCATAAAGACTTCCATAATAGACTCTATGAATTCAGAAAAGATGCTCATCATACAACGCTGAAAAGTGGCAGGTGCATTACATAATCCAAAGGGCATCCTACGATAAGAAAAATTACCATAAGGAAAAGTAAATATTTTTTTCTCCTGATCATCAGGGTGAGTTGGGATTTGAAAGAACCCCGATTATCCATCCAAATAACAGTTGATTTTATGGTTAGCCAATCTTTCCAACATTTGATCAATAAAGGGAAGGGGAAAGTGATCCTTTCTAGTGGCGGTATTTAATTTGCAATAATCAATACACATCCGCCATCCTGTTACAGTTCAAGTGGGAATTAATTCATTTTTATCACTATTATCATCCCACCCTTCTTGGAACTACCTGCACAAATCTTACCCACTTAGAATCAGAGATAGAGTAGATAATACCTGCATCAAGTAATTTCATGACTTCCTTTATAACAACCTCTTGCATGTTAGGATTCAACCTCCTCTGTGGTTGAATAACTAGTCTGTGATCATCCTCAAGGTGTATTTTGTGCATGCAAAAATCAAGGCTAATACCCTTTAAATCATCAATATTGTACATGTAGAGAATATTTCAAGCATTACCCTAAACTTGAACCCCACTGTGATCATACACTTAAGCATGGTGGCGTCCAAAGGGAAAGAAGCTAGAGTAAAAGAGTCTCCAATAAGTTTTAGGAACTTGTAAACCGTTCACAGGGTGAAGGTTACACCTCTTAACGCTCCAAGAGATCGTTAACTCCAATAAGTCTGGAACCAAAACTGGAAGTTCAGGGATGAAGGTACAAATTCAATCTAAAAGAGAAAGAAGCTGCCCTAATTATAGGCCTCTACTTTATTCTTATCGTATTCATGTGCGCTTTCTGACTAACATGCAAACGATAGGTTTACCCTAAACCTGTTTAATCTATGTTGGTTGAATATTAATACACAAATAAGACTATTATTGAAGATCACTTGAATTATAATCAAATTAACCCTAAACAAGATTATTAATTATCTTATTAAGCTTGATTACAAGTACCAATTCCCTTTAAACATGCATAAAAGGCGTGATCAAACAATAACAATAAAATAAAATCAAGCAACATAATAATAATCATCATAACAATAATAATAAATCATAATAACAAATCATAATAAAAATCATAAGTATAATCATGTTAAAACATAATGTTAATAGAAAGATCCTAGACATGATACTAACAAGATTAATAACAAACCCTAGAATGTCACTAAACATTAAAGATCAAATATATATCCCTAACATGATACTTACATGATATTAGGAAAGACAATATCATAGAAATCATAATTGACATTATATTCTTTACCCTAAACATGATACTAGAAACTTATTATTGTCATTCTAAACATCAAATTAAGAAAAGCATCCTAACATGATACTTGGAATCAAAATAAAAACCTAGACATGATTTTTATATCATAATATCAATAAAAGCAATTAAAGCACTTACTTGGATGCCTCGTACCTCTTTCTAATAACAAAATACACACGTTAGTAACTTCAAGAAAAATAATAAAACAAAGAATTAAATTAAATAATTGAAATAAAGCATTAAGAAAGTTTAGACTAGATTTGGGACCAAACCCTAAGAAATCAAACCTTTCACGTCTAGGGCGAAGGCAACTTCGAACTTGGCTAGGTGTGTCTAGAACTTGTGAGTGCGGAATTTTGTATTTGAGAGAATTTAGAAAAGAGAGAGAGAGAGAGTATCAAGAATTTCTTGATGAGAGTTAGTTAGAGTTGATGAGAATTAATGATTGAAAAAAGGGGAGATATGACCTCTTTTTATGGAGAAAAAAGGGGTCGAAGAATAAGAAAAGAATCCGAATTCGAATTGAAATAAAACTCGATGGACAACAGTTTTTGCAAATTTTGTTTTTATCATATCTTTTGATCCAGAAGTCCAAATAAGGCATATAATACTTAGTTGGAAAGACCTTGAAGTCTACTTTCCAACAAAATTAGAATCATATTAAAATATTTTGTAGATAAAAAGATATGGCCGAAATAGTAGGACGGTGTCAGTTTTGGATAGAGTTTCATATTTCATTCATATCTTTTTCGTTATAGCTCTGTAGACACCTAAAAATGTCTCCCCAAAACCAAACCCGATGATGAACAACCTTTCACCACCACTATTGGTCGAGTTCAGTATTTAATCCCGAGAGTGCTTAAAAAATCATATTTAATTCAATTTTTGAATAGTCCATGGGTCAGTCTTGATGTTTGGTCAAAGCATAGTTTTCATTTCAGCCCAAACTTATTTTACTTTATTATTATTATTTATTTTGGCCCAAACTTTTTATTTATTTTTATTTACTTAATTCTTATTTTGGCCCAAATAATAATAAATCAGAAAAAGGCCTGAAATTATCAATCGGCATTTAAAATGCTGAACGAAATTAGGCCCAAACTTTCCCGTCTGACGGTGGGGTTCCCCGTGACACGGGACACCTGCCGTGACACGGGGGTTTCCGTGTCCTTTCCGCGTAAACCCTTAACGCGTTTTCTTTCCCGTTCAGCATATATTTCCCGCGTCACACAAAAGTACACCGTGTCACGGGAATGTTTCCCGTCTGACGGTGGGATTTCCCGTGTCAAGGTACACTTTTCCGTGTCACGGTATACTTTTTTAGGGTTTTTATCATTTTAGGGTTCCGTGTGTTCCCTCAGCACATTTTTTTCTATAAATACCCCCTCAGTTCTGATGTACAGGGCATCAATTAATCCTCTATTTTTCTCTCTTCTGTGTTCTAGCCTAAACACTAGCTTACCCTTCTTCTTTCAAAATTCCTTCTTCAAGTACTCCAAGGAGTCCATACTTTACTCGTGGTTCTGTCCTTAAGCCAAGGCGTGAAAGGTAGAACTGTTTGAGGGTTTGGCCCCAAATCAACTCTACTTTATTTAGTTTAATTTAATTATTGTTTTATTATTATTTCCTTGAAGTTACTAATTCGTTTATTATTTTGTAGTTGCAAACAAACAGAATCAAAGTAAGAATTATGTTCCTTTTATTTCTATTATTTTTCTAACGATTTTATATTGTTAGAATCATTGTTAAATTGCTTCAAATATTGATGTTTGTTCTATTGTTATTATGACCACCATATTGCTTGTTAAAGGGAATATGTAATTGAAAATCACGATTAATAAGATAATTTGGACAACTGGTTTATGATCCTTTTTAATCTTGTTGTTAATTGAAGTGATCACAATATTTTAGAATTAAGTGTTTTATTAATATTCAACCAATTTAGCATAATAATAGTTTGGAGCGAATTGAATATTTTGTTTGTATGTCTTTGAGATCGCAGGAATCATTTTCACTATAAGAATCGAGTAGAGGCCAATACGGGCGAATGTGACTCCATGATTCACTTCGTACCATCATCCCCGATCCTCCTTTCGTGGTTCCGAACCATATGGAGTTAGTAATCTCATGGATTATGAATGGGGTGTAACCTTCACGGGTCAATCGTTGTTGATTTCGTTGTCCCTTTATCGTGGTTGCCTTTTATGATCCGTGAACGGTTTACAAGTTCCTTAAAAACTTGTTGGCGGCTCCCTACTTTCCTTGTCCCTAATCGTATACGTCAATTCCCACTTCCTATGATTGTCAAGCATATTCACACATGCTTTGACGTAGGCGCACTTCGAGCGACACCAACAATTTGGCGACTCCACTGGGGAGGATTCATGGTTATTTATCGATTTGAGTGATCGGTATTTAATTAAGATGAGTGGATGAGACTTGAAAGATTCTTGAATTGTATTCCTGCGATTTAATTGGCATTATCACATATGCATATGCATTTTAGGTCACCTATTTTGCCACAATAGTACGTGTTCTACGTATGTGGCTAGCCCGGGGGATTTAAGCTCTATCAACCCGAAAACACTCATGGCAATAAGGGTTCATCCGAGTTTTTAAATCCACCCAAACCATGGAGTCGAGTTCGATTTCATCACGAACTCGCGGAGACTCCCGTTGGCATACACCCTCAAGGGAGGCTGCCTTGCTAACGCGTCCAAACTCTTAACCATGGTACCCTTTGACACCCAAAAGCTTGACCATAGTGGAACATAGATCTTGACTTTAGGTTGCGAACTTCATTGCATCATTCGTGACAATGTGATTATATGTGCATTTTTTGACTTTTTATTTATTTATTTTTTATCAAACCCTTTTTTTATTATTAGAGTCGAGCCATAGATTTTTTTAAAAAAAATTTGAGTCACCCGGATTTTTATTCCCGTATACTGCACAAGAGTCAACGTGTTTTGGTCATAGCCGGAGTTCTAGAAAGAGTTATGTGTCATGCAACCTATGGATCTGTAGCCCTGAGTTTTATCTCTCATTTGGAGTTGGTTTCGTCCCAATCAAAGTCACAGATCAAAAGTTATAACTGATATACTACAGCCTGTCCAGTTTAGGTGTCTTTTTAGCTTCGACAAAAAAATTATATCTTTTCCTGTCAAGCTAGTCTTAGTCAAGTCCTTTAATCCGTGTAAACTCGTATAACATAGGATTATAGATTTTTTATTTATTTATTTATTTATTTTTTATATCCATGAGTCCTAATTCTTCTAGAATTCTAGTCCTCTTCCTATTAGTTTCTTGTGTTTTTTTGTGCTAACCTTAACATGTGTTCTATGTATTTGATTGTGGTTGATCTTATTTATGACTAATGATTGCCAATGGACCGTTTTCACCTAGTAAATAGCATAAACATTAAAATTGGACAAAATTAATCAAGTTAGTTTGTCTTTTAGTCTTCCGTGCTATTTGGTCATTGGGTCCTTTGTTTTTCACAACGTCTTCATGTCTAGCCATGCGATCATACCACGAGTCTTAATAAACTCATCTAATCACACATGTTGAGTCATTGCACACACTTTGTCTTCGAGTAATGCACTATATTGTTTATGATCGGATATTAGGACCATGCATGCGTCGTTTTCCGTCGTAATAGGAATGAGTGGAGTTTTTCCCATCAGATTTCAAAATTGTTTCTTACACTCTTCCTTTCCAATCTGAGTATTGAGTGAATGCATTAAGTGAGTTCATCCTTACAAAGTACTTGAGTTTAAAATCACTAGGAAATAGTTGGAAGAATAAGGGGAACGTCACTCCTTCCTTCTTTTCTTCCAATCAAAGCATCAACAACAACAAACTTTTTTCCTCACCTGGCGGCAAGAAGTAACTCATAAACAGCTTCTCACCAAGATTTCATGTTTTCTTCTTCTTTTGTTTCAAACCCTTCCCCCTAAAAAGTCTAGCATAGGTTCTCCTATCCATGTGTCTATGTGTCACATTTCTTACCTTCTTCATAAACGAGCATCTCTTTCTTACATTCGATCATGTGATTAGCACAAAAAAAAAACAAAAAAAAAAAATTGTCGTACCGAACACAAGTTATACCAATGACTTGAGGCACCTTTGCAACCCTGTCATTCCCTATTAACCGTTCAATCACATTCCATTTCTTCATCAACTATTTTGAGCCTCGTCTAACATTTGGCCTTCATTTCTTTAACCCACATTCACTTAACCCTGGGATTGGAAGATGTGTAATTGTATAACATTCAAAAAGCAAGTAAAAAAAAAAAGTAGCAAAGCAACAATAAAACAATGTCTAAGGGCAAGTGTTCCAATGTCTTTGATATGAACATGTCTCAAATTGCGTCTCTCATCGAGTGCTTGGTACCGTGCCTGAGAAACATGAATGCTAAGTGAGTGATGGACCGCATGATCTGAGATTGCCTACATTGATTCAGAAAAAAAAAATGAAAATAAACTTGCAAAATTCAAAATTTTCAAATTCACAATTACACATCTTGGGGATTCTCTCGGGTCTTGAGCCTTGTACCCTTTTCTTCTTTAAACCATCAACTTAACCACATTACAACCCTTGAAAGACCTCTTTGAGGTGTACATACACTTGTGCAAAGTTCGGTTAGAGCTACGTTCGGCCTGATTCCTAACGGATACGTAGGCAACCTCACATTTAGGTGCGTCCACATTCATATTCATATCTATGCATGATTGAGTCAAAGAATATCCAATGCTTATCTCTATATCCCTACCCATTTAGAGCTAGACTTTGGGGCTTGAACCCACTTCACATTAGCTTACCCAACCTAAAGAGTCATCATCTTTGACTCTTCACACATATATTTCCATCACCATAACCTTTGCAACCTCACCTTAGTATCACTTTCACACACTTCTTTCACACATACATATCCATATCATCTTTCCCTTAGGAACCCTTTATCATGAAATCTTGTTTCCCTATCGCGCATGCTTCATCATCTTTCAAGACAACATTCATTAGAAGAAACGTTGTATACTTGCTTAGCTTCTTGACCTGAGCAATGTTCATTGTTTCATGCATCGCATAATGTGCTGAGTAATATTTCTATATCAATGATTTGTAATAATATAAAGCATATCGTTCTTAGCTCCTTGACCTAAGCATTGTTCATAATCACTTCATCTATATACGTGCTTAGCTTCTAGACCTAAGTGACGTTCAAGATATCTTCTTTACGCCATATGTGATGCTTAGCTCCATGACTTACATTCATCTATCGTGTCACATGATGTCCTTAGCCTCCTGGCCTAAGAACATGCATCATGCATACATTATTTTCAGGACAAGCAATTCAATCCATACGATTCATTTCGTCTTGCTCAAGGAGGAAGTTCAAAACTTCTTCCATTTTTCGTTATTTTATTTTGAGGAAGGTCAAAAACTTTTTCAAAGTTTTTATCGAGGGAAGTTTGAAAATAAAATTTCATTTTTCAAGTCTTTCTTTTTCGAGAGAAAGTCGGCACCCTCCACTCGTCTCATGACAAAAATGTTGGAAAATTTTTAGTTTTGCATTTTCGGTTGCTTGTGTCTGCACACACACACTCAAACTATACACACACAATCACAAGTTATACTCATGTCATGTCATGTCGTGTCAAGTCAAACTTGGTCAAGTTAGTTGGTCAAGTCAATCATAGTCTATACGAGTCCCCTGGCAGATTTTATTTTGCAGGTCTTAATTACAGCCCGCGTCCGGGGACAAGCGGACCATCTACAGTCCACGTCCGGGGACAAGCAGACCATCTACAGCCCACGTCCGGGGACAAGCGGACCATTTACAGCCCACGTCCGGGGACAAGCGGACCATTTACAACCAGCCCACGTCCGGGGACAAGCGGACCATCTACAGCCCACGTCCGGGGACAAGCGGACCATCTACAGCCCACGTCCGGGGACAAGCAGACCATCTACAGCCCACGTCCGGGGACAAGCGGACCATTTACAGCCCACGTCCGGGGACAAGCGAACCATTTACAACCAGCCTAGTCCGGGGACAAGCGGACCATTTACACCCCACGTCCGGGGACAAGCGGACCATTTACAACCAGCCCACGTCCGGGGACAAGCGGACCATCTACAGCCCACGTCCGGGGACAAGCGGACCATTTACAGCCCACCTCCGGGGACAAGCAGACCATTTACAACCAGCCCACGTCTGGGGACAAGCGGACCATTTACAACCAGCCCACGTTCGGGGACAAGCGGACCATTTACAGCCCACGTCTAGGGACAAGCGGACTATCTACAGCCCTTGTCCGGGGACAAGCGGACCATCTACAACCCACGTTCGGGGACAAGCGAACCAACTACAGCCCACGTTCGGGGACAATTGAACCACCATCATTTCATGACGCAAGGTTCTCGGTACACAGAGACTTGCAATCTCATCATCAGTTGGCTTTCCTCAAGCATGGAAAGCATCATCAGTGGATTTCTTCAAGCATAGAATGATACCAAATTTGTACGTCGACTTTCCTCAGGCATGGAAAGTATCATCTGGTAGGTTTCTTCAGGCTTAGAAAGTTACCAAATTCATCAGCCAGCTTTCCTCAGGCATGGAAAACGTTTCAACAAACGTTATCCGGTGGATTCCTTCAAGCATAGGAAGCTGCCAAACTCATTTGTCACCGATACACTGGTGCCAGATACGTATTCTATCCTTTTACTCTTTTATCTGTTGAATTAACATTTTTCTGCAGGTGTCGGCGTATACAGAGTGGTTTAGGATCGCAGAACGTCTTAAATCATTCTCCGTCCCTATCGACTACTTTGACTATCATTTTCGAAACTGACATTTCTACAAACTCAGTCAAAGTGGGGGCTTCTGTAGACACCTAAAAATGTCTCCCCAAAACCAAACCCGATGATGAACTACCTTTCACCGCCACTATTGGTCGGGTTCAGTATTTAATCCCGAGAGTGCTTAAAAAAATTGTATTTGATTAAATTCGTATTTTTGAACAGTTCATGGATTAGTCTTGATGTTTGGTAAAAGCATAGTTTTAATTTCAGCCCAAACTTATTATTTAATTTTAGCCCAAACCTTTTTTATTTTATTGTTTTATTATTTATTTTTGGCCTAAACCTTTTATTTATTTTATTTGCTTATTTTCTTATTTTAGCCCAAATAATAATAAATTAGAAAAAGGCCGGAAATTATCAATCGGCATTTAAAATGCTGAACGAAATTAGGGTTAAAAATGTATTTAGACGGAAAAGCGGGTTGAAAATTCCCGCGCCACGGCAGGGATCCACCGTGTCACGGGAATCATTCCCGTCTGACGGTGGGATTTCCCGTGACACGGGAAACCTGCTGTGACACGGGAATTTCCGTGGCCTTTCCGCGTAAACCCTTAACGCGTTTTCTTCCCCGTTTACTAAAAATTTCCCGCGTCACTAAAAAATTGCACCGTGTCACGGGAATGTTTCCCGTCTGACGGTGGGACTTCCCGTGTCGCGGGATACTTTTTTAGGGTTTTTATCATTTTAGGGTTCCGTGTGTTCCCTCAGCACATTTTCTCTATAAATACCCCCTCATTTCTGATGTACGGGGGCATCAATTAATTCTCTGGTTTTTTCTCTCTTCTATGCTTTAGCCTAAACACTAGCCTACCCTTCTTATTTCAAAATTCCTTCTTCAAGTACTCCAAGGAGTCCATACTTTACTCGTGGTTCTGTCCTTAAGCCAAGGCGTGAAAGGTAGAACTGTTTGAGGGTTTGGCCCCAAATCAACCTTACTTTATTTAATTTAATTTAATTATTGTTTTATTATTATTTCCTTGAAGTTACTAACTCGTTTATTATTTTGTAGTTGCAAGCAAACAGAATCAAAGTAAGAATTATGTTCCTTTTATTTCTATTATTTTTCTAACGATTTTATATTGTTGGAATTATTGTTAAATTGCTTCCAATAGTAATGTTTGTTCTATTATTTTTATGATCACCATATTGCATGTTTAAAGGGAATATGTAATTGAAAATCACGCCTAATAAGATAATTTGGACGACCGGTTTAGGTTCCTTTTTAATCTTGTTGTTTAATAAAGTGCTCACGATATATTAGAATTATATGTTGCATTAATATTAAACCAATTTAGCTTAATAATAGTTTGGAGCAAACTGAATTTTGTTTGTATGCCTTTGAGATCGCAGGAATCACTTTTCACAATAAGAATTGAGTAGAGGCCAATACGGGCAAATGTGACTCCATGACTCACTTTGTACCATCATCCCCGATCCTTCTTTCGTGGTTCCGAACCATATGCAGTTAGTAATCTAATGGATTATGAATGGGGTGTAACCTTCACGGGTCAATCGCTGTTGCCTTCGTTGTCCCTTAATCGTGGTTGCCTTTTATGATCCGTGAACGGTGTACAAGTTCCTTAAAAACTTGTTGGAGGCTCCCTACTTTCCTTGTACCTAATCGTATTATGTCAATTCCCACTTCCTATGAGTGCCAAGCATATTCACAACATGCTTCAACGTAGGCGCACTTCGAACGACGCCTACAATTTGGCGACTACAAACGTTGTGCAAATAATAAGCATACTACAAACTCCCTCACTTCACTCACTAATAGCTCCCCCAAGCCAAGCTTGGGACTATTAACCAATTGGGCTTGTAACCAATGGGGCTTGTAATGTGGCTAATAAAACAACAAAAAGTCAAGGCAACAACACGGGTAGCAAGAAGGGAACAAATGTATCTACAATCATCTGGAGGCTACCTAAAAGAACAAATGCCTTCGTCCTCCACAATGTGCATAATAATGAATCATATAAGCATTACTAATAGTTGCAAACCAATACTCAAATTCATTGACATACCAGGAACTAACACACATTCCTAATCAAATCAACTAGTCAAGCACTTTATTCACAAGTAGTTGGGTAAAATTGACGCATGTTAAGGTTTTAAGGCAATCAAACATCAAATCATGATCAACTAATCCACAATGCTTATCATCAAATACCAAGAATAAAAAAAAATTCCTCAAGTAAGGGGTACAGGGAAGCATAATTTACAATTCATTGGAACGTATTTTTGGATTTTTTAATTTTTATTTTTTTTTGGTATTTTTCATATATAAGAAAGCAATAAAACTAACCTAGAAAGCAATAAATCTAACCTAAGAAAACACACCAAAAATAAAAGAAAAGAGAAAAAGAAAGATACCAAATCCAAAATCTCCCCCAAGCCAGAATCAGACAATGTCCACATTGGCTCGGGAACTAGCCTAGCATAGCTAGTCTTGATCATCCTCATCCATGGAGCCGAAACTTGCACCTCCACTGCCACCTGAACCACCTGCACCAGAAGAGCTACCACCAAAATAATCAGCATGAAAACTCCCCCCCCGCCGGTCCCCCGAAAGGAATGTCCTGGCCGTACCCATGGAAGGAAGAATAGTCAGTGTAAATATCATGGACAGTGGGATCCCTATCGTATCCCTGGGTGGAGGCTGAAACCAGTCAGGGTGAATAGCGTCGTCGGGAATGTTGCCCTGACGAGTATAATCATCGTACATAGGGTAGAGAGCTCTACCCTGGTTCCACTCTAGGTACCCTAACCTCTGGTCTATGGAGCCTACCATCCTCCTAAGGTCAGTATGGGAATTCTCGATACGTCCTAAGGCCTGACCTATACTCTAAAGGTCCCAAACTGGGTCAGAGTCAACATGAGGGACGGAGTGAGACATGCGAGGTGGAGAGAAAGCTACCTCGGGCAGAGGCTGAGGCTGGGGTGGTGGTACTGGTGGTGGTGGTGCTTGCCCCCTAGCGTTGGCAACTAAAAGATCATATGTATAGGATGGTTGCCCTGGGGGAAAGGCGGTCAAGTCAGGAATGGGTAGGGGAAAGATGGGCAAAGGTTGCTCGCTCCCAGTCCTAATACACCAGAAGGGTGTCTGCTCGCTATCCGGTCGTACCCACCCCAACTCCTCTAAATACCTAGCAGTCATATAGGTATCTGGTCCACAGTTGGTCAGTTGGTGGGGTCCATCCACTACAAAACCAGCCTTTTTCACTGCTATTCGAGTGATAAGGCCTCCTAAACGGATGGGGGTTTTTGATGTGGTGCTGGCCGTGGCATGCCTACTCAGATGATGAATAATAAACCTACCTATGTTCAATTTCCCGAACCCATACACATAGTGTACTATGACAGCTAGTTCGTTAGTTTGGGCATTATGGGGCTCGTTCCTACCTAAAAAACACAAACCCGTAAATCTTTGCCAGATTTTTGGGACAGGGTGATGAATAGGTTTGGTACTAGCATGTTGGGGATCAAGAGTAGGCAAACCAGTCAAAGCATGATATATGTCACCCATTTTATAGTCCGCATGCCATTGGTGAGGTAATTAAGAATTTAATTCAAATAATTTACAAAATTCTACATAAACTAATATTCATATTGTTCAACCTAAAAATTAAATTCGGCCCATTTCTACTACTTACAACTTGTAAAGAAGACAAGAATTCACAAGTTAGTTCTCGAAATGTAGGATAATGCATATCAACAAATTTTCTCATGCCAATGTCATTTAAAAATCATTTTACAAAATCATACAAACCAAATGATTCTAAAGTAGGGCGGTGTAACCACCGAGAAGGAATTACCTTACGCCCGATTAAGTGTTCTAGCCGCTCCTTTTGCTCTCGGCTAGCAATACGGATCGTCGGCCAGTATGGGAGTTGCAAATCCGTGTCGTATTACTCCCTCGAACTGGAGCTCCTACCGAAATTAGACCGAGCCCTCTTTGAAGCCATGGTAAAAATGGGTATGAAAATTTATTTGAACAAAATCTGAAAATTTTTATATGGGAATGTAGAGGATGAAGAGGGGATTACAAATATGTAAAAAGTTTTGAATTTGGGTGAGAAATGGAGAAGATATCTTAGAGAGAAGGTAGAGAGAATTTGAGTTTTAGAGAGAGAAAGTAATGAGGAAAGAAGAAATGAAGAAAGGAAGAAGAAAAGGAGGCGGACGACCTCGCGCCCGGTCGGGCGGTATGTCGCCCGGTCGAGCGATCTGGAATTTTCGATTCAATTGGTTCTCGCGCCCGATCGGGCGATCTGATGCCCCGTATTGCCTTCAACTCTCTCGCCCGATCGGGCGCCCTTCACCCGGTCGGGCGATCTAACGCTCAAAAATTAATTGTCTCTCGGGCCCGATCGGGCAGCATTCGCTCGGTCGGGCGATCTGATGAGATAATTTTTGCCTTTTCTCGCGCCCGGTCGGGCGAGATTTGCCCGATCGGGTGGACAATTTAGTCCGTATACGACGAGTTTTGCGCCCGGTCGGGCGCCCATCGCCCGATCAGGCAAAATTACTTGATTTTGAAGCCTTGCTCTCGCGCCTGATCGGACGAGCTTCGCCCGGTCGGGCTCGAGGCTAAACTGTCGAATTTTTATTTTCTTATTTTCTCCAAAATTTGGCTAACTATTTTCCTTCAAACCTGTACAAACACTCATAAAACTGATTAAATTATCTCATCTCTCCTCTCATAAGAAAAAAGGAAAGAAAAACTAGTCTAAAAAGCATTAAAAATACGGGTTGCCTCCCGCAATGTGCTAGTTTATCTAGGTCCCGCACGACCTTCTTACCAAGTATAATAAGAAGGACTCTTGGCCTAACGCTTGATCGGGTGGTTTCTCACCCGGTCTAGCGATGTTTCGGCTGCGACGCGGCTTCTTGACATGCCCTGTGGGACGCCAATTCACTTTGTCCGGTGGATCCTCCTTGACTTGGGTTGGGGGTTATTCAATGCTACGCACTAAAGATCCTTCTTTGATCGAGGGTTGCTTCAAATTGTCATTACTTTCAACACTTGCAACTCGATCTGGAGGAATACTTACCGTAGGCTCAAATCGCACAACTTGCTTGATTGATTCCACCTTTTCGTCCTCAAAACCAAGACAAACGGTATAGAGGGATCTTTCTATTGCATCGACTTCCTTCTGCCATTTGTCTATCTCATCTGAAAAGGATGCAACACAAGATACCGCCTTCAAGGGATCTTTTTCAAGAGCTTGGGGCTTGTTAGAATAATTCTCAACCACATTAACACTAAAACATTTCTCCTTAGTCATGGGGCTTTTAGGGGTATTATTAAGATTGAAAACAATTTTATCATCCCCTACTGATAGTGTTAACTTACCACTTCTCACATCTATGATTGCTCCTGCAGTGTTAAGGAATGGTCTACCCAAAATAATTGGGGTTTGCATATCCGCAGCCATATCAAGAACAACAAAATCGACAGGTATATAAAATTTACCTACTCTAACGGGGACATCCTCTAAAACACCTAAGGGGTATTTGAAAGAACGGTCGGCCATTTGTAGAGTTATATTGGTAGCTTTTAATTTACCCATATTTAACTTAGAACACACAGATAATGGCATGACACTAACGCTAGCACCCAAATCACACAATGCATTATCAATCATTAGATTTCCTTATGACAAGGGATAGAAAAACTACCCGGATCTTTTAATTTAGGTGGAGACTTATTTTGAAGTACGGCACTACACTCAGCTGTGAAAGCTACTGTCTCTACCTCACTAATAGACCTTTTCATTGTCAATATTTCTTTCATAAATTTTGCATATGGAGGAATTTGTGTGATTAATTCAGTGAAGGGAACTGTTACCTTCAAATCTTTTACCATCTCCAGGAACTTACCAAACTGCTTATCCAAATTTGTCTTCAAGTGACGATTGGGGAATGGAAGTTTGATAATTGGCTTTTGAGCATTGTTACTCTTGTCTGGAGTAGCCACCTTCTCTGGAGTAGTACCTTGCAATGTAGAATTAGATATGTTAGTACTATCCTTTAGCCCTGCAGGGCTATTAACTACATTGTTTGGTTTAACGAAATCAAGATTAGCATTATTTAATAAATCAAGTTCATCAACTCTGGGCATAGAGGGCCCTTCATAGTTTGAACCACTCCATAGAGTAATTGCACAGGCTTGATCCGTCGGCCTGGTCGGCTGTGCCGGTAGAGCTCCCTGTTGGCGGGCTTGAAGAGTAGCGGAAAGTTGTGCAATTTGATTATCTACAATTTTATTGTGCGCTAGAATTGAATCAATTGTCGCATCTCTACTCTCCATGTGCTTCTGCATGTTAACCAACATCGCTCTAATTTCCACCAAAGAGGGGTCAGAAGATGAGGAGGATTGTTGTGGTTGGTTTTTCTGGCCAGCATTGGGATGGTAATATTTCTGCTGCAGTTGCTATGGCGCCTGTGGTTCTTGTGGTGGTGGATTTTGAACGTTGGTACTCCGGTAGGAAAGGTACGGATGATTCCGATACCTAAGATTGTAGGTGTTGGAGTATGGGTTATTCTGCCTATAAGCTTGAAAGGCATTAACTTGCTCCACGGAACTCCTGCAATCTTGTTCCCAATGACCTATAATACCACAATTTTCACAGAAAGCCTCATTAGAATTATTATTAATCGCAGAAACATTAGCTACATTGGCAGTGCTAAGATTATCTAATTTTTGGCATACAGAGGTCAGTTGAGCTTGCCAAATTTTGACAGGGTAAAGTCGTATCCCCTAATCAAAAGTAAATACCTAAGTCCTCTAACTAAAGTAGATAGGGAAGTAGGGTCGAACTCCACAGGGAAACAAGTCTTTCTATTCCTAATTAACTAATATAATCTAGATTATTAGGTAACAAATATGTGAATTTGAATGTAAAACTAAACTACGAAGATTAAGAATAAGGAGAGAATAATGTATAAAAGGATATAGGGCATAGGTTCACCAATAAATAATATTCTAGGGTAGAATATAATAATCATTCATCAATGCATATATTAATCAGATTATAAAGGGCTTTCGCTACGTATTATAATCACACAAATAATTTATTGGTATTAAATCTCATCTTTCGAATCTCGACCTAACCATTTATAAATTAACCTGCCTATTGAAACTAGACCTAAACATCAACTCTCATCTGTCGAATCTCGAATCAATATTGTCAAACTCATGCATAAAAGATCAGGCCTAATCTAGTCACAGAGCATTAAATCAATCAATAGGAAATTAATCTAGCATTGATAATTAACAACAATAAATTACCCCTTCATATTATTTATGGATCCCCATAAACCCTAGAAAGAAAACTACTCACACATAATAGAAACTAAACTAATAAAAGCAATAAAGCAAGACATGATTAAAGGAATAAAATAAACAACTAAGATTAAGAGAAGAGAAATCGTTACCAAAATAAATCTGGAATTAAGAGTAGATTAAGAACAAAGGTTTTAGAGAAAGAAATCTAAGAAAACAATTAAGAGAGTAAAAGAAAGAGAGAGAGAGAGATAGATCCAAAAATCGTATTACGGAGGAGTAGTTATACTCCGTACAAATCCTAAACTAAAACAAACTTAAACGACAAAATTAACTCCTAATATTTACACGCACCCGATCGGGCGGTGCCTCGCCCGATCGGGCGCGCCTTTTTGCTCTTCAGGTTGAAATTCGCGCCCGGCCGGGCGCGTCACCGGGCGCCGACCTTTGCTTCTCCCGCCCGGCCGGGCGCGCCTCCGATCGCCAGCTTCTTTGGCCGGGCGGCTCTCTTGGGCCACTATTTGGACTACGATTGGGCTCCAATTTTTCGGGCCAATCTGGGTTTTCTCTTCCGGTCTTGAATACTCAGTCCAAATGCCCCGGTATCACCTATACCGAGCCCTTAATCACCGGTTCGATGGCTCTAACTGGCCCTGGGCTATAAAATCTGGTCGTGCTTCTCCAATGCTCGTGATTGCTCCAAAATACCTCGGGAAAATACTCCAAAAGAGTAAATCCCTGCAAAAGTCAACCAAATCTAGGAAAACACTAGAAAACACCAATTAGTAATAAAAGTGGCTCTAAAGAGCCAAAAACACTACTAATTATGACCAAGGGACGGGGGTAAAATACTATATAAAATAGGGACGGGGTTATTATTATGCTTTAACATGATTATTTTTATAATTGTTATAATAATTTATTGTGATTATTATTATGTTGCTTGATATATTTATTTTTATTGCTTGATCACGCCTTTTATGCATGTTTAAAGGGAATTTGGTACTTGTAATCACGCTTAATAAGATAATTAATAATCTTGTTTAGGGTTAATTTGATTATAATTCAAGTGATCGCCAATAATAGTTTATTTGTACATTAATATTCAACCAACATAGATTAAACAGGTTTAGGGTTAATCCTATTGATTGCATGTTAGTCAGAAAGAGCACATGAATACGATCAGAATAAAGTAGAGGCCAATTATTAGGGCAGGTTCAATCTCTTTTAGGTTGGATTTGTACCTTCATCCCCGAACCCTATTTGGTTCAAGACCTATTGGAGTTGACGATTTCTTGGATCGTTAAGGGGTGTAACCTTCACCTCGTGAACGGTTTACAAGTTCCTTAAAAAACTTGTTGGCGACTCTTTTGCTCTATCTTATTTCCCTTTGGACGCCACCGTACTTTAGTGTATGATCACAGTGGGTTTCAAGCTAGGGGATTAACACTTGAAATATTCCCTACAGTTTTTGGCGACTCCACTGGGGAGGATTTCTATCTTAATTCCTGAAATTTATTTCGACAATGATTTAGAATGAGTGGATGAGACTCGAAACGTTCTAAGTATTTCATGTGCGTAATTTTGATTAACATTATTGTCATATGCATAAAAAAGATCTCATTGGAAAGACCGTCCGTAATGAGTTAAAACATAGGATTTTTACACGTAGGAAATTTGAGAAATATCTTTCACAACTAGGACCGAAATAACACTACGCGAAATTGGAAAATTTTATCGAGCACAGAAAGCTGCTGAGGCATGTAGGAATTAGCGTCAGCGACCAAAGTATTAGCGCCAGAATTTTAACTGTAGCGCCAGACGACAACTCTGTCGCCAGGCGCTACAGCTAAAACCCGGCGCCAATCTCTGTTTGCTGGCGCCAAATTCTTCCAATACCGAGCCAGAAATATGCGTTCTAATTTCGACCAGTTTTTCGCATTGTTTGCTCGATCCTACTTCCTGATTGAGTTTTTCTCACTTTTCTGAAACCCATATGTGTTCTACATATGGACATAACCCTCTAGGAATTCATGCTCCATCTACCTGATTGAACGCTCTGAGCAACAAAGGGTACATCCGAGATTGTTGAATTCTCCAAACCATGGAAGCGAGTTTTTTCTAAATTTGCGGTGTCCCATCCACTCGCGCCAACCCTTCATGGTAAGGCTTCCGCGCGATGCATTCGGACAATTAACCATGGACCCTCTTTGACTAACCCATATCCCGAACTTTAGAGAACTAGAGCCATGGTTAGATTGCAAACTCATTGCATCATATTGTGCCTACTTGACTAATTGTGCATTATTTGTTGTGCATACTCTATGTGATTTTTCCTAACCGTTTGTTTGAATTGTGTTAAGAATAAATAAACTAATTAATAACTAAAGGAATTTTCTTAATTAATTGATTAATTAATTTGAGCTAATAAATATGCCTTCAATCGAGTCGTAGTTCCTTTAAGTCAACCCGGATTTTTATTCCCGTATACTGCACAAGCGTCAACTTGTTTTGGTCATAGCCGGAGTTCTAGGAAGAACTACGAGTCGTACAACCTATGGATATGTAGCCCCAAGTTTTATCTTTAATTTGGCGTTGGTTTCATCCCAATCAGAGTCACAGATCAAAGGTTATGACTAAAATACCACAGCCTGTCCAGTTTAGTGCATATACGTGAGGTCTTAACTTAGTCTTTGTTCGAGTCTAGTCACATAGTCTAGCCACATGGTCATGAAACGAGTCTTAACATATCACCTACACTCACTAGTCTTAGCACACACTTCAAGTATATGTCACCATGACCATGTCTTAGGTTCATGCATGAGTCGGTCTTTTCCGTCATTTGAGTTGGGGGTACATTCTATTCCTAATTCTTCATATCCCTCCATCTACATCATTTTTCTTCACATTCTATTCCAATCTTTCTTCACTTCCTCCATCTGTTGCATGTTGAATAAAGTTTGAGTCAAACAATTAACAATAGATATCCCCAAATTCCTTTTCCACAGTACTTGGTCGAGGAGAGAAGGGCAATTAATCAAGGACAACACCTTTGTTCAGGTCTCACTTTTTGATAAACCAATTCGTCAAAAGAGGAAGGCTAAAAAGATAATGGCAAGTCAAGAAGAGGTCAATGAACTTAGGAATCAATTGAATGAAGTGATTGAGGTGTTAAAGGCTTTAATCCTCAAAATTGATGACCTTGTGAAGCAACAACAAATAAACCTCATGCAAGAGAGCTTGATCAAGCTATCTAGTGACTATAAATTTCAGGGCATTAGTTCACAAGGGGTCTCGTTGGACAAGGAACTTCTTCCGCATAAGTTCAACGCCACTGACATCCCTAAATTCAAGGCAATAGATTACCCTTACTTCCATCTAAGAGCTTTTAAAACTATAATGAGCATTAAGGGTATCGATAAGAAGGTTTTCCCCTCTCTGTTCTCACTATCTCTCGAGACCGTTTGTCAACAATGGTTCTTTTCCCTTGACAAAGAGAAAACCTCTTCTTGGGAGTCGATAACAAACGCTTTCATAGATAGATATAAGTGTAACATTCAAGACGAGACAGACCACAAACAACTTGAGATATTAAAACAAAAAGAAAACGAAGGGTTCACTTCTTTCTTCAACAAAAAGAGGGAAACTTCCGCTAACATGGTTAAAGTTCCTACCGAAAAAGAACCTGTGAGGATGTTTATCAAGAATTTCCAAGGGAAGTATTCAAGGCATTTAAAATACCAACACAATTTGAATACTTTCAAGGCTGTGTATAATATAGGAATTGACATTGAAGATGACCTTCTGAAAGATAATAGTGCGAGAGGAAAGAAGAACGACCATCCTTCTTCTTCCTCTCCCATTAATGAGGTACATGCCACGAACGCCTCTAAACCACGAATCCAAAGGTTAAAAAGAGTGTTCACTCCACTCGGTATGAGTTATGAAACAGCTTTCGAGAAGCTACATCACAAAGGACTAGTCATGCCCATAGGCCCCATCAAAGATCCAGTTCCAGAAGCCAGGCCACCCAAGTGGGACCCTAATAAGCACTGCAAATATCACCAAGGAAAGGGTCACGACACTGAGGATTGTTGGAAACATAAAGAAGCTATTCAAGATCTGATCGATAACAATGAAACTTCCGAAATTCTAGCCATTGAAGGAGATCAAACATCTTTCCATCCATCACTTCTTATCACACCTGTAGGAGAGCCCATGATCGAGACAGCTTATATAACCTCTCTCGATGAAGTGGCCATGATTGGGGAGGATGAAAGTCTTTTCTTAAATAATACCAGGGAAGACTCGTCAAGTCTAAAAGAAGACGTTCGAAAACTGCAAGATGTCGTTGCCATGCTCTTGAATGTGGTAGAAGGATTAGCAAATCGGGTGATGGCCATCGAACAAAACCCTCGCCGAGGGTTTAATGAAGAACTCAATGCTCCTAAGCCACGGGAAAAATGGACCATTGAAGAATACACACCAATAGGAATGACTTACAATGAAGCTTTTTACTGTCTTCATGATCAAGGTCATATTCACTCCATTGGTCCCAGTCAAGACCCTCCACCTGAAAAACGTTTTCCCAATTAGGATCCAAATTCCTATTGTCGATACCATAGAGGTCGCGGTCACACTAATGAAAAGTGTCTCGCCCTAAAGGATCGTGTTCAAGACTTCATTGATTCGAATCTCCTTCATGTTCCTCAGTGCGACAAGAAGGCCAAGATTAGTAACGATAGTAACAGTGGCTGTAAAGGGAAGAAGAACGACTATCCTTATTCTTCCTAAAACACCTACTCTACTAACAGTGTTGGTACTTTCGACCTTAATGAGATCTTAGCCATGGATAATCAAGGATTTAGAAAGAAACAAAAAAAGGATTTTACCCCTATTGGAATTAGCTACGATGACGCTTTCGATCGACTCCATGCCAAGGGACTCATTACTCCTATTGGACCTCTTCAAGATCCCCCGCTTGAGAAGAGGTTGCCTAGTTGGAATCCAAATGTGCGCTGCAAGTACCATCAAGATAGGGGTCATACTACCGAGAGCTGTTGGAAGCTAAAGGAGGCTATCCAGCATTTGATTGATAATAACAAGCTTCCTATGCCTCCAGTTAACAAGAAGAGCGAGTGATAATAAAGCAAACAACAAAGGCGAGCTTCAACGACAAGATTTCGTGACCTATTTAGTTTTTTATTTATCCTTTCCACAATAAGTCTAGCATAAGCACCTTTCTTTTCTCTTAGATTAATTTTGTAGATTCTTTCTTTTCCTCTTTTAATAAAAATGAGCATTTATTCTCTTGAATATGATCATTTCATTATATTGCATTAAAAAAAAACCATGTCGAATTAAGCACAAGTTATACCAATGATTTGAGGCACCTCTTGTAGCCACATCATATTACCTTTCACCCTTCAAATATGCAATTTTTTTTTGATAAACCACTTTGAGCCTCGTCTAACGATAGACCTTTCATTTTTTTAACCCATATCTATCTAATCTTGGGATGGGATAGTGTGCAACTTATGCAATTTTCAATTTCATAAAAAGCTTGAGTGACATCAAAATATTAAAATAGCAAAAAATAAGCAAAATAAATAAATAAATAAAAGTGTACAAAAGGGTAAGTGTTACAATGTCTTTGATATGAAAATATCTTTGATAAGAACACGTCTCAGATTGCGTCTCTTATCGAGTGCTCGGTACCGTGCCTGAGAAACATGAATGCCAAGTGAGTGATAGACCGCATGATCGAGATTGCCCACACTTATAAAAATAAAATAAATGCTAAAGAAAAAGAAAGAGCTAAAAAAGAGTAGAAAACCTCAAGCATGAAAATACAAATATTCAAAAGACAGGTTGCGCACCTTGGGGGCTTATCGAGGGTCTTAAGTCTTTATCCCCTTTTTCTATAACCTTTAGCCTAACCACGTTACAACCTTTAAAAAGACCTTTTTGAGGTATACACATACTTGTGCGAGGTTCGGCTAGAGCTACGTTCGGCCTGATTCCTAACTGATACGTAGGCAACCTCACATCGAGGTGCGGCCGTAATAAAATGCATTCATATTCACATTCACACACTTACACCATGATCATATCAAGGGATCTCTAATGCTCATCCCTATTCATGTAGAGCTAGACTTTGGGGCTTGATCCCTACATCATTAGCTTACCTAACCTAAGAATCACCACCATTTGACTCTTTTCAATATATTTTCCCACACACTTAGCCCTTGCGGCCTAACTTTAGTATCACTTTCACACACTGCACACATACATGACCAAATATACTTCCCTTAGGATCCCTTTGTCATGAAATCTTAACACAACATTGAAGCATGTATTGTCATATCAAAGTCACTCATATCAAATCATAATCATCATTGCATCGAAGTATGAAGTTCTTAGCCTCCGCGCCTAAGTTACCTAAATACTTTCATTATCGAGTCAACTAGGATAGTCTAAGATGTTACAATCCTTGTACTGTGAGAAACAACATTTGACTAAGCTCATTCAACATGCACCTTCAAAAACTTCGATTCTTTTTTCGCGTCTTTCTTTTTCGGGAGAAAGTCGGTACCCTCCACAAAAATGACGGAAAATTTTTGCTTTTTTGCATTTTCGAGTCGCACGATCACATTACAATGCACACACGAGTCATGTACACATTAGGTCATGTCGTGTCATATCACCTTGATTTGAGTCTAACACATGTGTCAAACACTTTGAGTCGAGTTAACCTTGAGTCAATCACAGCGAGTCAAGTTTATACCTTGAGTCATGTCAAGTCAATGAGTCAAGCGACATTAAACCTTAGGTCAACCCCAAAGAAAGATTAGCAAAGTTCTAAGTCGAAAATAAATACAGGTGCAGCAAAATAGGGTAGACCCTACTCCAGCGCCAGACGAAAATATCTAGCGTCTGGAAATAGATTTCAGCGCCTGGCGCTAGATCTCAGTGTCTGGCGACAGAGTCAATTCTGGGCGTCAGAGATATTTCAGCAGCGATAGAGCTCGAAGCCACTCAGAAAGGTGATTTCGACCTCATACAGCAATTTCGGGTTCCTTGGTACGCCAGTTAGCCCCTATAAGCAATTTGACATGATTAAGTAGTTGGTTTGATTACAATCGCAATAGGTGATCGACCTCACGAAAGATCGTTTCACTTAGCTTAAAGCGCCTAAGCGTTGGCTCATCATGGAGACACCGACATAATGGTTCACAAGCAGCAAACCGCCGACATACTGGCATAACGGGAGCAAAGTTCAAACGAGATTTAGAGATCGGCGAGTGTTGGTCTTCGGAATATTATCGCAACAAACATTCAAGCATCGAAGCTCTTTTGTCCAGAGACGCGTGGACATATCATCAAAGCTCTTTTGTTCAGAGACGCGTGTACATTTCTATCAAGATCTTTGTTCAAAGACGCGTGGACACATCATTCAGAAGTTCATATTAAAAATAATAATAATAAGCTCTTTGTTCAGAGGCGCGTGGACATGTATTTCAAGCTCTATTGTTTAGAGACGCGTGGGCATATCAATCAAAGCTCTTTGTGCAGAGACGCGTGGACATATCATCAAAGCTCTTTGTTCAGAGATGAGTGAACATCGAAACAGCAAGATGGTGTTCCCTAGATTGTGGAAAGTTGTCAAAAACAACTGAAGGTGATTTCAAGCGAAGTTGTCTTCGATCATGTTCCCTTAGACGTGGAAGATGGTCACAAAGCGGAAGAAGATTTGTTTCAAGCGAAGCAATCTTTGGTGGTGTTCCCTGGTTTGTGGAATATTATCAAAAGCGGAAGAGGATCGTTTCAAGCGAAGCAATCTTCAATATTGGAAGCAGTTACAAGCGTAGCGGTTTTCAAGCGGGATGACATTCTCTTGGTAGGAGGTCATCAAAACAACAGTAAAGCGGCAGCAAGTTGGTTACTTTCAGAGACGTGTGCTCGACGGTGCAAGATATGCGTTTCTTAACTCTTTTATCTATTTAACTAACGCTAGTTTGCAGGTATCGGCGTTACAAGAGTGATTTAGGATCGTAGAACGTTCTAAATCATTCTCCGTCCCTATCGATACTTTGACTTTTATTTTCGAAACTCGCGTTTCTCCAAACTCAGTAAAAGTGGGGGCTTCTGTAGACACCCATTTTTGTCTCCCCAAAACCAAACCCAGTGATGAGTACCTTTCACGTCGAATCATAATCGAATGAAGTGAAAGTGTGGAAAGTTTAGTGTTGCGGATAGTTTTTAATTTCTTTTATCTTCTCTCTGTTTTTGAAAACCTATTTTAAGAAAACAGCCAATCTAGTTTGGTTGGTCCGTGATATGGGTTCTATAATAGTGTAGTTGGATGGGGCTTGAAAAGAGCTTTCCAACGATATATTATAAGCCCAATTCCGATGAATATTGAGGAAGTTATGGCCAAATTACTGAACTGGACCCGGTTTGAGCCTTATATGCGGCCCAATGATCTAGAGGAGGGCCAAATTATAGATTTATCATTCCTAATGCAATTAGGAATGGTTTTAGTCTTCTAGATTCTTCTAAGGGGTCTTTTCATTCCTAATTTAATTAGCATTGATAAATTGACCTTTTGTTGACTTTTTAGAGTTTTAATCAGAATCAAAGAACGTTTTTTGAGGAAAATACGATTTTATCCTCCTGTACGACAATTTTTATCTGATTTTAAGAAAACGCGTGAATTTCTGAGTCAGCGCCAAACGCCAGCAGTAGCGCCTGACGCTACGCTTGGCGCCTGGCGCTAGCCTTAGCGTTTGGCGCTAAGGTCAGCGTTTGGCGCTAACTTGGTTTTTTGCGTCAGAACTCTGTTTTTGATGTTTTATCTTTTTGGCTGATTTTCTCTATAAATAACGTCCTAAAAACTCCGTTTTCATTCACCAACTCTCATCAAGAAATTCTTGATTCTCTCTCTCTTTCTATCTTAACCTTTTACAAACACAATTCCTCATACATTAGCACTAGACATACCTAGCATTGTTCGAAGTTGCATTGTTTCATCATTACCCTCTTTTTTTTTTTTTTTGTCAATCACATGACTCAAACTCGATTCAACATGCATGGGTGGAAGAAGGTAGGAAGAATGAAGGTTGTGATATGGAGAAAGCATGTAGAGAATGGAAAGATGATGTAGATGGAGAGATATGAAAAAATTAGGAATAGAATGTACCCCCAACTCAAATGACGGAAAAAACCGACTCAAGCATGAAACTAAGACATGGTCATGGTGTGAAAAGAGTATGTACAAAGTGTGTTCTAAGACTAGTGAGTTTAGGTGACATGTTAAGACTCTTGTCATGACCATGTGACTAGACTCAAGCAAAGACTAAGCTAAGACCTCACATATATGCATTAAACTGGACAGGATGTGGTATTTTAGTCATAACTTTTGATTTGTGACTCTGATTGGTATGAAACCAACGCCAAATTAAATATAAAACGCGGGGATACAGATCCATAGTCTGTACTACTCGTAACTCTTCCTAGAACTCCGGATATAACCAAAACAAGTTGACGCTTGTGCAGTATACGGGAATAAAAATCCGGGTTGACTTAAAGCAACTATGACTTGATTTTAGACATATTTATTAGTTCAAATTAATTAATCAATTAATTAAGCAAAGTCTTTTATCCTTGGTTAGTTTATTAAGACTTATTTACAAACACAAGTCAAACCAAACGGTTAGTTTAGTCACATAATAAGTATGTACAAGTAAGAGATGCACAAGTAGTCAAGTAGTCACAACATGATGCAATGAGTTTGCAACCTAACCATGGCTCTAGTTCTCTAAACTTCAGGATATGGGTAGTCAAAGAGGGTCCATGGTTATGAGTCCGGATGCACCGCGTGGAAGCCTTACCTTTGGAAGGGTTGGCGCGTGTGGATGGGACCCCGCGAGTTAAACTCGCTTCCATGGTTTGGTGAATTCAACATTCTCGGATGTACCCTTTGTTGCTTAGAGCGTTCAATCAGGTAGATGGAGCATGAATTACCAGAGAGTTATGTTCATATGTAGAACACATATGGGTTTCTGAAATGTGAGAAAAACTCAATCAGGAAGTAGAATCGAGCCAACAGTGCTAGAACTAGTCGAAATAAGAACACATATTTCTGGCTCGGTATTGGAAGAACGCAGCGCCAGCCAACAGGGACTGTCGCCGTGATAAGAGCCATGTCGCCTTGCGACAAAATTGTCGCTCGGCGACAAAGCCTTATCTTCGGCGACAGGCTCTGTTTTCTAGACGCCAGTTCCTACATGCCTCAGCATCTTTCTGTGTTCGTAAAATTTTCCAGTTTTTCGCAGCATTATTTCGATCCTAGTTGTGAAAGATATTCCTCAAATTTCCTACGTGTAAAAAATCCTATGTTTTTAACTCATTGCGGATGGTCTTTCCAATGAGATCTTTTTTATGCATATGACAATAATGTTAATCAAAATTACGCACATGAAATACTTAGAACTTTTCGAGTCTCATCCACTCATTCTAAATAATTGCCGAAATAAATTTCAGGAATTAAAATAGAAATCCTCCCCAGCGGAGTCGCCAAAACCTGTAGGAAATATTTCAAGCATTACCCCAAACTTGAACCCCACTGTGATCATACACTTAAGCATGGTGGCGTCAAAAGGGAAAGAAGCTAGAGCAAAAGAGTCGCCAACAAGTTTTAGGAACTTGTAAACCGTTCACGGGGTGAAGGTTATACCCCTTAACGATCCAAGAGATCGTTAACTCCAGTAGGTCTTGAACCAAAATTGGAAGTTCAGGGATGAAGGTACAAATTCAATCTAAAAGAGAAAGAATCTGCCCTAATAATAGGCCTCTACTTTATTCTTCTCGTATTCATGTGCGCTTTCTGGCTGACATGCAAACAATAGGTTTACCCTAAACCTGTTTAATCTATGTTGGTTGAATATTAATACACAAATAAGACTATTATTGGCGATCACTTGAATTATAATCAAATTAACCCTAAACAAGATTATTAATTATTTTATTAAGCGTGATTACAAGTACCAATTCCCTTTAAACATGCATAAAAGGCGTGATCAAGCAATAACAATAAAATAAAATCAAGCAACATAATAATTATCATCATAACAATAATAATAAATCATAATAACAATCATAAGCATAATCATGTCAATGCATAATGTTAATAGCAAGATCCTAGACATGATACTAACAAGATTAATAACAAATCCTAGCATGTCACTAAACATTAGAGATCAAATATATAGCCCTAAAATGATACTAACATGATATTAGGAAAGACAATAAAGGCATCATAAAAATCATAATTGACATTATATTCTTTACCCTAAACATGATACTAGGAACTTATTGTTGTCATTCTAAACATCAAATTAAGAAAAGCATCCCACATGATACTAGGAATCAAAATAACAACCTAGACATGATCTCTATATCATAATATTAATAAAGCAATTAAAGCACTTACTTGGATGCCTCGTACCTCTTTCTATTAACAAAATACACACGTTAGTAACTTCAAGGAAAATAATAAAACAAAGAATTAAATTAAATAATTGAAATAAAGTATTAAGAAAGTTTAGACTAGATTTGGGACCAAACCCTCTGAAATCAAACCTTTCACGTCTAGGCCGAAGGCAACTCCATGAAAGGAATGGTGTCCTTCGAACAAGTGTATTATGATAGTGAGTTCAGAATTATTAGAAAGCTAATATATTCAGTAAGGTCAAGTGATCAAAATGCCTAAGTGGAGGTCGCTTCCGATCAGTAATATTAATGTATAGTTAATATTACAGCTTAATCTTGACTAAACCCTTCGGGTCACACCCAAGCAATTAACAAACCAACTCGACGAATTAATTCGGAAGAAATTAATGAGTCGCCTGAGTATTAAATATTTAGACGTCGGAAATTCGAGCTTAGAGCGTCGAAACCGAGCGTCGGAAGTTGAGTAAAAAATAGTAAATAACGAGACACGCAAAATAATAATAAATCAACAATATTCCCAAAATACCCCTAGCATCGGAATTCCCCGAGCATCCGAATGCTAGGAGCATAATATGCTAGCACAGATGGCTAGCATGCGCACCATGCCGAGCTAAGGGTGGTTGGCTAGTGCGTGCTAGCGCACCGTGCATAGCAGCAGCCGCAAGCACACTAAGGCAGCACCTGCTAGCAGCCTGTACATGGTGTGCGCGGCATGCTAGCAGCAGCCCGCACTTGGAGTGTGTGGCTTGCTAGCCACAGCAGCAGCCCGCAACTCCAAGTGCGGGGCTGGGCCTTGGTTGGGCTACGTACGACTGGGCCTAAGGCACGGGTAGTAGGGCCGAAACTCATGGGAAGCAAATGGGAAGCAAGTGGGTGAGGGACATGTGGCACAAGGAGAATATGGAGTGGGGAGCAAGTATGGTCCCCTACTCTCCAAGTGGTCCTCACTTCCCTTTACATGTAATAGTGACACTTGTAGATTTATTATTAGTTTGCTTATTTATTTTAATTTAGCTTTAAAATAAATTGTGGAATTTCATGCTCCCACATTGATAGGATAGAAATTCCCACTCTCCCTCTTTCCTATTAATACCCATCTTGGGTTTTTGGGAAGAGTGCTTGAGTAGGAGTTTAATAGAGCATTGCATTAGCAAAAACTCTTAAACTCACATAATACTCGGGTTTTGGTCGGACCTCGCTAACCTCGTAGTAACGGACCTAAAAGTTGGTAGTTGTTTTTGCGGGTGGATCTCCGTCATAGGCTCTCGTATTTTCGGGGCTAAGCTTCTCAAGTAAGAGCCCAATTTGTGGGGCGAAGCACGCGCCAAAGGTAAATTTCCTATTTTGCCCTTTTAAGTTTATTTATGCATTAGTGATATTATTTATTGCGAGCGTGATCCTTGGCTCGATTTTTTTCCACGGTGAGTGGGACTCACCAAACCCTACCACTTCGAACTTAGCTAGGTGTGTCTAGATCTTACGCATGCGGAATTTTGTATTTGAGAGAAGGCTAGTTTAGAAAAGAGAGAGAGAGAGTATCAAGAATTTCTTGATGAGAGTTGGTTAGAATTGATGAGAATTGATGATTGAAAAAAGGGGATATATGACCTCTAATTATGAATAAAAAAGAGGGTCAAAGAATAAGAAAAGAATCCGAATTCGAATCGAAATAAAACTCGATGGACAACAGTTTTTGCGGATTTTGTTTTTATCATATCTTTTGATCGAGAGGTCCAAATAAGGCATATAATAGGTCGTTGGAA
Organism: Chenopodium album; assembly: GCF_948465745.1. Lineage (NCBI taxonomy): Eukaryota > Viridiplantae > Streptophyta > Magnoliopsida > Caryophyllales > Amaranthaceae > Chenopodium > Chenopodium album. Next base: position 29,057,056 of record NC_137834.1, read on the forward strand.
ATATATTGAAGTCTACTTTCCAACCCAATTAAAATCAGATTAAAATATTTTTGTAGATAAAAAGATATGGCCAAAATAGTAGGACGGTGTCAGTTTTGGATAGAGTTTCATATTTCATTCATATTTTTTTCGTTATAGCTCGGAATTAATATTATAATATCATTGGAAAGATAATTTCTAGATCTATCCAACCATATAAAATTTGGATAAAGATTATGAGGCACGAAAATAATATCTGACTATCTTTGAACATCTTTAAATTGAATAGAATTAGGATTTAAAAAAAGGAAAGTTTTTATTTAACTCAAATTTTTTGATCTTATCTTTTCAAAAAGGATAATTAAGATCTTTTAGAAAATTATAGAAACTTCTAATTAATCCTAATTAGTTTAGGAATAGGATTAGACCTTTGGACCCTCCACGTGATCATTGGGCCGTAAGTAAAATCCGGTTTGAGCCCAGTTTAGTATTTTGGTCATAACTTCCTCATTATTCTTTGGAATTGGGCTTATAATATATCGTTGGAAAGGTCTTTTCAAGCCCCATACAACTACACTATTATTGGACCCATAACATAGACCAAACTAAACTAGAATGAACGTTTTTTCATAAATAGGGTAAGAAAAGAAATATTTTCAAAAACAGAAAGAAAAGATATTTTAATAAAAACATCCTCATCACTAGACTTTTCACACTTTTGCCTCGTTCGATAATCAAATGACATGAAAGGTATTGTAGACACCCATTTGTGTCTCCCCAAAACCAAACCCAGTGATGAGTGTCTTTCACGTCGAATCATAATCGAATGAAACGAAGTGTGGAAAGGTCTAGTGTTGCGGAAAGTTTTATTTCTTTTCTCTTCTCCCTGTTTTTGAAAACTTTATTTTAAGAAAACAGCCAATCCAGTTTGGTTGGTCCATGATATGGGTCCAATAGTGGTGTAGTTGGATGGAGCTTGCAAAGACCTTTCCAACGATATATTATAAGCCCAAATCCGATGAATATTGAGGAAGTTATGGCCAATTTACTAAACTGGGCCTGGTTTGAGCTTTAAGTACGGCCCAATGATCTAGAGGAGGGCCTCATATAATTTATCATTCCTAATGTAATTAAGAATGGTTTTAGTCTTCTAGAACATTCTAGAAGGTCTTATCATTCCTAATTCAATTAGGACTCTTCAGAGTTTTAATCAAGATCAAATAGCATTTTCGATTGGAATTATATTATTTTACCTTCCAGTACGGGAAATTTATCAGATTTTCGAAAACGCGTTAAAAGTCAATTTGGCGTCCAACCCCAGGCCTTGGCGCCTGGAACCAGGATTGGCGCCAGGCGCTAGCCATTGGTCCTGGCGCCAACTAGCTAGGGCTGGCGCCATGGTGTTTTTGCGATCTTCAGACTCTGTTTTGTTAAATTATCTTCTTTGGCTGATTTTCTCTATAAATATCGTATCTAAAACTCCGTTTTCATTCACCAAGAATCACCAATTATCAATATTCATCAACTCTTTTCATTCACAAATTATTCATCAATTAGCATTCATCTCTATCATTCATCAACATCATTCATTCTTTGGTATTCTTTTTTTAAACCTTGCTTTTTCACACAAAATTCCGCATTCACAAGATCTTGAAACACCTAGCCATATTCGAAGTTGCCTTCGCCCTAGACGTGAAAGGTTTTAATTTCTGAGGGTTTGGTCCCAAATCTCTCTTTCAATTATTTAATTTAATTGCTTTGATTATTATTTTCCTTGAAGTTACTAACGTGTGTATTTTGTTATTAGAAAGAGATACGAGGCATCCAAGTAAGTTCTTTTATTGATTTTATGATGTAGAAATCATGTTTATATTGTTATTATGATATTCCTAGTATCATGTTTAGGGAAAAGGTTATAATATCAAATATATTAAATATGATTGTTGCGATGCTTCCTATGTTCTTCCTAATATTAATTCATGTTAGTATCATGTTAGGGCTAAAGATTTGATTTTTATTGCTTAGTGACATGCTAGGGTTTGTTATTAATCTTGTTAGTATCATGCCTAGGATCTTGCTATGCTTTAACATGATTATTATGATTGATATTATTGTTATTATGATATTGATTATTTATCATGTTGCTTGATATGCATATTATTTATTCGTTATTGCTTGATCACCTTTTATGCATGTTTAAAGGGAATTGGTATCTGCAACCACGCTTAATAAGATAATTAATAATCTTGTTAGGTTAATTTTGATTATAATTCAAGTGATCGCCAATAATAGTTTATTTGTGCATTAATATTCAACCAACATAGATTAAACAGGTTTAGGGTTAATCCTATTGATTGTATGTTAGTCAGAAAGCGCACATGAATACGAGCAGAATAAAGTAGAGGCCTATTATTAGGGCAGGTTCAATCTCTTTTAGGTTGGATTTGTACCATCATCCCCGAACCCTTATTTGGTTCATGACCTTATGGAGTTGACGATCTCTTGGATCGTTAAGGGGTGTAACCTTCACCTCGTGATGGTTTACAAGTTCCTTAAAAACTTGTTGGCGACTCTTTTGCTCTATCTTCTTCCCTTTTGGACGCCACCGTACTTTAGTGTATGATCACAGTGGGGTTCAAGCTAGTGGGATTTTAAAGGCTTGAAATTATTCCCTACAGTTTTTGGCGACTTCACTGGGGATGATTTCTATTTTAATTCCTGAATTTGTTTCGGCAATGATTTAGAATGAGTGGATGAGACTCGAAAAGTTCTAAGTATTTCATGTGCGTAATTCTGATTAACATTGTGTCATATGCATAAAAAGGTTCTCATTGGAAAGACCATCCGTAATGAGTCAAAAACATAGGATTTTACACGTAGGAAATTTGAGAACTGTCTTTCACAACTAGGACTGAAATAACACCGCGCAAAACTGGATGATTTTATTGAGCACAGAAAGCTGCTGAGGCATGTGGGAAGTAGCGTCAGGGGCCAGAGCTTGGCTCCCAACTTTTAGCCGTAGCGCCAGACGCCAGTATTGGTGCCAGGCGCTACAGTTAAAAGTTGGCGCCAGTCTCTGTTTGCTAGCGCCAATTTCCCCCAATACCGAGCCAGAAATATGCGTTCTAATTTCGACCGGTTTTTCGTATTGTTTGCTCGATCCTACTTCCTGATTGAATTTTTTCTCATTTTTCTAAAACCCATATGTGTTCTACATATGGACATAACCCTCTGGGAATTCATGCTCTATCTACCCGATTGAACGCTCCTGGCAACAAAGGGTACATCTGAGAGGTTGAATTCACCAAACCATGGAAGTGAGTTTTTTCTAAAAACTCGCGGTGTTCTATCCACACGCGTTAACCCTTCACGGTTAGGCTTCTACACGGTGCATTTGGACAATTAACCATGGACCCTATTTGACTAAACCATATCCCGAACTTTAGAGAACTAGAGCCATGGTTAGGTTGCGAACTCATTGCATCATATTGTGCCTACCTGACTAATTGTGCATTATTTGTTGTGCATACATATTCTATGTTTCTCTTAACCGTTTGTTGATTTGTGTTGAGATTAAAATTAATGACTTAAAGAACTTTGCCTAATTAATTAATTTGAGTCAATAAAGTTGTTTCTTCTTTTAATCGGAATTGACCTAGTACGACTTTAGGCATACCCCAGTTGACTAATAATACCAAAAACAGTCCCAGACCGAGGCTCCAATATTGGTGCCAAAATCTGAGCTGTAGCGCCACTGTATGGTGTGTAGCGCCAGACATTTACTAAAAAGTCTGGCGCCAATCACCATATTGTGACGCCAGTTCTGTCGCTTGGCCGACAGTTCGGATTATTTGTCGAGTCATCACCTAATGTCTAATTAATCAGTTTTCTGTTCAATTCGGTTAATTTTGCTGACTATGATGCTTAATTAAAATGTTCGAGTCTAGGCACTAAGTCCCATGGTCTTACACAAGAGTCCAAACATGTCGCTTACACTCAATACACACACCAATACACATGTCTTGACCATGATTAAGGGAGTCTTGTGTGCGCGCGTTTTTTCGTCATTTTTTTTAGGGGGGTATGTCGGATATTAATCCTCCAATAAACAATAATACTTAAGTTCCCTAAACACATGTACATTATTGCTCCCTAAAAATACGCGTACTTTTTAAAAACTATAAAGTCAAGATGATTCGAGTCAAGTAATTAAAACGCAAATTGGCTTAATTTACAGCGCGTGGTCAAGAAAGGAAGGACGATTAATCAAAGATAACCTCTTCGTACAAGTCCAACTTTTCGACAAACCTATAGCCCGCAAGAGGAAAGCAAGAGTCATAATGGCAACTCAAGAAAAAGTCAATGATCTCAAGAACCAACTGGCTACTATAACTGAGACACTGAAGCTTCTCGCACTTAAGATCGAGGATCCCGTGAAGCAACAACAAATGGACCTCATGCAAGAGAGCCTAAGCAAGTTGTCCAGCGACTACAAGTTTCAAGAACTCACATCCCAAGGGGTCTCGGTGGATAAAGATATTCTTCCGCAAAAGTTCAGTGCCAACGACATCCCAAAATTTAGGGCAATCGACTACCCCTACTTCCACCTAAGAGCATTTGAAACAATAATGAGCATCAAGGGTATCGATAAGAAAGTCTTCCCTTCTCTGTTCTCGCTATCTCTCGAGACCGTTTGCCAACAATGGTTCTTTTCTCTTGAAAAAGAAAAGACCTCTACCTGGGAATCCATAGCAAACGCTTTCGTTGATAGGTACAAGTGCAACATTCAAGTCGAAACTGACCATAGAGAACTTGAAATCCTCAAACAGAAGGAGAATGAGGGCTTCACTACTTTCTTTAACAAGTGGAGAGAAACCTCAGCTAAAATGATTGAGGTACCAAGTGAAAAAGAATCCGTGAGATTGTTCATTAAAAACCTGCAAGAAAAATATTCAAAACATCTTAAATATCAGAATAACCTTCATACCTTTAAGGCTGTTTATGATATTGGGATTAATATTGAAGATGACTTGGCTAAATCTAAATCTGCCAACAATAGCTCCAACAGTAGCTGGAAAGGAAAGAAGAGCGACAATCCTTCTTCTTCCAAAACCGCCCACTCAAATAACGTTAGCACCTTTAATCTAGGAGAAGTCCTCGCTATGAACAACCAAGGGCAAAAGAAACCATTTAGGAGAAACTTCACTCCTATTGGCATGAGTTATGACACCGCGTTTGATCGATTAAATGCAAAAGGTCTTATAACTCCCATTGGACCATTTGGAGATCCACCAGTTGAGAAGAGGTCGCCTAATTGGAACCCCAACGCACATTGCAAGTATCATCAAGGTAGGGGTCATTCTACTGAAAGCTGTTGGAAGCTTAAGGAAGCTATCCAAGACCTAATTGACAGTAACAAGCTACCGTTGCCCCCTGCCAGTAAAAAGCCAAGCATTGACAATGCACCTCTAGCTCATACTTTGGCTATTTCCGATGAAGAAAGCGAAGTTGACCCTTCATCTCTCATTAAGCCTGTCAAAGCAACCAATGTCGAAGAAGAAGAAGAAGAGATCTTTTTCGATGTCGAAGATAACCTTCCAGAACCAGCAAACGAGGTAGACATACGAGTGCTCACGCTGTTTATGAGGGAGACATCGCAACTGTTACGTGAAACTCTCAAAATTATGAACGAACTTCACAAGAAATATGATGAACTTCCTAAAAAAGAGTCCACACCAGTGAAAACGACTTATGAGGCAAAATATTTTCCCTTACAAGTCACCGAAAGACCCAAGAAGAGCAATAAAATTTATACTCCAATTGGGATCCCGTATGCACAAATGTTTGAAATTCTCTCCGAGAGTGGTAAGGTCAAACCTCTCGAACCGAGACCATTTGAATCATTAAAAAGGACAGATAGGTATTACTGTCAGTACCATCAGTCAGGAGGGCACACCCTAGAAAACTGCTTCAAGTTCAAGGATTTGGTGCAGAAAATGATTGATAAAAAGGAATTAGTCCAAGTTCAATGAGAAGAGGACATAACTGTCAATGGAGTATGGGACAGTGATGAAGAAGATGTCTACCTAAAAGACATAGTAGGGCCTTCACCTTCTGTATCATACACCACGGACGACATTTGGGCTGAAGAAGATTCATCAATAGACGTCCTCACAAGATCCGGGAGAATGCAACCTCCCGTTTCAACACAACCTATGCCTACTGTACAACAAGTTCCCATACCCGTCATCGAAGACAATGACATCGTTAAACAATTCAAGAAGACAAAAGTTGAGATGAATGTATGGAAGCTTTTAGCAACATCTTGAGAACATAGGTTGGCTGTGATGAATGCTTTGGATAAAGTCGGGATAGATTCTGACACCACTCCTAAGGGACTAGCTAACTTCCTCACGAGTGATCTCCCTAGTCCAATTAATCTAATTACCTTCTCTGACAAAGATTTACCCCTGGAAGGTGACAAGCACTACAAAGCGTTAAACCTCACGGTAGTCTGCAAAAGAATGAATGTTCCCATGACTCTTGTAGACAATGGATCGGCTATTAATGTCTTTCCACTTAGGACTGCGAGGATGCTCGGCGTAAAAGATGAGGATTTAACTCCGTCCACACAAGGAATAAGAGCTTATGATAATACTCGTCGTCAAGCTCTTGGCAAAATAACCCTAAATGTGACGGCAGGAGCAATAGAACATGCTACTACTTTTCAAGTGGTAGACATCAAAGCCTCATTCAATCTATTGTTAGGACGCCCTTGGCTCCATGATCTAAAGGCCTTCCCTTCATCTCTCCACCAACAAGTGAAAGCCATAGTTGGAGGAATCCCCATCACTACTGACGCTTCACCGATGCAGATCAAATCAATAGAAAATCCAATCATCAACGTGGAGCACGACGAAGATGATGAAGACCTATGGGGCTTTAACGAAGAAGTCTCCTTAATCCAAGAGGATGAAAGGACATCTCTTTGCCACGACCCCCATTCCAACATGATTATCAACACTATGCTGAAGAAACAAGGACACTTCCCTGGGATGACCTTAGGAAAGAAGAAGGGGATAGCAAAATCGATAGAGTCACCTGGCCTCCCTAAACTAGATACTTTCGGACTTGGTTTCGAACCGACTCGGAAAGATCTCAAGCGAGCCCATGACAAATTGAAAGCACGTAAGGACGCTCGCATTCAAAAGAAAGCAATTCCAATGGATCAGTACCCTCTTACACTTAATGGTCAGTTTATAAAAGAAGGAGAGGACTATCCATGCCATGAATTTCCCGAACCATTTGTTGTAAATGGCATACGACAACCAGGATTCGAGATTTTCTTGGATTGCTATTTCACTGATGAAATCCCAACTCCCGTCCATAAGGAGAAAGCACCCCCATGCTTTGACTTTAACGTCATGGGATTACTGTTTGGGCGAGAAAAGAATGAGCCAGTTTATGTAGAAGATAACTCCTCACTCATTCAAACGGTCCTACAAAGCGAAAACTTCAACCCCTCAAAGCTAATTACTCCAGCTGAAGGATCACTGCAAGGGTGGCGCAAGACTATCAAGGTGACTACTCCGAGTGGAAGAAAGATATCAATCACGACAGGACAAGGGCCAATGTTTGAAGAATCGTCAGAGTCAGAGTCAGAGTCAGAGTCTGAGTCTGAGTCTGAGTCAGAGTCTTTCCCTTTAGAATCTTCTAAGTCTTTAGCTGTAATACCTCCCCTTCCTATTTCTTCTCCTAGGATAGTTAGTGATCCAATCCCTGAGGACATATCACTCTTTGATGTAATGATCTCAGAGTATAATAATATCACTCATTCTTCTTACTTCTCGTGTTCTTCCCTAACCCAAGATGACGAACATTGCTTAGCTAACGATGAAAAAGATAAAGAAATTATTAGAGCAATGGAAACACTTGAAAAGAAAACACCAGTAATTGAAGAGACTGAAACAGTTGACATCTCAAATGATTCAACTCATAAAAGAGAAGTTAAAATCGGACTAACATTAAATAAACAAGAAAGAACCAATTTAATTAACTTGCTTAAAGAGTTTATCGATGTATTTGCTTGGTCATATGAAGATATGCCAGGCATTAACAGAGAAATAGCTCAACACACTATACCATTAATACCAGGAATGAAACCTGTAAAACAAAAGTTGCGTCGAATGAAACCCGACGTAGCACTTAAAATAAAAGAAGAAGTTCAAAAACAAATAACTGCAGGTTTCATCAAGGTATCCAAATACCCCGAATGGGTCGCCAACTTCGTCCCAGTTCCAAAGAAAGACGAAAGGGTAAGGATGTGTGTCGACTATCGAGATCTAAATAAGGCAAGTCCAAAGGACGACTTCCCTTTGCCACACATCGATATTCTGGTAGACAACACGGCAAATCACGCGCTTCTCTCATTCATGGACGGATACGCGGGGTACAATCAGATTCTCATGGCGGAAGAAGACATGGAGAAAACGACCTTTATCACACCATGGGGCACTTACTGTTACACGGTAATGCCATTTGGGTTGAAAAACGCAGGTGCTACTTACCAACGTGCAGCAACTGCCTTACTCCATGACATGATGCACAAAGAAGTTGAAGTATATGTCAACGACATGATTGTGAAATCAAAGGACCGTCCAAGCCATCAAGTAGCCTTAAGGAAATTTTTCGAAAGGCTAAGAAAATACAATATGAGGTTGAATCCATCAAAATGTGCTTTTGGAGTCACCTCAGGCAAGCTCTTGGGATACGTTATAAGCTCTAGAGGAATAGAGATAGATCCAACCAAGATTAAAGCAATCATGTTGATGCCACCGCCCAAGACCGAGAAACAGATTCGAGGATTCATTGGCCGGTTGCAATACATAAGTAGGTTCATATCAAAACTGACAATGATATGTGAACCAGTCTTTAAAAAGCTCAAGAAGAATGTACCAGTAATATGGGATGATGAGTGTCAAAAAGCCTTTGACCGGATCAAAGCCTATCTCGCAAATCCTCCCGTATTAGCGCCAGCACTTCCCGGAATACCTCTTAGGTTATATCTGACGGTTACCAAAGAGACAATGGGAGCCATGCTAGCACAAGAAGTAGAAAACAAAGAGAATGCAATCTATTACTTAAGTAAGAAGATGCTCGAATACGAAACACGCTATACGCCACTCGAGAAATTGTGCCTTGCTTTGGTGTGGGCCACAACTAAGTTAAGACATTACATATTGGTGCATACCGTTTTCGCGATATCTCGATTGGATCCACTCAAATATCTGTTCGAGAAATCAACACTCAATGGACGTATTTAAAGATGGATAGTCAACTTAGCCAAGTTTGATGTGCGGTTTATGCCACAAAAAGCTATTAAAGGATCTGTGGTGTCAGACTTTCTGGCAGACTTTCCAATAGAAGACTCGACACCAATATAGGACAATGAATTTCCAGATGAAGATTTGATGGTCACCGAAGATGATACTTGGACCTTGTATTTCGATGGAGCCTCAAACCAAAAGGGATGTGGTGTCGGAGTGCTACTAGTATCACCTAAAGAAGAACACGTCCCAATCTCAATAAAGCTCGATTTCGACGTTACCAACAATGCTGCTGAATATGAAGCATGTGTGAAGGCCTTGAAACAGCTCTGGCATTGGGAGTAAAGAAGTTAAGGATATTCGGAGACTCTTCTTTGATTATCAATCAAATATCTAAAAGGTGGAAAGTAAGGAGCGAAAGCCTAGCCCCTTACCAAACTTATCTGGAAACTCTTACTGATCAGTTAGAGAAGGTAGAATACACATATCTACCTAGAGAAGAAAACCAATTTGCTGATGCCTTGGCAAGATTAGCCTCAATGGTTAGGAGTCCCACGGATATCGAGCAAATGCCTCTAACTATCGAAAAAAGGCACAAACCAGCATATATACAGGCTATAGAAGACGACGACCCAGTCCAAGACGAAGAAGAAGAACAAGAAGAAGAACTATGGTACACAGACATTCTCAACTATGTCACCAATGGAGAATACCCTCCTCATGCTGACAAAAGAGCAAAACGAGCCTTGAGACTTTTGGCTTCTCAATATGTACTCATAGACAGCGAGCTACATAAAAGGGTACCTAAAGGTCGAGCTCTCCTATGCGTAGGAAAGGTGGATGCACAAAGAATAATGAGAATGGTCCACGAAGGAATCTGTGGAACTCATGTAAATGGCAAAATGTTAGTCCAGAAAATAATGCGAGAAGGGTATTATTGGACTACCATGAATAGGGACTGTCATCAATACGTGAAAAGATGTCCTAAGTGTCAAATTTATGCCAATTTGCAACACGTTCCCCCATCTTTGCTCTACACCTACACATCACCATGGCCATTCTCTACATGGGGAATTGACATAATCGGCAAGATCACTCCCCCAGGGACAGGAGGCCACGAATTTATTCTAGTAGCAATTGATTACTTTACTAAGTGGGTTGAAGCGCAATCATATGCTAAACTTACTGCAAAACATGTAGCACTCTTTATTGAGAGGAATATCATTTGTCGATACGGAGTCCCATATGAAATGATAAGTGACAATGGAACTCACTTTCAAGGCGAATGTGAAGAATTGCTACATAAATATGGTATCCAACATCATCATTCGTCCCCTTATAGACCTCAAGCAAACGGAGCAGTCGAGGCAGCTAATAAGAATTTAAAGACTATCATCGAGAAAATGACAGAAAAGTATAAGGATTGGCCTGACAAGCTTCACTTTGCATTGTGGGGTTATCGCACGTCAATCCGCACGTCAACAGGAAATACACCATTTTCTTTGGTATATGGAATGGATGTCGTACAACCTGTCGAACTAGAAATACCATCTCTACGTATTGCGCTAGAGAGTAAACTCGATGAAGTCGAATGGACCAGGGCACGATATGAAGAATTGATCCTACTCGACGAAAAACGACTAGAAGCTCTACATCACACTCAGTGCTATCAAACTCGTATGGCTAGACATTTTAATAAGAAGGTCAAGGCAAGAAATATCAAAGTAGGAGATTGGTATTAAAAGCGTTAAGGAAAAATGTTTTAGATCCAAGAGGAAAGTTTAGACCTAATTGGTCTGGCCCCTACATTGTCAAAACAATCCTGTCATGTGGTGCAGCAAAATTAACTGACATGGATGGCAATGAATTCTCAAACATGACCAATCTTGTCCAACTTAAAAAATACTACCCATAATTACTTGAGTAGGACACTCAAGAGAGCTACGTTCGGCCTGATTCCTTAGGAAAGGATACGTAGGCAACCCATTACGGGTGCGACCACTTTATTTTTCGACATCTCCGCGTTCCAGAATCAACAAAAGGTAAACATACGTCGGAAAATTATTGGCGTCGCAGAACAGAGTCTGGCGCCAGCCAAAAGCCATTAGCGCCAGACGAGGGAATTGGCGCCTGGCGCCAGACCTCAATAGCTGGCGCCAATCTGCAATTACTGACGCCAAATCGGTCATAAAATCTGGGCGAATTTCGGTGTTTTTTTGGAAAATTTTCGACTTCCGTACTCGAAAGATTTTTGGAAAATCAATTTTTTGTTCGGTTTTTCATTGCTTTAATAAAATAAATTTAAAGTGAAAATTTAATTGAAAGCTGAAATTTCATTAATAAAACAAAATTACATTGTTAATGGAATTTAAATAAGGCTGAAATAAATTAACTTTAAATAAAAATTAACAATCTAATAAATCTAAAGCTAAGCAATATTCTAATCTTTCTTCTCCTTCTTTGCTCTTTTCCAATTCTTTTCTGTTTCCTCCTCTTCATCCATTACTTTAGCTAGTAGGCATCCTTTAGAGGACCTACATTCAATTTTAGAATAGATTGTTTCTCCTTCAGCTAGCACCCCATGCTTCTTTTCCACCCAAATCTTTTTGTCTGTCGTTTTCCTTTTCTCCTTGTCTTTAGTAGCATTCTTCTTCTTAGGCATTGTAGGTGTTTTGAACTCAATTCTTGCACCTAGGCGTTCTTTGGCCGGTGTCACCCTGTCACCTAGACGATTTTTCACATCGGTTCTACCCTGATCAATTGAAGACTTCTTCAACAACCATTTCTTTACATCATTAGGTAAAGAAGGGGGAACCTTTTGGGTAATCACTTCCCATAAAGGTCTAGCGCTCCAGTAAGTGTCAAATTTATCCACTTCTTGAGATACGGGATACTCATAGGGAGGACGAAGATCCCCGGAAGGAATATTTTGAAGCAAGCCATATTGTCTCTTTACCCTGCAGGGATAATAATATGTTACGCGAGACAAGCTTGGGAGACGGCAGAAAGGTTGCTTGTTAACACCAACCATCCTTTTTATTTTCCACCATGGGATGACCCACTTGATAGCAAAATCACGTGATTCAAAGACTTTTCTCCACCCATGGCGCCCAATTTTAGGAATGCGTTTCTTCCTTCTCACAAAGCAAGTGGGCGTATAATTTTCAATGTCGTCCGGAGGGCTAATTAATCCTAGCCTCTCCATTAGCCACATCTGTAAAAAATTGCAATGCAAATAAATTAATATTACAATACAAAAATATATTTTTTGATTTCTGTAATTAAAAATATTATTTTTCTACCTGTAATAAAATTGGAGAACCGCGAAGAGGTGCTTTTGGGTCCCTTTTCAATTCATCTAGACTAATCATAGTCTCTCCAACTATCAATGGCATTGGATTTCTCCCTGATTCAATTTGTTCTAGCACAGTGGTTATAATTGATTGTCCCTCATTAATTTTACCACTACTAAGACAATATTGATTAAGCATGCAGAATAAGAACGCCCTTCTCCTATATATGTGAAAAGATTCAGAAAGAGGTTTATCAAAATAGTAGCGTGCAAATTCTTTCAAGTTCACCACATTGCCATCTACTATTTTTGATAAATCCCTTTCCTTCAAGTTAAAGAAGCGCTCAAAATCCTTATAGTAATATGCATCTACTCTAGGGATTACTACCAGGTCTATTGCAGGGAAGCCTAAGATAGCACCAAATTCCTCTGGCAAAGGGCTAATTTCATCATACCCTATTCTAAAACAATGTGTGTCAATGTTCCAAAATTCCAAAGCGGTATGTATGAAGTCTAGGTCTAAATCTACCCCTTTGATGCCATAAATTCCCCCAAAGTGAAATAAATCCAATTCTTTTCTTTCTCTAGCATTAAGAGATCGACACCATTCATGAGAATATTGGGTAAAGGTTTTAGTGGCTAAAGACATGATTATTATTTTTTCTAAAGAGATGAATAATTTTTTCGCTGGAATTATGTGAAGAATCGGCTGAGCAGGGGGCTATTTATGCACAAATTACGAGGAATTTCAATCTGACTGGAATACGGAGTCAGCGTCAATTAGCGTCACACACTCGACATTGGCGTCACCCATCATCTTTTGGCGCCACACGCTAAGTGTAGCGCCTGGCGCCACGCGCCACAGGCTGGCGCCAGCTGACGCCAAGTCAGCAGGGAGGCCGCGCGTGCTCAGTTGCGTTTTGATATTAAACTTGAGTCAGTTAATGACTTTATGGCCCCGTTTTAATTTTTTCTAAATATTTTTCTATCCTTTTCTTAATTAATTAATTAAATATAGCAATTATTTTTAGTTAATTAATTTCCTTTTTGGATTTTATATTAATCTTCAAAAAATCAGCTTTTTTCTCCGTTTTATTTTTCCTTTTTATTTTCTTTTTGGGGGAGAGAGTCGGATAATACCCTCCATCAATAATAAAAATGACGGAATTTTTGCGCCAAAATTACTATCACACTTGCACACACTAACATACACTAACATAATAATAGATAATAATGAATTTACAATAACATAACAAACAAAGTGTCTAAATAATAAGTCAAAGGCAAAGTTCTATAAAAAAGTCAAAATGAAATACATATACAGAAATAAACTACGACGCCGGAGGACGTAGGCCCATCATGCCATAAAACTGCGCCGTCCGAGGAGTCACCTCTCCGCCAGCTCCGACCTCAGCACCAGCTCCAGTCTCCGTAGGAGGAGGGAAACTCAAAACAGGACCGCTCCAGCCAAGGTCAACCTGAGGCTGAGACCGCGGAGGCTGCTGCGATGACGAGCCAACCTTGTACATCCCACCACCTCTGAAAGCCGAGGTAGCCTCTCCTACCGGTGCAGCAGGAGCACCCTTAGAAGAAGACCCTGAGCCCTCAACAACGTCGGCTCGAGCAGCCACGGAACGACCACCTCTACCTCCTGACGAAGTGAGACGACGTCTCGAGCTAGACCTCGCCGGCTCTCTCCGCCCCTCAGGCCTCGTACGGGTGTGAGAAGCGATCGGCTGACCCTGCAAAAAGAATTAAATCAGAAACAAGGTAAAACTGAAGCATAATGCAGAGATAATAAGTGAAGAAAAGTTACCTCTCGGACAGCGTCGTCTCGACGACAGGTAGCCGCGTTCCTCATCCGAACGAGCTGGCTCCGAAAGGCATCTATACATCGTGCCATAGCCGAAACCACCTCGCGTGAGAATTGTCAAGAAAGTAAGTCAGTGAAAACACATGATGATTGAATACAAGACTCTTCATTAAAAAAAACTAGGCTTACCCTAGTCTGGTGACGAGGAATCGACCGCTCCACAAAGCGCTCGCCCTCAGGAGCCGGAGAAATCATCTCCTCGATCGGCCCGTACGTCCCCTGGTAATGGATGGACATACGGGGTGGCACGAACTCAGCAGGACCATCCTGATAAGACGGAAAGAAATCAGCAAGGTATTACTCGGGGGCTACTTAGCGAAAAATAAAAAGCTAAAGATCTTACCCTCACATCCTCGGCCGGCACAGGGGCTGGAGCTAACAAAGGAAGTAGCTCCTCAGCATAACTCCGCCCAAGGATCACATGGGACCGCCAGAGGGAACTAGACTCCTCAGCCATGCTCGATAACTCTCTCTCGTCGAACATATGACGCGGCGGAGGGGCAGGAACGACGAAAACATCAGAAGAGTGCTGGATAGCAACTCTCTCCCCTAAATATACAACCGCTCCATAGGTCCCCAGAAAGTAGCGGCGCTCAGCGGAGTACTGTGCGGCTAATCCAGGGACTGTCCAACCGCCCCATGGTCGGTATACTACCTCAGGTCCCTATAAAAGACACCAATCGGGTAAGAACATGTCCAAAACATCACAGAAGAGCAAGATAAACACTAAAAGTCGTACCGAGATGATCCGACTCCGGACACGTGCAGTAGACAGGTCCACATGGTGGCCGCCCCAAGAGGCGCTCACCGGATATCCCCTCGGCGATGGTCTCGCCGGCGTAATGGAAGGAAAGTACTCGTAGAACCAAATCTACAGGAAGCTACAAGCGTGAGTAAATGCTGACTAACAAGTAGGGCAAAACTTTATAGGGAATAATGTTTACCTCTACGACCTTCCAGAAAGCAGACAAAGCGACGTTCGTCCTAAAGGACCGGTGGCGACACGAGTCCCTCAGCGCGCGAACGAAGTCAGTGTAGGCCAAGCTGGCCCAGTCATAAGTCCCGATCCGCTGGAGATCGCGAACAGCAGGGAGGTAGTAAAGCAACGCCCTACTACCCTGTCAGGGGAGAATGTCCCTGACAACAACATCAGCACAAAGATGCGCACCCGCTGCTCTCGGGTGGTCGCATCGTCATCAAGAGCCGCTGCCAGCGTCGAGCGGCGAATTCCCCTAGCACTGAACTGAGTCGTCTCGACCTCAGCTCAAGCTCGAACAGCAATCGGCCCCAACAGCTCCTCGACCTTTGGAGAAAAGACGTCGATACCGCCGTCGAACTGCAGCGGCACAGAAGTAAACTCCAGTCCTGTGATGAGACTGAAGTCTGTAGGAGTGACCATCATCTCACCCTAGGGAAAATGAAAGGTGTTGGTGGTATCCCAGAAGAACTCCACCAAAGCGCGTACTACATGGTGACCCCCGCTGGAGGCGACCATAGCCTCGGAGGTCTCAAACAAGGCAACTAGTCCGCAAGACTCCCATAGGAGTCTCGTCTCTCGGTCCCTGGCGATATGCATCCTGTACAAATCGCCTAGACCATCACAGCCAGAGCTGTGATGCCGTGTCCTCCCAGGCTCGGTTCCCCGTCTCACCCTCTCAGAAATGTGGTGGACAGGGGCAAAGAACAAGGTCCGCTTGTCCCACTCCGGGAGTCGACCAAGCGAAGTGGACGGTGTAGTGTCGTCCTCCACGGGCTCATGCTCCTGTCTAGAGTTTCGGGACCGTGAACATGAACCTCGTTGTCTAGCCATGCTACATTGTGCAGAATCATCATGAATTAAGGTTCTATAGTATCTAAAGGTTCGCCTAGCCGCATGATACTATGTTCGCAAAAAAAAAAAAAAAAAAAAAAAAAAAAAAAAAAAAACAGAGTACGTAGTACTAAAACAGAGCACAAATTCAAATTGAGCATGACAGCATTTTTTCAAGCAATCAAACAATTTCTTGCAACACTATAGTGATTATTGTGACAAATTGAACAAGAATTGCTAGCAAAATATCAAGAACAAGCCACATTGTTCTTCACGACCTTAAGAGGTCCAACAATGGCGGATTGCTCATTTCTTCGCCAAATTGAGTCAAACAAGTCTCAAATTACTCCTAAGGAAATATACAAACATAAACAAGCAATTTCATGGCACAAAACTTGATAAACAAAGCAAATTGAGCATTATAAATTTCGAATTTTCATGAAATTCGTGAATAAACATGCCAAGAATTCATAAAAACCGGTGTGAGTTTGAGGAAAACTTACATAGATCGGGAATATAGATGAAAAGAGCTTTGATTTGCAACAAATTTGAGCGAATTCGGTTGAGAAACGAGCAAGCCACGATCAATTGAAGTTTTCGGACTTCTCTCGGGCAGTTTCGCGACGAACAGAGCAAGAAATGAACGAAAACGGGAATTTAAAGAGATTCCCGTGCTGGCGCCAGTCCCTAGGCATTGGCGTCACGTTCTGTGCTTGGCGCCTGACGCCAACGCCAGCGCATGGCGCTAATGCCATATGGCTGGCGCTGATGGATTTTCAGCGACGCCAAAGAAGCCAGCCACCTGTTGGGGTTGTGATAGCTTTCTGCAATATATTTTGGGTTCCTTGGTACGCCAGTTAGCCCCTCTAAGCAATTTGACATGATTAAGTAATCGGCTTGATTACGTAGAGTGATCAACCTGATGAAAAGATCATCTCACTTAGCTTAAAGCGCCTAAGCGTTGGCTCATTAGCAAAAGGCACCGACATATAGGTTCAAGAGCAAAAGGCACCGACGTATAGGTTCAAGAGCAAAGGGCACCGACATACAGGTTCAAAGCAAAAGAGCGCCGACGTACAGGCATAGCAAAGGCAAGGTTCAGGCGAACTTTTAAAGATCGACGGGCGTGGATCTTCGGTATTTTCCTTGGGAAAATTATCGCATCAAATGAGGATGACTTCAAGAGAAGATGTCTTCGGCATCATTCCCTAGCTTGCGGAAAGTTGTCACAAACAACTGAAGGTAATTTCGGGCAAAGTTGTCTTCGATCATAGTTCCTGAGGCATGGAAGATGATCATAATGCGGATGAGAATTATTTCAAGAGAAATAATTTTCGATGATATTCCCTTGGACGTGGAATATTGTCATAGCGGGGAGGATAGTTTCGGGCGAAGCAATCTTCTAATTTGGAAGCAGTTACAAGGCGTAGCGGTTTTCAAGCGGGATGTCGTTCTCTAGCTTGCAGGAGGTCATCGAAACAACAGCAGCAGCAACAAAACGGTTACTTTCAGAGATGTGTGCTCGACGGTGCAAGATACGCGTTTCTTAACTCTTTTATCTGTTTAACTAATGCTAGTTTTGCAGGTATCGGCGTTACAAGATTGATTTAGGATCGCAGAACGTCCTGAATCATTCTCCGTCCCTATCGATACTTTGGCTTTCGTTTTCAAAACTTGCGTTTCTCCAAACTTAGTCAAAGTGGGGGCTTCTGTAGACACCCATTTGTGTCTCCCCAAAATCAAATCCAGTGATGAGTGCCTTTCACGTCGAATCATAATCGAATGAAACGAAGTGTGGAAAGGTCTAGTGTTGCGGAAAGTTTTATTTCTTTTCTCTTCTCCCTGTTTTTGAAAACTTTATTTTAAGAAAACAGCCAATCCAGTTTGATTGGTCCATGATATGGGTCCAATAGTGGTGTAGTTGGATGGAGCTTGCAAAGACCTTTCCAACGATATATTATAAGCCCAAATCCGATGAATATTGAGGAAGTTATGGCCAATTTACTAAACTGGGCCTGGTTTGAGCTTTAAGTACGGCCCAATGATCTAGAGGAGGGCCTCATATAATTTATCATTCCTAATGTAATTAGGAATGGTTTTAGTCTTCTAGAACATTCTAGAAGGTCTTATCATTCCTAATTCAATTAGGACTCTTCAGAGTTTTAATCAAGATCAAATAGCATTTTCGATTGGAATTATATTATTTTACCTTCCAGTACGGGAAATTTATCAGATTTTCGAAAACGCGTTAAAAGTCAATTTGGCGTCCAACCCCAGGCCTTGGCGCCTGGAACCAGGATTGGCGCCAGGCGCTAGCCATTGGTCCTGGCGCCAACTAGCCAGGGCTGGCGCCATGGTGTGTTTGCGATCTTCAGACTCTGTTTTGTTAAATTATCTTCTTTGGCTGATTTTCTCTATAAATATCGTATCTAAAACTCCGTTTTCATTCACCAAGAATCACCAATTATCAATATTCATCAACTCTTTTCATTCACAAATTATTCATCAATTAGCATTCATCTCTATCATTCATCAACATCATTCATTCTTTGGTATTCTTTTTTTAAACCTTGCTTTTTCACACAAAATTCCGCATTCACAAGATCTTGAAACACCTAGCCATATTCGAAGTTGTCTTCGCCCTAGACGTGAAAGGTTTTAATTTCTGAGGGTTTGGTCCCAAATCTCTCTTTCAATTATTTAATTTAATTGCTTTGATTATTATTTTCCTTGAAGTTACTAACGTGTGTATTTTGTTATTAGAAAGAGATACGAGGCATCCAAGTAAGTTCTTTTATTGATTTTATGATGTAGAAATCATGTTTATATTGTTATTATGATATTCCTAGTATCATGTTTAGGGAAAAGGTTATAATATCAAATATATTAAATATGATTGTTGCGATGCTTCCTATGTTCTTCCTAATATTAATTCATGTTAGTATCATGTTAGGGCTAAAGATTTGATTTTTATTGCTTAGTGACATGCTAGGGTTTGTTATTAATCTTGTTAGTATCATGCCTAGGATCTTGCTATGCTTTAACATGATTATTATGATTGAAATTATTGTTATTATGATATTGATTATTTATCATGTTGCTTGATATGCATATTATTTATTCGTTATTGCTTGATCACCTTTTATGCATGTTTAAAGGGAATTGGTATCTGCAACCACGCTTAATAAGATAATTAATAATCTTGTTAGGTTAATTTTGATTATAATTCAAGTGATCGCCAATAATAGTTTATTTGTGCATTAATATTCAACCAACATAGATTAAACAGGTTTAGGGTTAATCCTATTGATTGTATGTTAGTCAGAAAGCGCACATGAATACGAGCAGAATAAAGTAGAGGCCTATTATTAGGGCAGGTTCAATCTCTTTTAGGTTGGATTTGTACCATCATCCCCGAACCCTTATTTGGTTCATGACCTTATGGAGTTAACGATCTCTTGGATCGTTAAGGGGTGTAACCTTCACCTCGTGATGGTTTACAAGTTCCTCAAAAACTTGTTGGCGACTCTTTTGCTCTATCTTCTTCCCTTTTGGACGCCACCGTACTTTAGTGTATGATCACAGTGGGGTTCAAGCTAGTGGGATTTTAAAGGCTTGAAATTATTCCCTACAGGTACTGGGTTTTGTTTTGGGGAGACACAAATGGGTGTCTACAGTACCTAATTGCCATCTTATGGGTTCGAAGAACCTCTAGAAGTTGGGAAGTTTGTGGGTCATCGAGTGCATTACTAATGATCACAAGGTGCAGTTCCTGCTCATCTAAAAATACATATTTCAAATGTGAAGGAAGAGGTTGTTCAGGTTTCTTTACCTCCGCAGAGTAAGATTTATGAATTAAATTTTCCACCTTACCATTCTCATCAGGGCTAAGTTGCTCGTTTGATAGAGCACGTTCAATTTCATCCACCTCTTTGCTTCATATGTCAGCGTGACACATGCATCAAGATCACAACAAAGCACTTCCTCCTAAGGATCTCGAGAGTATAGTGGTAAGTATTCCCTCCAAAGGATAGTGGGAAGTATAGTGGTAAGTATAGTGGTAAGTACTTCCTCAAAAGGATCTCGAAATCACAACAAAGTACTTCCTCCATAAGTCGTTGTAGTATAGTGGTAAGTATTCCCGCTTGTCATGCGGGTGACCCGGTTCGACAGGCAGAAGTCGTATCACCACCTTTTCCCTGGGGTTTACCCTACGAAAAGGTAGAAGAATTAGTTTTTTTCCTGAAGCCCTGCAGGGTTGGCATTATTAGTATTTGATATAACAGAATCAAGATTAGCAATTGTTGATGTAACAGGTTCATCATCAGTGGGCATAGGTGGCCCATCATAATGTGAACCAGTCCTTAGAGTAATTTCATTGGCATGATCTGTAGGTTGTACTCCTTGCGCTGGTAAGGCTCCCTACTGGTGTGTCTGTAGAGTAGAGGATAACTGTGCAATTTGAGTGTCCATGACTTTATTATGAGCTAAAATAGAGTCAATCTGTGAATCTCTACTCTCCATGTGCTTTTTGCATGCTTGCCAGCATTGCTCTAATTTCTGACATGGCAGGGTCAGAAGATGAAGTAGGAGTTTGTGCTTAGTTTTTCTGGCCAGAGTTGGGATGGTAATATTTCTGCTATGGTGGTGGTGCTTGTTGTTGTGGTTGTTGTGGAGGTGGAGGATTTTGTACATTGGTACTCCGGTAAGATAGGTATGGATGGTTTCGGAGGCCAGGATTATAGGTGTTGGAGTATGGGTTATTTTGTCTATGGAATTGAAAGGCATTAACTTGCTCCATAGAATTCCTGCAATCTTTCTCCCAATGCCCTACAATTCCACAATTTTCACAAAAAGCATCATTAGCATTATTATTAACTGCGGAAACGTTAGCTATAGAGGAAGGAATAACAGTAGTAAGATTATCCAATTTCTGGCAAATAGACGTTAATTGAGCTTTCATAAAGGATACGGAATCAACATTATGTTTCCCTTTGTTAGCAAAATCCCTAGGATTCCCATATTGAGAATTGTAAATTGCCATATCTTCAATTACATGTCCTGCATCATCAACATAAATCTCCCACTAGCTGCAGAATCTAGAATAGTTCTAGATGCATTTCCAATCCCATTGTAAAAAGCTTGGATCCACGGCCATTGTGCTAAGTTATGGTGGGGACATTCCCTCTGCAGATCCTTGAATCTTTCCCTAGCCTCATGTAAAGATTCATCGAGCTCTTGGGCAAAATTTTGAATCGCACTCCTTAATAAAGCTATTCTCTCGCAGGGTAATATTTGTTATAAAAAATCAAAGCAAGAGTCTCCCAGTTAGTGATACCAAGTGCAGTTCTATTTAAGTCATTAAACCATAATTTAGCTTTTCCACACAAAGAAAAGGGAAAAAGAATCTCCCTGATTTGGTCTTGTGTGACCCCAGTTTGCCTAATAATATTGCAATACTGACAAAAATCGGCAATGTGAAGATTTGGGTCTTCACCCTTAGCTCCACTAAACTGCTTCCTTTCAATCATCGTTATGAATTGGGGTTTGACCATTTGTGTTCACACTACAAATACCCAACATACCCTTGTTTTTTCGCACTTACTTTTTAATTTATCAATATGTCACATGGGCAATTTTGTATTTTTATCTTTCTCTCTCTTACTTTTTTCCACTACCAAAATATTTGTATCCAACCCCTATGGTGCAATAATAAAAAAACGGAGGAAGTATATAAATATAATTTTTTTTCCTGTGAATATCCGAGCGACGCTCGGGAAAAGAACTAATTATATCATAATTTTGATGAAATTAAAAGATTTAAAATTACAAAATGTATGCAATTCTTATTTATATTCATGTATAATAGCGATTTGTTTTTCAAATGTACAAATTAAAAATAGGTTTTATATAAACCGTTCATCGCACGGGCTCTAACTAATACTAGTATAAAGTTGTAAGTGAACACAAAAGGGCAAAAGGAGACTATTACCAAGGAGACTATTACACTAGCTTTTGTAGTAGCGATTTTAATCAAATTCTGCCAAGCTTGCTAGTGGCCGAAAGAGTGGAATGTTGCCACGCAGACTATTTGACAGCCGTTACGAGTAATCGATACGATAGCATAAAGACAAGCCATTGCTTCAACATGTAGAACAGGGTTTACCAAAATACACCTACCTTGCCCTGAATCAGCTCATTAGAAGAGGAAGCCGCAGCCATCCTGTTGAGATATTTATATTTATATTTCTAGTGTGCTGTCTTGGCATGTTAGTTACATGATTTTTCAGCTGTAAATGCTTGTATATATGTTATTTATATGATTTTTCACATCCTTTTCATGAAAGCATTGTATGTTTGCACTATAATTTTTAAGGCTTGTTCAATCTTTCATCCCACTTGGAAATAGTACTGACCCAGTATACTGCGGATAAACTAGTTGTTTTACAATTAACAGTCACAAAACAGCAGATGTACATACCAATTGTGTTGGAGACCATTGGAATACTTGGGCAAAAGTATAATTACAAGCTACAAATTGAACAGAGGGGAAAAAGAATTACTTCTTTCAATGGACAGCTATCAAGATGTTATCAGCTTCACATTGTTCAGTATTTTGTTTTCAAAAGAATACATATTAAACGAATATATCATACATATACAAGGAAGTATAACAACAAAAAAGAAAACCTCCCAAAAAGCCTAGTTCACCCTGTCACCATTCACCAACATTTTCGAGCAAGTTAAAGTACGATTTCTTCTCTCTAGCATAAGGATCTACATTACAGGCGTTTCCTGAATTATGCATTCTTGTTCCAGTACTCTTCTAGATCCAAGGAATCCCTACAACACAACCTTACAAAAGGCAAAGGCACCTGAAACAACATAACTCCATGATAATGCCCACGTAAACTCTTCAAGGTTTCCAGGGTGCGGGAGGAGGAGGAGGATTAGGGAACAAAGGAGGTACTGCAGAGAACATAGTGTTTTTGTCGATTCCAACACTCTTCTCACCAGAAAGGGCAACAAGAGCAGCAACTAAACCTGCATTTCCTGCAAGCGTAGGCTCCGTGTAATTGTAATTTGTGCGGACATCACGGAACCCATCACGGCTGTCAGGGCCTGCAACCATGGCTCCTACTATTGTGTTTGGGTTTGCCTTCTTAGTGTCTCTCCACTTCCAACCACCTTTGCAGCTGTACTTAACTTTGTTCTTTGGTATAGATGCACCTCTATGGTGCACGTGCTTTGGATAGTGGTTACCAAAGCCAACCAGATAGCTCATTTTCCGAGGATTTTTGCCAAGAATGTAATCAATCTGCGAAAATTGAATGTAAAAAAATAAGGGAAATTGAAGTTTCATCCCTCTGTAGCAGTTCTTGTATGTATCAGAGGATTCAACACAATGAAAAGAAAACAAGCAAGTACCTGTGTCTTGGCAAATGTACGCAAGACATCTGTTGAGTAGAAATTAGGACCACATGTCCAACCAGGTGTATCAGAAGCTTCAAGATAATCACTGTAAAGGGTAGCCAAGAATGCAGCATTTACTACATACTGCAGAGGCTGAGGTCTTCCATGTGTTAATTCAATCAAACCCCCTACAAGATTTGAGCAAGAACATCAGACTTAATATACATGACAAACAAAATGCAGGGAACAACTTGAAATTTCAAATTCAGAGAAAGACGGTATACCTTTTGTTCTATTAAAGCTATTGAAATATGGTAAGTAGGAGCACATAATTATGTTAGTCTGATTGTGGAACGCCGAGAGTATTTCTTCATAAGGATAACCAGGGCTCAAGAACAATCTTAAACGACTAAGAAGCACCTGAAAAAGAAAAATTGCTACTTTGTGAGATACATACTCTGCAACAGCCATATGATTCATTCCTAACATGACTTTTTCTTACGTAAAATATAAGTCTTGATTAATCAACCAAAACAGGAATCATATGAATAGTTTATCAATGAAATGATTTTGGCCCAATGTAAGGCAACAAATAATAAAAACAAGTAGCTCATAAGCCAGTATATACAAAACAGTCAGTGGCTCATACTTTGGCAATTATATTTTTTCAGAACAAGATATCTCCAAGACCAGGATAACCGCTTTGAAGTACTCAAATTTACAAAAGAGTAAGACTAAAGGCATTCATACATGCAACTTGGAGTCAAAGTTAAATGTAATGCAATCAAAGGTGATAAATTATGGTTGCACACAGGCTGTACTTGACAACCATATTTTTGGCCACTTCGCCTGAGGTTAACAAAAGTAATTTATGAACTATCACAATTGGATTGATACGTTAAATAGTGCATCTTGGACTCCCTGAATGGAAATCTGAATAATGAATGTGAGAAGTGGTGAGTTGGCACCTAAAGTATCACTAAATGGCTATATGTTTGATCGAATTGGAGTAATACCATCTTAATGCGTAAGGTAATCTGTTATAGTGTTAGAATAAACTGAAAAATAAACCAAAGAACTCAGCTCCCATTAATATCATTAAACCTATATAGCTTCAGTTTGCAGCAGTATATCACAAAAAGAATACAAGAAACAATCTGTTGAACTTACTTGTGCTCCAGCAAGCTTATTGTCCCAGCTTAGCACACCATAGTCTGGGCCTCCCCAGAACGCACCAGCATGCTTGGCCATTTTAGGATGAGTTGCAATGGTAAGATAAGAATTATTTCCAGTGGCATAATATAACCATGCTCCACCCCATACAAATTCATCCCAGTACATGGTAGAATTGTAGAAAGTAGCAGCCTCATTGCCTTCACTATATCTACCTCTTTGGTCTCTTGCAAACTTGTATAGTGTTTTAGCACCATGCACAAGTTTCTGAGAGTATGCCTTATTATCCTTGAAAACAATAGAAGCTGAAGCCAAAGCAGCAGCCATCTCAGCAGCAAGGTCTGAGCAACTACTACACGTTGTCACTGGTCGTGGATAATCAATGTCCTCTGGACGCACCCAGCAGTAATGATCATTAGGAGTTGTGCTCCCACCAGAGGTATCACCTGACCCAACCTGTCATAATATATTAGCATGACTTAATTTCGTATTTCACACTCTACTATGAACAGGAGACCTTGATTCCAGTATAAGAAAAATAGTAAAGGCATATCAAAATGGCAAACTAAAAATAAGTAACATATAGACATAACTCTACCTGTGACACAAGCATACTGATTGAATCAGCTGATGAATTAAAGGTCTTGAGAAAGTAATCAGTCCCCCACTTAATGATCTCCTTGACATGATTGAGCTCTCCTGCAGCCTCATACTTGGCGCTATATTCGATCACACTCCAACTCAACATGGTCATAGCGAAAGATTTAGGGAAGTGGAACTTAATGGCATCCCCAGCATCATAGAAACCACCCTTAAGGTCCTTGAAAGTGCTGCCGCTATCACCCTTCCCATCATTCAAACATGAATTACCCCTCCACGAAACATTGTTGTGCTTCGGCAATTTCCCAGCTGAAATACAAACCACAAAATCAATGTCATCAGAATATTCCTTTAAAAACATCAACAAAAATCGGATTTTGATCCGATGATCACAACAACAAAAGGATCTTCAATTCCCCATCAAAGACTATCATATTTCAAAGGATCTACAATAGATCACTCAAAATTAGCCATTATTTAACCCAATTGCAAAAAAAAAAAAAAATAAAATAAAATAAAATAAACATAAAAAATTAAGTAACTATTGATCAATCCCTTATAAAAAATACTTCATCAAACTCAATTCCCTCGTATTCCCTACTAATCAATCCCTACAATCAATTAATCAATCAAAGCCTTAATCCCATAAGTGGGATCGGCTACATGAACCAAAAATAATTATTTCACATAGTCATCCACATAAATCTAATCGAAATCACTACAATACCCAATAATCTATCCTAATCAAAATCATAAATTCTCTCTCCTCCCATATAGATCATGCTAAAATCCCACATTAGAACAAGAAAATTACTCATCATCCAGCTAAAATCCCATACCAAATCAGGAAAGATAAACCAATCAATCAAATCAAAATCTAATAAAAAACAAAACCAACCAATCCAAATCCCAAATTAGAATCCAAAAACAAAAAGGGTAAGAATCATACATCGTTGGGCATTGAAGAACATAAGACCCTTATGAAGAGCTTGAGTATAATTATCAGGAGGAGGAGCAGCATGATGACGTCGAGGAGCAAGCTTAACAATAAGAGCAATGAATCCAGCAAGTAAACCAGCAGCTAAGATAGTACCAACAGTCCAAACAAAGATCTTACGACTAACAATAATACACCCAAGATCCACATACTTTTTCTTCTTCTTTTGCTCAGTTGGACCCAACAACCAACTTTGCTGTGTTTCATCTAATTGCCGTGATGATAACGCACCTTTGTCGTAGTCTTGCAAGTTCCGGCTTCGATCATCATCAGTGGCCGAATCTGCTGCTATCTCTAATGGTCCACCCCACGGATCCCTCCCGTACATAGACATTGTAAGCGATGTCTATGTCCGCCTCTTTGAATATTTGTTTTAGAGAGTTGCTTTTTGATGGATGAGATTGAATAGATGAATAAGTTGTGTATATGCAACTACTTCGTCACGAAGACGGTGAGGCGGAGGAGGGGAGATCTGGGGTGTAAGGAAGAGGGATTGTGAAGGTAGTTGATGATGAAGGAATGAAGAAGAAGGGTGAAATGGGAGTGTCGGTAGTGAGAGAATGAGGAGAGAGAGAGCCGGTGAAGTGGCTGGTGGGGTGATGGAGATGGGTGGGTGCTAAGATAGTGTAGAAGTGGAGTGCTTGGTAAGAGAGAGGGGAAATTAAAATACAAGTATTTATTGATGATTATGAATTATGATTAATTTATTAATAGTGTAACATGTGGGTTGGACAATTGGAATCACATTCTTTTTTATTTTGATGGATGGTAAAATGTGTTTGTATGGAAATTGAGGTAAGTCGTTATCATCATATTAGCTTATACTTGTAATAATGTTAGGTTATTGAAGAGCTAAGATTGCTTTTGCTTGCTATATAAATTTCACATCTTCTTTATGTAAAGATGGTTGTAGGTCGTGTCGTGTTATGTTTAGTGTTATGTAGGTTAACCTAATATGTGGATTATTATCACATCATTAACAACCAGAAAGTTGAATTGTGTTGCAAATTAAGGTCATAGAAGGTGTAACGATGGTGGTGGTTTTCGAGATGGTGGCTTGGATGTTAGATGATGGTGCTGATGATTTTAGTATTGGTGGCTTGGGTAGTGGTAGCATGAAAGAATGGAAAGAGGAGAGAATGGTTGAATGGGATAAGCTATTCAAGTTCAAGTAAACTAAAATAAATCCAAAGGCATTTCAATCTTTAATTTACATGTAATGTTTGGCGATAAAAAGCAATTCATCATCACAATGGTAAGAATATTAGGGGGTTCTTAAGGAGGGATAGATTTTAAGAGCTAGCTCTTGTATAGAAATGTGAGTGTCTAATTTGAAATTTGCAAATGGGGTAAGAACTAGTGATGTGTCATTCCAAAGTTCATTTTGCTTCAAATTAAATTTTAAGAAATAACGCATTTATCTAATAATAGAAAGGGTGATTCTTAATAGGAGTTGATAATGATATGGAATATGAGAGAGATTAAAAACTTCCTACTAATGCTCTAACTTACCCTCTATTAATGCTTTAAGTTACCTTTTAATCGAGGAAGTACTAATTCATACGAAGTATATGTTATACACTTACAAATGCATATCATATACTACCTCCGGTCCAAATTACTCGCAACTTTGGAATATTTTATATCTCACAAATAATACCCCAAAGTTGCGAGTAATTTGGACCGGAGGTAGTATTAAAAAGTATTCTGTAGTAAGAGTATATGGAAGATAGAGGTTGGTGGTGTGGATCCCACCTATATTCTGTCAGACAGTCAAACTGTCATTCACGTAAAAAGATAGAAAAAATAATGGGGATTAGACTTAATTGTACCACTAAGAG
Organism: Chenopodium album; assembly: GCF_948465745.1. Classification (NCBI taxonomy): domain Eukaryota; kingdom Viridiplantae; phylum Streptophyta; class Magnoliopsida; order Caryophyllales; family Amaranthaceae; genus Chenopodium; species Chenopodium album. The sequence goes on from NC_137834.1 coordinate 29,085,360, forward strand.
CTTATAAAATACAAATGAATTTTTTTTATGCGTCACTAAGAGTGTATTTAGTACTACCATTTTTTTTAATATGCTTCAAAAAAATTAGAGTAATATAACTAGATAATATGATATCGAGTAGATTCTTTTTTAAAAAAAAAATGCATGTAATTCGTATATACTTAATACTTTAATAGTACTACGTATCATGGACATGGTACACTACATATGCGGATCTTAGAATTTTGATGGCAAATTTGCAAAAACTCTATTAAACTAAAATAATTAACTCACTAGTAATCAAAGCTAATAAGAATTGATACAAAGAAAAGAAATAAACTAATTATCAAAACTAACAAAAATTCACATTTGATCTAAAGCTTTTAATTATTACAAAAAGAGTAAATGAATTTTTAATACGAAGTATGGATTAACTTCCTATTTTATACGATTGTGCTAATTTTACCATATTGTTAAGAAATTCAAGTGTTATATTGACGGTGGTAATGGTAGATTAGAGTATTGGTGATGTTGAAAAAGAGTAGTAGCCTAGTAGGTGGATGACACCGACGATTCTACTAATTGACAAAGACAGACTGTCTACTGCTTCGTAGAACTAGTATAAAATTCTCTTGCATTATCTACACTGTATTTTACTGTCTAACTTAGTGTTCTTTTTCTGTCATTTAAAAAAGAAATTATGTGTCTTTTTCCTTTTTCTGAAATAAACAATTTGTGTCTTAATCACACACTTGTGTTTACTTTTTTGGGTATTACTTGTGTTTACTTTGCTTAACCTCGAGGATCTACAATCATTTCTTATTTCTTGGATTTTTTTCCCTAACGTTTCTTAGCTAGCACTTTATCCTCGAATAAGCAATTTCACGGTTTCACCCGTTGCAAGAGGTCAAAAGGGATTTTTTTTTTTTTTTACAACGGTTTAAATAGATATAAAAGTGTTACAAACTATGAGCTTTGACTAGCCAGGGGCGGAGCCAAGGGGGGCTGGCGGGGACCTTGGCCTCCCCCATGGCTCAAGATATTTATTAAATTTGCTCTCAATTGTCATTGATTTTGGTGTAGAAGAGTTGGTTTTTCCATGTGATAATATGCAAGATGTCAAAGGATCAAATCTTGTAGCTAACAAAATCATTTTTTGTTTTTTTTTTAAGTAAATGTAATCAATTCAATAGTTCGGAAATTATATATACGTAGGTATAATCTTGGCCCCTCTCACTTTGAAATTCTGGCTAATCTTGGCCCCCCTCACTTTGAAATTCTGGCTCCGCCACTGTGACTAGCTCTTCTATTACAAAGAGAAAAACTTAAATTAAAGTACTTCCATGTTTGATCTTGCCGATTTGAATAATGTATCACTTGTGTTCGAGCATGTGACGAGGAACACACCATTTCTTTTATGCATTCCACTTTCCTTTGAAGTTGGAGAAAGCATTGGAGGATGACAACGAACAAACAAATTTTGGCATACATATTAACGAGCAGAAAAGGACACCAAGTGCTTATTACATTAAGTAAATGGGGCAGGAAACCAAAGCGGTCAAAACTTAACAACACAAACTGAATCACCAATTCAAGTGATTCGATACCCTTAACTGTGGGTACCATTGATCTCTTCTCAAAGGAAGAGACCATTGACATACTATAAACCTCCAAAATTGTCTTTCGGAGGCCCCCAAACATTTCATTTTGGGGAGCAGTGTTAGGATAGGTATTTTTCAAAGTAATAGATCAAAGATCCATTATTAAGTTCAAACAAAGGACATCAAGGGACATCCTTCTGAAACTTCTTCAACCGAAAAAATCGAAAGAGGAGACTATAAATAAACTACGAGCCATGACCAACCTTGTCAACCAAACCATACCACAACGATGGAAAATTCCCCACAAAACAAAAACCCGCATATCCAAAATTCTTATAAACAAGAGCTTAACACACCCATTTAAGTCCTCCAAAAACCTTGACAAACTCTAATTAGAACAAAGAGAAAAGCATCTAAGAACATCAAAATTAGAGCAAAGACCCATAAAAGCAAGGAAAACTAAAACCAAACTGTTAAAAAAAAAAGTAAGGCCTTAAAGCAAGCAAGGAAAACAACCAACACCGACCTCCAATTGCAGCCTTTACCGTAAAGGCCAATACTCGACTAACTCCAACGGTGGCCACGAAAACCAAGAGAAACGAACTCGGTTCGAATATACAAAACAGAAAATGGAGGAAAGGCACGAGAATAAAGCTCAACGCAAGAAACTCACAAACCCTAACCCTAACCCTAACTTTACCTTTACCAACTCGATCTTTCCGATCACTCGTAGTCGGCGACATTAGAGCTAGCCTTGGAAACTTGTTTCGTCAACGAAACCTTAAACCCAAATTGAAAAAACGACCTTCTTACCCTCCCATAACCAAACTACAGCTATTTGTACTTAAAAAAACTTTGAAAAAACTCAGAAGAACACCTTCACAACAACTTTTCGATGAGAGGAAGATAGCACTAAGTGGAGGTGGAAGCCCTTGTACGAGCCTGGTTCCACTTCGACTTCACCGCTAGAATAGAAAAACGTAGAAACAGGGGAGAGGAACCCGCCGTAGGACCGACTGCGGCACCGGAACTTCGGTGAGTTCTAGGTTTCAAGGGGAGGGGTTTTTGTTTAAGAGGAGAGAGAACAGAGCGTTTTCAGGTGGTTGTTTCCGGAAAAAATGGTATGAAATTATAAGCGGATACGATTTAGGTATCGTGTTTGATTTATGTGGAACTTAGACAACAAAATATAAATAAAGCATAAAATAGAGGGAAAACAAAGAAGATAAACACATATAACTACATAATTTGGTTAATATGACCTATTTTATAGGGTAAGGAATAATATTACTCCGTATTTCATAAGGGTGATGGACGGGGAATACAAATATTAAGGAAAGGTACAACTAAGGAACTACAATATTATTCTCCTCACAAAATATCTTAATTGGAGTTACATCTTGTCTTGAATAATTTACTATGCTCATCTTATCGCACACTTCTAATTGTCCACCTATGTTTCTTATATCAAATAATTAAGGAAACTCTAAAGAAATCTTAAATTATTTCTCATGGAATAACACAATTAATAGTAATCATGAGCATACTGGAAAGTAGGAAACAAATCCGAGATAAAATCGTAAGTTTGGGCAAGCGAACTCTGATTATCAAAAGGTTCATGCAAACTTTTATTAAAGAATTATTAAGCTTTGAACAACTCTTTGTAAAAAGGCCATATATACCTTTTTTGTTTCTTATTGGAATTAGACATGTGATAGGTCGTTGGAAAGCTCTTGAAATAAGCTACCATTTTGCATAATAAAAAACTCTCTTCATCCCATTAAGATTAAATCATAAGTTATTAAATAATTAATTAAACTTTGAATTCAACCGGTCATATCTCCTTTTTCTCTACTCATCTTCCTCCTCTAACTAGTCAAATCTCATATCCGACCATCACCTTTAATGGCGCGACTCTTTTCTCTCTATGCAAGTAGATCTGATCCACCTTCATTGGCGCGACTATGTGCTCTCCTCAAGAAGCTTCACTATTCCTCGCTCTATATCTATTTTAATGATGAAATTGTTTCGATTAAGTGAGTTTTAGATTGTGTTCATGCTTCTTCTCGTGTTTATTTTGTGTTGTTCACAAAGTTTATTGAAAAACAATGTAAATTGTAGGATAAATTCATAATTTGACCAATTTAATCAAACGTATTGTGTTTAGGTTGGTTTCGTATTGTGCCATGTCAAATTTATGTTTTCTCTTAGTAATTTCATGTTCATGTCATATCGGTGTTGATCATGTTGTTGTGTTGTGTTAGAGATTTTTCTAGGAGTAAAATACTTTTTTGAGATACTTTAGTTATAGTATTATATATAGTCCCTCTGTTTTACTTTGTTAGTTCCCTTTTAATCACTTACAATCAGAAAAGGAGGAATCCTAACAATTCAGAATTTGATTGCAGCTTTGTAATTAATGTTTTGCCTTTTCTTGTTTTTATTTATGGGAATTGGCTATAATTTAATCACCTAAAATAAATCTTGGTTGGAAGAATTTGTCAGGTCAGCAATCCACTAGCACATACATTAACCAATAAGAATTATTTGACTCTTTAAACACGCAATTAGATTAAATACTCACATATTATAAAAATTATTCACCCTATAATAATGTTAGACATATCAAGAGGTGTCAAAAACTTACCCGACCCAAAAGGTTTACTTGAAACCAAACTGTTTTTGAACTGATTGAACCCGAAAAGTTTTAAATCCTAATCCGATATGGAATCAACTAGAAGTTAACTCGAAATCAATTTAACCCGGAAATTTACGATCCAAACCCAACTTGGTATCCACTCATTATTTATCCGAAACCAATAAAACCCGACAATTCAAGACTTGGATTCGATTTAACCCGAAACGAAATCTACCCGAAACCATTTATACTCGAAAATATCTCATTTTACCTGACCTTTTTTTACCTGATTCAAAACTACCCATGACCCTACTAACCTGACCCAAAACTTATGAGTTAATTAGTGTAGGGAACATTTCAAACACCCAGCTTTGAGTTCCACTGTAATCATACACTTAAGCGTGGTGGCGTCCAAAGGGATGGAAGCTAGAGCAAAAGAGTCGCCAACAAGTTTTAGGAATTTGTAAATCGTTCACGGGTGTGAAGGTTATAACCCATTCACAATCACAGAGATCACTAACTCTATAGTGAACCGGAACCATGACTGGATATTCGGGGATAATGGTACGAATCCCATCTAAAAAGATTGAACACGCCCTAAATAGGCCTAAACTTTATTCTTCTCATATTCATGTGCGCTTTCCGATCCACATACAATCATTAAGTTAGCCCTAAACCTGTTTAATCTATGTTGGTTGATTATAAATGCTCAAATAAATATATTATTGGCGATCCCTTAGATGAAAATCATATTAGCCTAAATCAAATTATTAATTATCTTATTAGACGTGATTTCAAGTACAAATTCCCTTTAAACCTGCAGGAAAGGTGTGATCAAGGTTCAGCAATAATATCAAGCAACATAATAATATTATTGACACAACCAATCATCATCATCATCATCATCATCATAATAATATCTTCAAAGCATAATAATATTAGCAAGATCCTAGGCATGATACTAACAAGATTAATAAAAAACCCTAGCATGATACTAGAAAGCAATAAAAACATCCTAACATGATACTAGAAAGCAATAAAAACATCATAACATGATATACTAGGAATTAATATAACATTCTAAGCATGCTTTCTAAAAGAAATAGAGTAATTGAATTACTCACATTGATATCTCGTATCTCTTTCAATCAAAACAATACACACGTTAGTAAACTTTAATAAAATATTAAATTAAACAATTAAAATAACAATTGAAATAGGGGATTTGGCACCAATTCATCGGAACTATCAACCTTTCACGTCTAAGGCAAAAGCAAATTCGAGCTTGGCTAGGTGTATTAGAGTCTCACAAAGGACGTATGGTGTGTGTTTAGAGAAAAGGTTTAGAAAAGAGAAAGAAGAAGATTTTAGCTTGTAGAGAAGATTAGATGATTGTTGGTGAATCAAAACGGAGGAAATCACCCCTATTTATTGTGGAAAACGACCAAAAAACTTAGAATTCGAACCGAATTCAACCCGAAATAAAACAGGTTTCATCGCGGCGTGATAGGATTATCGTGACGCAATGAAATTATTGCATCGCGATATACCCATCGTGGCGCAATGGATTTATCGTGGCGTGTTAAACTCCGTACGATAAGATTTTGTAGGGAATCCAACTTCCAATTAAATTGATTTATCCGAAGTCCATACTTATCTTTATTAAATCAGATTTAAATCTTTTAAAAACACTTGTTTTATTCGACATAAAATCTCAATCCTTATATTTTCAAAAATAGGATTGTTTTGGATAATTTTACCCATGCCACGTGGCCTAATCAGGCCTTGACACGTGTCATACTCTAGTTGGTCTGAATTGGTCCAATCTCCTTTTGACACGTGTCTCTCCTAGAACTCGGGAGTAAAAGGCGGCCTTCAGCGGCCCAAATCCCAAGAAAGCCACAATGCGGCGCAGCCCACAATAATTAGGTCGGAATGACCTAATCAGGGACACATTTCCCAACAACCCTATAAATAGGGAGATTTCCCCCCAATTGTGGGACATCTACATTTATTACATCATACCCTACATTCTCTTATATCAGAGAATCACCTGATCTCGGAATCCGAGAAGATCTTATCTTTTTTTCGCACTTTCTCCCATTATTCTTCAAGTTCTAACTTAGATTACCTTTTGAAATTATACAAGTCCTCCCAATGGGGTCAAAGGACATTGAAAGTATAATTGAATTACAAACAACCCATGCGGCCATTTGCCTCCTATCATGTGAGGCGGCCATTTGCCTCCTGTCCTGTTAGGCGGTCGTTTGCCTCCTTCCCCTAGGAGGCAGCCGTGCTGAAAAAGCGTGCGGCAAACTTCAAGATCAGAGAAGGAGAGCTCTTCAAGGCGGGCTTCCTGAAGCCCCTACTGAAGTGCATAAACCCGGAAAAGGGGAGAGAAGTTCTTGAAGAGCTGCATGCGGGATACTGCGCCTCTCATTCAGGCGGCAGATCCCTAGCCGTCAGAGCCATGCGGCATTATTTCTGGTCCACTCTGGAGACAGATGCCATGGAATTTGTTAGAAAATGTGACAAGTGCCAACGATTTGACAAGCTTATCCATCGCCTGGCTACTGATCTGACGGCAATCCACAACCCGGTCCCGTTTGCTAAATGGGGCATGGAAATATTAGGTCTGTATACGCCTACAGCAGGCGGAAAACGCTATATTTTTGTGGATGTGGACTATTTCACCAAGTGGGTGGAAGCAGAGGCGGTAAAAGGCATCAAGACAAAAGATGTCATCTCCTTCATATGAAAGAACATTATCACCTGGTTTGGGGTGCCTATGTCTATGGTATTAGATAATGGACCACAATTTGAGACACCTCAGCTTAAAACTTGGTTGGGAGATCAAGGGATCTCACACTGTTTTACATTAGTCGGCCGACCCCAAGCAAACGGCCAGGTTGAAGCCTTCAACAAATTCATCTAAGACGGTATTAAGAAGAAAGTTGAAAGAGCCGGTGGATTATGGGTTGAAGAATTAATTCATGTCCTGTGGGCCGTCCGGACCACAGAAAAAGGGGCAACCGACGAGACCCCATTTCTCATGGTTTACGATGCTGAAGCCGTCTTTCCCATTGAGCATTATAAGCCGACTCTACGAGTCATGCTATATGATGAAGAGGCAAACTGGGAGGCCATACGGCTGGCATTGGATTCCCTCCTAGAGCGCATGAGCAATGCCGCTTTGCGTCATGAGATTTACCGTCTGAGGATGACTCGTGCTCATAACAAGAGAGTGCACAAGAGGCCCTTGAAAGTTGGGGACTTTGTGCTACGAAAGATGGAGGCAACCGGTAGGGCCAATGAGCAAGGAAAGCTAACTCCCAATTAGGAAGGCCCCTACCGGATTTATGAGGAAATAAGAAACGACACTACCGCCTGGAAACTCTAGACAGCAGGCGGCTTCCTAGAACTTGGAATGTAGATAACTTGAAAAAGTACTACTTCTAAGGTCTATAAATTTTTGTAAATGAAAATCCTATCAATGAAAAGTTGCCTTTTCAATATCAATTTAATTGCTTTGTATGTATGCATGCGCGATCTAAATTACTGTCTGTGAAAAACATGGACGAACAGCAAATCAAATAAGCTAGGTAAGAACTTAACGGCTAACATAATTCTTATGTGAGAACTTCCATCTGGGGAATGCACAGGCGGACATTTAAATAAGAAATCAAACTAAGTCAAAAGATCTAGTGGCTAAAATTAAGAATAAAACCGAGGACAATGGCCGGATCCAACATTAATTTTATAAATTCCTCTACTTCGATTTGAGTAAGGCGTCCGGCGACGCCCCTCCGGGTGTTTTCGTCGCAGAGGGAATTTTATCGTCTACTCTAACAACATATGCAGACGGCAAAGATTGAACGACCAAATTGGTTAACTCATAGCTGTCTGACAAAAATAGTCTAAAAGAATGATTAAGTTTTGGACCGAATGTCAAGAGACATCAGCCAGCAAATACCAAAGTTCTCTATTAGACTATTGAACGAAGTTGTGCCAGCTGCACTAATGGGGCAGGCGATTAAGGTACAATGGATTGAAGATGTCCCAAACGACCTCTATGCTGTCTAACATTCGACAAACAGGCGAACAACGTGTCTCCTGTTCCATTAACGGTCATGCGGGAGCATCCCGCTTGGAAAGTAACGAAATACCAATCGCCCAATGGGGCAGTTGATTTAAGGAACCTCAGATGGCTTTCTGAAGGCCAACAGATAGGCGGACAATGTTCTTTGTTTTGTTGAATGACAAACAGTAGTCGTTCGTTTGGCTAGCAAAGAATCCCATATGGATACTCAAATTGGGTATAACGGCTGCTGATTGATGGTTGTGCACTTGGTTTGGGGCAATCACTACTGTTTTGGGTGTTTTTGTCTCTCGGGAGAGTTACGACACGAAGACTGATCCAGTGCGGACTGTACCTACAAAACAAACGGAGACACCGGTTGGGTGGTGCTCCGCCTCCGACGAAGAAGTTAGTAACTTGAAGGGAGAGAAAAAGGTGCGGAAATTTAGGGGGTATCTGCTCGGATTCCAAGCTCAAATATCTCTATCACAGGGACAATTTATAATAAATGGTAAAACGTGCCCTCCAAAAGAGGGGAATCTCCTTATTTAAAGGGTCCTCGGGATTTTTGCCCCTGATTAGGTCACTGAACCCTAATCATTGGTGGGTTGCGCCGCATTACGGCTTTCTCGGGATTTGGGTCTTAAGGCCGCCATTCCTCCCAGGTTTTTGGAGTGACACGTGTCAAGCAGGGATATGTCCATCTTGGGACACCCTGGGGGATGACACGTGTCATCCTCTGATTGGACCACGTGGCGGGGTAAAATTACCCTAAACATTTGCCCCTCACAGATGTAACGTGGCACGCCACGTGGCATCTGTGACACGCGTCACGCTCCGGTTGGTGGTAATTTTACCACCAAAGAGTAACCGTTCGCCTTCTAAGTAAATTACAGGAATGCCCCTGCATTTACCCTCTATATATAGCCGTTTACCCTCATAATTTTGTACGTTTACAAAAATTTTCAATAGAGACAACTTTGAGAGAGCAGAAGTCATCCGTTTGAGTCAGGCGCAAGCAAGAAAGCTCGTTCTTCGTCAACCCAGCCGGACCCGTCTATCTTCAGATATCAAATCTAAAGGTACTGTCTCTGCCTCTCTCAGCTCTTTTTCTTGTTTCACCGCTTGTACATATTTCTTGCAATAAATGGATGCATCACCAACACACACGGCACAGCCTAGGTTAGAGTCCAGCCGGTCACCAGGAACGGCTGAGTCTAGGACTGGGAGTGCTGTCTCAGGGTGTTGGGACCACCCTTTGGCTTGGATTCCGACCATTTATGTGTCTGTGTAGGACACAATGGCTCGGACTATGCAGACGGCCCCCGATCCGGACTACAGAAGTGAGGGCTCAGGAGGTCAAACGCCCGAGGGAGAAACGTCTGGTCAGAGAAACCAGACGGCTCTGGAGAGATCCCCTCCGCGTGCCCCTTCAACTCCCGCAGATTCCTTTTTGGAAGAGTGCGACCAAGGCGGCGATGAAGCCGTCTCAGCTCCTTTGCCACAAAATGAGGAAAAGACGGAGAGCGGCAACTCCGCCTCCACTTCTGAGAGCAGTGACGACTTGCCACCGCTTGAGGATAGCGAGGAGGAGGAGAGGAAGAAGTGGAGCGAGAAGGACGACCCCTTCAAAATTCACGTCTCAACCAAGGACAGGGTTCAAATGGAGGAGAATTTAAAAAGATTTCAACAAATGCACCCGTTAGGAGACGGGTACAAGATCAGAGTGCCGCCTGAGGACGGCACCATCGCCTAAGAAGACGATCAACAGAACGCCAACAACTATTTCGGCTGTTATGAGGCAGCGTTCAAGGCCGGTCTTTGCTTTCCCCTTCACCAGGCGGTGAAGGCAATCTTGAGAGGCTACGGCCTCGGAGTTTGGCAACTTACCCCCAATTCTTGGGCAAACATCTTGGGGTATGTTGCCGCCTGCGAGCTCCAGGGGCTCCATCCCGACTGGGAAGCTTTTTCTAAGATGCATTATCTTAGCCAAAGCCCAGGCGGCTGGAGGGCGTGGTACACTTTAACCACGTGTCCCCAATACATGATGACCTTAGACAAGGTCTCTAAATTTGACGGCTGGAAGCACAGGTTCTACCTGTTGTTGGCTCCCAGCAAGCGGGAAAACTATGAGTTCCGCCAGTACAATAAGAAGCCCGACCTGATGGGTAGGAAGTGCGCTCTTCCCCAGATCCCGGATGAGGATTTTAACAAAATAATTGAGGCAGACTTTTTCGGCCTCACAGACGCGACCTTGTCAACCGGGGAAACAATAAAAGTCCCCAAGAACTGGATCCCCAAGAGCGCCTGGTTCAGGGACGAGTGTTTCTTAGCCGCCTGCGGGCTAGGACACATGTTTACCAAACTTATGCGCCTGAGTTTACATCCGCCTGTAGTGCTTTTGTATCAGAACTGATTGATGATATATTGACAAATCTTTTTCTTTTTTACAGAAGAAGCTCTAAACATGTTGCAGACGGAGAAGATACCCAAGCGGTCCTCTGCAACCATCCGCAAGGAGCTTGCGGAAAAACTTGCGGCCGCAGTCAAGGCCAAGGTAAAAAACGCTTGACCCTTTCTTAGATTGGCCTCAAAGTTTACTTTCTCCGGATGCTAACTTTAACTTGGTTATTTTCACAGGGGGGAGAGGTAGGAAAGACGTTTGAGAAAAATCTCAAATAGGCCAGGGAGGAACCCACCTCCACTCTTAACAAGACCAAAAAAATCCGCCTCCGCCATAACTCCTGGCGCCTCAGCCGGGAACCAACAGATGCGGATAGGGGGGCGAAATGAGAGGGTAGGCGGCAGTTTGGGCCTCGACCTCGTCAACCCCCTATCAGCAACCGGGGGGTTCACAACGCCTGCAAGCGGCTCCCGCTTGGCCGGCTCTGAAGGTAAGAACCCATTTGAATCCCCGCCTGAGCTGGGGTGGCCTTTGCGAGTGAAATCCCACTCCCAACAGACGTCATCCTCAGACGGTCGACAACAGATAGGTGCTGCCTTAATTTCGCACTCATCACCTATTGATTATGGTGCAGATCAATCTCCCCGCTAGCAAGACGTCTAGAAGCATGCTAAAGCCATGCTGGAGGCGGTGAGCAAGAAGGACAAGAACGCTATCCCTGGGATAGAGACGTTCAACCTGGAACGAATCTTGTCCCTTCTGGCTGAGGTAAGATAACAATTTTTTTTTTCAAGTGCTTTACTCCGCCTGCAATACTAATGTCGTTTGCTTTTTTGCAGGCTATGCTGCGGGTAGACGGGCTCAAGCGTCCTTATTCCCGCAAACGGGAAGAGGTAAAAAGGGCCAAGAAGTCCGCCACAAACGCTGATAATGTTGCTTTATACTCCACTATTGTAAATGAACTTGGAACTAAAGCAATCATAATGACACAGGCGTCAAAAATCCAGCAACTGGAGGCGGATCTGAAAACGGCCAACCAGCGGGTGAGCGACGCTGAGACGGCTCAGAAGGGGGCGGAGGAAGCCAAGAAAAAGGCGGAGGAGAGCCGAACACCAACTTGAAGACCAAGGTCGAGAAGCTGGAGAAGGAGGCTGCTCAGGCTCAGATAAACTTTGCAGCAACTTTGGAGGCGGAGAAAAACCGCCTGGTTGCTGAAAGCGATGCTGACAACGACGCCCGCATGAAGATCGCCTGGGCTGCCTTATACCCAGACAAGGATTATGGCGTCTAGGCACTGGCTCACATTTACGCCGAGTACGTGGTGTACTTGAGAGAGCAAGGTGAGCCAGAGCTTGAGTCCTTCGACGCTTGGGCTAACGCCAACACTGAGCCTCCCGCGCCTGAGCTACCTGGTCCTGGTGAAGCACAAGAGATTCCCTCAGATGATGAGGAAGAGGACCAAGAGGAGCCGCTTGCAGGCCAGAAGTGATTTTTCAGCGGCAGTATGCCAACTCTTTTTTTATTTTTTCTTTAATCTGCGGCAGTATGCCAAAACTTGCTTTTCCAGCCTGCGTGCCGAGTATTCTTGTATTTACCGGCTGAGGAACCAGGTTAATCAACAATTTCTCTTTTCTCCCGGACGGGGTCCGGTTAACATTTGATCCATCACAACCGTTTGGTTGGGTGGTCTTTTAATGAATGCACCGACTGAGTCGGTTTTGATCATTTTGCATTTGCGTTGGGATTTCAATTTTGAGTTTGTATATGCCTGATTTTTGCCTAACTTATTAAAAGCATGCGGCGATTTTTGCCTAACTTATTAAAAGCCGGCTGTCCTTGCCCCTGGACGGCTGTGTGGTTGGTTTCAAATGGAGTTGGTTGATTGACTTGGAGACGTTTGATGCTGCAAAGAGCATGATACGTTTGTAAGTCAATCAATCATAGTAGTGATTGCCCCAAACCAAGTGCACAGCCGTACACCAACAGGCGTTCCAGTCACTAACCAGACGGTGTTTGTCCGTCATGGTAGAGATTGCATAACCATTGCACAATTCTTTTGCCCCAATTGGGATAGAAAGTGCAACTTTGGAATAAATAACCTAAGTGAGAACTTCAGCCGGTGACCGACTGATGCCCCAGGGCATCCGGTATTCGGTGACTTGATCATTCTTCATAGATCATTCTGGTCAGACGGCTATGAGTTGACCAATTCAGTCGTTCAATTTTTGCCATCTGCATAGGTACGTAGAACCGACAAATAGTCTGTTCTCTGCGACGATTGCACCCGGAGGGGTGTCGCCGGACGCCTTTGTCCATGTTGGGACAGACGATTTTATAAAATGAGCAACCATCTGGCCATTTTAGCCTTTGGTCTTGTTTGAGACCGGTTGTATAGCCACTAAGCGTTTTTGTGCTTAGTTTTTAATCGGAGCATTGGCCGAGCGTTATTACAACATTAAATTTACACTAAGTGTCGAACTTAGTTGGTTTAAACAAATAAGCCCGTCTGGGCATTACCCAGACGGACAAGCAATTATTAAATCATACCAAGTATCAAACTTAGTTAAATAAACAAAGGATCCATCTGAGTATTACCCAGGCGGTCAAACAAATGTAACCTTTACTAAGTATCAAACTTAATTAGGTAAATGAAGAATCCCTCTGAGTATTACCCAGGCGGATAATCAAACAATTTTGCAAACAAAGTCTGAATTCTCATTAATTAACTCACTGTTTATAAAAAATTACACTATCAGAAGTAGTACTTTTTCAAGTTGTCTACATTCCAAGTTCTGGGCAGGCGCCTGCCGTCTGGAGTTTCCAGGTGGTAGGTGCCGTCTCTTACTTCTTTATAGATCCGGTAAGGACCTTCCCAATTTGGGGTTAGCTTTCCTACCTCATTGGCCCTACCGGTTGCCTCTATTTTCCGTAACACTAAGTCATCAACTTTCAAGGGACGCTTGTGTACTTTCTTGTTGTAGGCTCTGGTCATTCTCAGATGGTAAATCTCATGACGCAAGGCGGCATTGCCCCTGCGTTCTGGGAGTGAATCCAATGCTAGGCCCATTGCTTCCCAGTTTGCCTCTTCATCATATAGCATGACTCTGAGAGTCGGCTCGTAATGTTAAATGGGCAAGACGGCTTCAGCACCGTAAACCATGAGAAATGGGGTTTCACCGGTTGCCCCCTTTGCTGTTGTCCGGATGGCCCATAGGACATGGATTAACTCTTCTGCCCACAAACCACCGGCTCTTTCAATTTTCTTTTTAATGTCGTTTAAGATTAGTTTGTTGAAGGCTTCAACTTGGCCGTTTGCTTGGGGTCGGCCGACGGATGCAAAACTACTTGAGATCCCTTGATCTCCCAACCAAGTTTTGAGCTGAGGCGTCTCAAACTGAGGACCATTATCGAACACCATAGACATAGTACCCCATACCGGGTGATAATTTTCTTCCAGATGAAGGAAATTACGTCTGAGGTCTTGATGTTCTTAACCACCTCAGCCTCCACCCACTTGGTGAAATAATCCACAGCCACCAAGATGTAGCGCTTTCCGCCTGGAGCAGGCGTGTAAGGACCTAAAATGTCCATGCCCCATTTTGCAAACGGGATTGGGCTGTGGATGGACGTCGGATCAGTAGCCGGACGGTGAATAAGTTTGCCAAATTTTTGGCACTTGTCACATTTCTTCACCAACTCCTTGGCGTCTGCCTCAAGAGTGGGCCAAAAATAATGTCGTATGGCTCTGACGGCTAGGGACCCGCCGCCTATGTGGGAGGCGCAGAATCCCGAGTGCAAGTCTTCGAGAACTTCCTTCCCCTTTTCTGGAGTGACACACTTTAACAGAGGCTTCAGAAACCCCGCCTTGAAGAGTTCTCCGTTTCTCAACTCGAAGCTTGCAGCTCGCTTCTTCAGGACGGCTACCTCCTGTGGCAAATCCGGAAGTGTACCGTCTGAAAGGTAGGCCCAGATGCCATCCATCCAGGTAGAGCTTCGGTCCAGAATTCCAATGGGATCTTCATAAATGCTTCTTTTTTCAAGAACTTCCCAGAAGACTGACCGAGGCGTATCATGGCAGGCGGAAGATGCCAGTTTTGACAATGCATCCGCCTGGTTGTTTTCCGACCTAGGCACTTGATTCAGACGGAATTCCTCAAGTGCCCCAGCCTCTTCTTTGACTGCCTGAAGATATTTTATCATAGCCGGATGAGTTGCCTCATATTTTCCCTCATACTAGCTAACGACCAATTGTGAAGCAGAGAAGGCGTCAATTTTCATGGCCCCCGCCACCTTACACATACGGATACCGGCTAGCAGAGCTTCATATTCCGCCTCATTATTAGAGGCCTGAAACTTGAAGCGTAGTTCATACTCATATCTGTCCCCTTCAGGAGACTCGTAGATTACACCTGCACCACAGCCGTTCTTTGTAGAGCTCCCGTCTACATACACTTTCCAAACCTGATCGAGATTATCCGGAGCCACCGGACGAGTCATTTCAACAATGAAGTCGGCAAACGCCTGACCTTTC
Organism: Chenopodium album; assembly: GCF_948465745.1. Taxonomy (NCBI): domain Eukaryota; kingdom Viridiplantae; phylum Streptophyta; class Magnoliopsida; order Caryophyllales; family Amaranthaceae; genus Chenopodium; species Chenopodium album. The sequence goes on from NC_137834.1 coordinate 29,100,591, forward strand.
ACTGCCTTTCTTGGTTCGTAAGTGATTTCTAGACTTTTATTTCAATATCCCATTTCAACATTCTCCCGGATGACTCCAAGGTAGACATTGGCCGCTTGAGTGGCTGGTCGGTGTAAATCACCACCTGATGTGCCAGAAAGTAAGGCTTCAGCTTTTTGAATGCCATATACAAAGCAAGGCCAAATTTTTCAACCATGGGGTACCGGAGTTCAGCATTTTTGAGAACATGGCTAATGAAGTACACCGGGAGTTGAACGCCGTCTCGCTCAGCAAGGAGAACGGCATTGAGAGCATGATCTGAGACGGCTTAATACATGTACAACGTCTCCCTGGGCAAATGACTGACCAGCCTAGGTAGAGAATGCAAATGTTCTTTTAACTTCTGGAATGTCGTCTCAGCATCGTTCCCCCATTCAAACCTGGTCTTCATCCTCATTGCTTGGAAGAAGTAAAGGCATTTGTCGCCTGACCGGCTGAGGAACCTCCCCAAGGCGGCCAGACAACCGATGAGTCTCTGAACTTCCTTGACAGAACGGGGTGACTTCATGTTAATCACCGCCTGTATCTTTTTGGGGTTAGCCTCTATCCCCCTTTGATCAATCAGGAATCCGAGAAACTTCCCAGACTCAACACCAAAGACGCATTTCTTTGGATTTAACATGACCTCATGCCGCCTGAGGGTGATGAACGTTTCTCGAAGATCAGCAAGGTGATCCACCTGTTGCTTGGATTTGACTATCATGTCATCAATGTACGCCTCCACATTCCTCCCAATTTGATTAATGAAGATCGTATTAATCATCCGTTGGAAAGTGGCAGGCGCATTTTTCAAGCCAAACGGCATCACAGTATAACAGAATAACCCCAAATCAGTGACGAAGGCCGTCTTCTCTTGATCTTTCTTCCAGAGGGGTATCTGATGGAAGCCAAAATATGCATCCATAAAGCTCATCAAGGCGTGATCGGCTGTAGAGTCGACCAGACCGTCGATCTTTGGAAGCGGGTAACTGTCCTTTGGACACGCCTTGTTGAGGTCTGTGTAATCAACACACATGCGCTAGGTCCCATTTGGTTTTTTAACAAGGACCACATTGGCCACCCAGTTGGGGAAATTACAAGGACGAATGAACCTGGCGTCTAGCAGCTTTTTGACTTCGACAGCTGCCGCCTGACTTCTTTCCTTGCCGTGGTTTCTTTTCTTTTGCCGGATGGGCTTCTTTTTGGGGTCCACGGCGAGTTTGTGGACAGCGAGATCCGAGGCAAAAATGTCTTTGAATGTCTTTGAATTCCACTTCAAAGGCAAAAATGTCTTTGAATTCCTACAGCAGAAGGTGCAAGCTTGCACCCAGAGTAGCATGAGCAACCGTCCCAACCTTTACAGTACGTTCTGGATGGATGTCATCCAGAACGAGATCGATGTTTTCACCAGCCGGTTGGGGACGGAGCTCGTCTGTCCGTTCACCGGTCAGTGATTGCTATTTTTTCTCTTTCTTCACCTCCACCAGCAGAGGTGCCTTTCTTTTCTTCCCGACTGCTGGTGGGGCAGGTACTGGCTCGGAATCCTTGACATTATCAAGGTCTATTGGTTCCTGGCCGCCTGGGGCCACAGTATCTTTGACGGCTGAGAGGTAGCACTCTCGGGCCGTCTTCTGATCCCCATTCAAGGAACCAACAAAGCCGTCATCCCTCTCATACTTGATGAGCATGAGAGACGGGATGATTACCGCCTTGTCTTCGTTGAGAGTTGGCCGGCCAAGGATAATGTTGTAGGCGATCAACTCCTCAACGACCAAGAATCTGACGACAATATGTCGTCCCTGGCCTTTCTCTCCCAGCCGGATGGGTAAGTCAATTCTTCCGACTGGGTAGACCATCCCACCCCCAAAACCAACCAAGGGGTGGGTGACCGGATGCATGCTGCTGACATTGTATTTCAGCTTTTGCTGGCACCGGAGGCTGATGATGTCTGATGAGCTGCCGGTGTCAATAAGGATCCGTCTAACCAGCTGGTTGGCAACCTTACATTCAATGACGACCGGGTCATCATGCGGACGGCGGACGCTGCCCCTGTCCTTCTCAGTGATTAGGACGTCTGAGAAGGAGGAGTTTGCAGACGCCTGCTCATCATCATCTTTGTCCATCTTTCGAAGATGGCTCTTGGTGCCCCGGATGGTAGGGCCACCACATGAGAACCCGCCTGCTATTGTGTAGACCGGCTCCTTGTCGGTATCCGAACTACTAGCAGGCTGGGGGTAGTCTTGGAGGACTGACCCTTGTTCTTCTTCTTTGCCCCGGCTGGGGACTTAGAAATGTAGGACTTTAACATCCCCTTGTCATCCAGACGGTCCAACGCTCGTTGAAGGCTGAAGCAGTCGTTGGTGTCATGGCCAACTTCCTCATGGTATTGGCAGAATTTGTTCTTGTTCCTTGATTGAATGGAACTTTTCATTAGATTCGGCTTCTCTAGGGACAGCCGGTCCTTAATTTCCATGAGGATGGAGTTGCAGTCCTTGCTAAACTCGTACTTAGGAACGTACGGTTTAAACTCTTTCTTTTTCTTCTAGGACGGCTGGTCAGAGTCATTAACTGCCCAGATTTCTTTTCTTTTCTTGCTCTCTTCTTTAATTTTGGCCGCCTGAGCAAGCCGGCTGTCTTTCTGCTTGTCGGACTTCTTGGAGTCCGACTGGTTACTAGGCAAGCAGAGGTCGGTAGCTTGAATGTAGCTTTCAGCCTCCCTCAGGGCCGCCTGTAAAGTGAAAGCCCCTTTTCTGACTAGGTCGAACTTAATAGTCGACCCGTCTCTCAGACCTTTGAAAAAGTCTGTAAAAGCTACCTCATCAGACAGTCCTTGAATCTGAATTCTGATCAGATTGAACCGCCTGACATAGGAGCGCAACCCTTCTCTCTCTCCCTGCTTAACGGTGCTCAAGTCAAGACTTGTTTTCTTAGCAGGGATGTTCATTGAGAAGTTGGAAGAAAACAGGAAGGCGAGCTTCCTGAAACTGTCAATGGACCCGGCTGGCAAGTGTCCAAACCATTGTTGGGCAATGCCCTTCAATGTAGCCGGGAAGCATCGACACCAAGTGGCATCATCCAACCCCTTTAAGTACATGAGGTTGGTGTATGCCATAAGGTGATCTTCCGGGTTGGTGGTACCATCATAGGTACCTACCAACACATTTTTAACCTTGGCCGGATGTGCCGCCTCGGTTATCTCCCGGGTGAACGCAGAAGGTTATTCACCCAGGCGAAGCAGACGAAGCTGTCAGTCTAGTGGCTGGACATTTTGATATGCCGCCTGACCTCCGAAGAGGGCCGACTGCATGAAGTGAGGGGGATACTGACCGTAGACCTGAGTAGGTACATACGGTACAGTTCCAATCATCTGAGGGCTAGAATGGACGGTATTACCGTCTGTCTGGCTTTCATGCAGGGAAAGTGCATTCCCTGCAGAGGTGTTGTTGAAGCTGTCAAGAAAGTTCGACGTGGAAGCCGACTTAGACAACTGTTGGTTTCTCTTCCGGTTGATAATTTCCCGGGCATCAAGAGTTGGTTTTTTACTTCCCATCGGCTGTTGAGTCCGGCGGGTATCGTTGGTATTCCTCTTAGGAATAAGAATTTTGGACCAGTCAATGGTCCCGACTGCTTTCTCCTTTGGATGAGGAGTGGGCTGCCAATCTCTGACTGAATTCCCCTTTTCCAGAGGAGTCTTCTTGGCCGTCTGACCCCTACTTGGGCCAGCCCGGCTCTTAGTGATCAGCTCTTTAATTTCACCCTTGAAACTTATCATGAGTCTCATGAGTTCGTCTCGGGTGACAGGTGCTAATCCAGCTGTCGTATGGGTTTCCCCTTCCGGCTGACCAGGGGGTCGATTTGTACCCGACTGGGTGTTGGGGTTTGGTGAGTCCGACTCACCGCGGAAACAAACCCAAAAACAAGACCGCACTCGCAATAAATAAAACCATAAACATAATTAAATTAATCACAAGATTAAGATAAGCTAATAACCTTTGACGCGTGCTTCGCTCCAAAATGAGCTCTTACTTGAAAGCTTCAAGTCCCGCTCACACGGAGACCTCCAACGAAGTTCACCCGCACCAACAAAACCGACTAGGTCCAATGTCTTGGGGTTAGCAAGACCCGACCAATAAAACCCGAGTAATTATATTGAGTTCAAAGGTTTTCACTAATTGTGATGCCTTTTTCAACTCTTACTCAAGCATCATTCCCAATGCCCATACTTGGGTATTTATAGGAAATGATGGGAGTATCATTTACTCTCCCATCAATGTGGGATAATATGATTTTTCCATTTTATTTTAAAGCTAAAATAAAATTAATAATCAAGCTAGTAATAAATCAACAAGTGGCAAGCTCATGTGAGTGGTTAGGTGAGGACCACTTGGAGAAGGGGGGGACCAAACTTGCTCCCCACTCCCTCTCCCATAACCGGCCACTTCACTCCACACACACTCAAGGACCACTAGCCACATGGCACCCACCCTTGGGCACCAAGGCAGCCAAGGTGGGCTGCCATGTGCTGCTGTCCGTGGCAGCCACGCCCGGCAAGCCCACCAGGCCCAGCACTCGCATGCGGGCTGCCAGGCGCTGCTGGCCAGCAAGCCCAGCATGCTTGTGCGGGCTACTGCTGGCCTTGTGCCTTGGCCAGCGCTGCTAGGCAGCAAGCAATGGCCTAGCCATGCTGCTGCTAGTTGTGGCGAGCTGGCGCGCCTAGCGTGCTAGCTGCTGCAGCTTGTTGCGGCATGGCTTGCTAGCCATTGCGCGCACAAGGTTGTGCCTAGCATGCTAGCACGCACTAGGCAGCGCCTAGCCTTGCGATGCTAGCATGGGTGCGCTAGCACGCACCAGCCAGCCTAGGCTCGGCTTGGTGCGCATGCTAGCCACCATGCTAGGCCATACGCCCTTAGCACTCGGTTTGCTTGGGCATTCCGATGCTAGGGGTATTTTGGTCTTTTGTTGATTTATTACTATTTCTCGTCTCATCTTTCACTATTTTTCAACTCGACTTCCGACGCTCGGTTTCGATGCTCTAAGCTCGAATTTCCGACGTCTAAATAAATATTACTCGGTCGACTCATTAATTCCTTCCGAATTAATTCGTCGGTTCGGTTTGTTGAATGCTTGGGTGTGACCCGAAGGGTTCAGTCAAGATTAAGCTGTAATATTAATTATTCATTAATATTATTGATCGGAAGCGGCCTCCACCCAGGCATTCCGATCACTTGACCTCACTGAATATATTAGCTTTCTAATAATTCTGAACCCACTAACGGAATAGTACACTTGTTCAAAGGACACCATTCCTTTCAATCTCCCACTTGTCCTTCCGGACAAGTGCGCATTTTGTGTACAGCCTTTTTCCTATGTCGCTTAATGTCTCTTCGTGAACTATAAGGTAAGATTTATTTTGTCATCCTTATTACGTCCAGAAGTGTTTCCCAATTCCAAGTCCGACTGTCAATAAACAGATGATTTCTAAAATCCATCCGAGCACGGCCATGCATTTTACAGTCTCGCTCTACGAAAGGCCTTGTATACAACAAAGACATCTTCCCTATTTTAGTAGGGTGACATTCCCAGTCTTGTAATGTAGCTCCTCTTACTGAGAGGACCTAGTCGCCCGAGTGTTGCCGTTATAATCCCCTATTACGGCAGACGTTTGACAACATCAAAGCGAACTAGTACTCAAACAAGAGAACTCACAATACTCATGGTCGAGGAAATAGGTTCCGATAGCCATAATGAGAAGTATACTTATGACAAATTTTTTAATTCCTTAAAGTATTCTCATAGGTTGATCCAGTATGGTTCTAAACCAATACCTGTGCAAATGATTTATGACAATCATGTCCTTGTAGCACATGAAACGGTGCTATAAATCAAACTACACACTAATCTCAATCGGTCATTAATCGTCCATCGTTTAAATGACCTTGATTAGGGATAATTTTCGATTATAATATTCAATGTTCACTTAATAGGTGTTTCCTTACCAAGACTAGTCTTGATACCCTATTTTGAATATTCTCATAATCGAATGGACTCATTATTTAATCCTAAACCACAATTAAATAGCATAACGGAGTAATAAAATATTGCATGAAATTTTATATTACTCCAAAACTTGAATGGTTTTCCTTAGCGTCTTACATTAATTTTTCTCAAAATTAACTAAAACACTAAACAAGGAAATCAAAGCTAGTCTCCTACATGCTTGATTCCCATTGCCTCAACGTGCTTGTTGTGCTTCACTTGAGGCAAAGGTTTAGTAAGTGGATCGGCTACATTGTCATCCGTTCCAACTTTGCAAATTCTGATTTCACCCTCTGATTTCCATTCTCGAATCAAGTGAAATCGCCGCTTGACATGTTTGACCTTCTGATGTTCCCTAGGCTCTCTGGCCTGAGCAATAGCTCCATTGTTGTCACAATAGAGGGCTATAGGACCCTTTATAGAGGGTACAACATCAAGTTCACCAACGAACTTACGAATCCCAACAGCCTCCTTAGCTGCTTCAGCAGCTGCTAAGTATTCGGCTTCAGTTTTAGAATCTGCAGTTGTACTCTGCTTTGCGCTCTTCCAACTAAACTCCCCTCCATTTAGATAGAACACATATCCAGATTGCGATTTGAAATCGTCTCTGTCTGTCTGGAAGCTTGCGTCGGTATAACCTTCCACAACTAAATCCTCTGCACCACCATACACCAGGAATTTATCCTTATTCCTTTTCAGGTACTTTAGGATATTTTTGGTCGCAGTCCAATGCGCCTCTCCTGTGTCTGATTGGTAACGGCTCGTAGCACTCAAGGCATACGATACATCTGGCTTAGTACATATCATGGCATACATGATCGATCCAATAAGCGAAGCATATGGAATCTGATTCATTCTTACCCGCTCATCAAGTGTCTGTGGACACTGCTTCTTGCTTAGGGTTATGCCTTATGACATTGGCAGGTGACCTCTCTTGGCCTCCTCCATGCCAAATCGAGCAAGTACCTTATCAATATAAGTACTCTGACTCAATCCAATCATCCTTTTCGATCTATCCCTATAGATCTTGATGCCTAGTATGTACTGAGCCTCTCCCAAGTCTTTCATTGAGAAGCACTTTCCAAGCCAGGCCTTTACAGACTCTAACAACGGAATGTTGTTTCCAATGAGCAATATGTCATCGACATATAAGACTAGGAAGGCGATTTCACTCCCACTAACCTTCTTGTAAACACAAGATTCATCTGGATTCTTGATAAAACCAAACTTACTGATGGCTTCATCGAATCGCAGATTCCAACTTCTGCTTGCTTGCTTTAGTCCATAAATGGACTTCTTAAGCTTACAAACTTTCCTAACATTGTTTTGGTTGACAAAACCTTCAGGCTGTGTCATATACACAGTTTCTTCCAAATAACCATTAAGGAAGGCGGTTTTGACGTCCATCTGCCATATTTCATAATTGTAATATGCAGCAATCGCTAGGAGGATCCGAACGAATTTAAGCATTGCGACTGGTGAAAAGGTTTCATCGTAATTAATACCATGAACTTGTCTGTAACCTTTTACCACCAATCTAGCTTTGTAAATGAATACATTTCCATCTTTGTTGGTTTTCAACTTGAAAATCCACTTACATCCAATAGGTGTATAACCTTCGGGTAAGTCAACCAAGTCCCAGACTTGATTTTCAAACATGGAATCCATTTCAGATCTCATGGCCTCTTGCCATTTAGCAGAGTCGGTGCTTGCCGTCGCTTGCTTGTAGGTTGCCGGTTCATCTCCATCCATAATCAGGATGTCCTGATTCTCGGTTAATACTAAACCAAGATATCTATCAGGTTGAGATCTCGGCCTCTGAGACCTACGTAGGGTAATGGATTGAGCATTTGCATTGTCGGTTCGACTTTGCACATTTTGATCATTTTGACCTGCGTCAACAGATGTTGTTTGAGCACTTTGACTATCATTATGATTTTGTTGCTCATCCTCACGAACTTCGTCGAGTTCGATTTTCCTCCCACTTGTCATTTTGGAAAGGTGCTCCTTCTCCAAAAAGACACCATCGCGAGCAACAAACACTTTGTTCTCCGATTTGTTGTAGAAGTAATACCCTTTGGTTTCTTTTGGGTAGCCCACAAAGTAAACCTTGTCAGATTTGGGATGAAGTTTGTCAGAAATCAATTTCTTGACATATGCTTCGCATCCCCATATCTTTAGAAAAGATAACCTAGGAGGTTTCTTCGTCCATAATTCATATGGAGTCTTTTCTACAGCTTTTGATGGAGCACGGTTCAGTGTTAGTGCCGCAGTTAGAAGTGCGTGTCCCCAGAAAAAGATAGGAAGATCACTAAGACCCATTGTTGATCGTACCATGTCTAACAAGGTCCGATTTCTCCTTTCGGATACTCCATTCCATTGAGGAGTTCCTGGAGGTGTCAATTCTGAAAGTATACCCTTTTCTTTCAGATGGTCATCGAATTCTTGGCTCAAGTATTCACCACCTCGATTCGATCGAAGGGCTTTGATTTTCTTGCCAAGCTGATTTTCAACTTCACTCAGAAATTCTTTGAACTTTTCAAATGATTTAGATTTATGCGACATGAGGTAGACACAGCCATATCTATTATAGTCGTCTATGAAAGTGATGAAATATCGATGTCCATTTCTTGTGGTTGAGCTCATTGGTCCACATACATCGGTATGTATAAGACCCAATAAGTCACTTGCCCTTTCTCCCAACTTGGAGAATGGTTGTTTAATCATCTTGCCTAATAGACATCCCTCGCAATTCTCAAACGATTCTAAATCGAAAGAGTCAAGAACACCTTCTTGTAGAAGTTTCTTGATGCGTTTGATGTTGATGTGGCCAAGACGACAATGACACAAGTAAGTCTGATTTGACTCTATGGTCTTAGCTCTTTTGGTATCATTATTCACATTATAAACTTGTTTGTCTAAAGAAAGCACATAAAGGCCATTTTCAGAATGTGCAATACCATATAAAACATTATCGAGATAAAACGAACATTCTTTGTCCTTTACTCGAAGATCAAAACCTTTGGCGTCCAACGCCGAAATTGAAATAATGTTTTTGGTAATGTTAGGAACATAATAAACATTATCGAGTTCCAAAACTAGCCCGGTGGGAAAAGACAAACTGAGAGTTCCTACGGATACGGCACCAATTCTGGCTCCATTGCCGACCCGGAGTTCAATCTCTCCCTTCTCTAGTCTTCTAGCGTTCCTTAGTCCCTGAGAATTGGAACAAAGGTGTGAGCCACATCCGGTATCTAATACCCATGATGTTAAGCTAGTGAAGTTAAAGTCTATAACGAATATACCTGATTCAAAAGTAACGGTTCCGTTCTTCTTATCTTCCTTGAACTTGAGGCAATCTCTCTTCCAATGTCCCTTCTTCTTACAGTAGAAACATTCGGAATCAGATTTAGAAGACGCTACCTTCTTATCCTTGGTAGCTTTAGACTTAGGCGGAAAATTTTTCTTCTTACCTTTCCCCTTAAAGCCTTTCTTCTTGCCCGAAAATTTGAACGGCTTGCCCTTTTTAATCATGAGCATATCATGCTTTCCCTCATCCTTGAGCGTTTGCTCAGCTTGCTTCAACATACCATGAAGCTCGGTGAGGGTTTTCTCCATGATGTGCATATTATAGTTCATCTTGAACTGATCATAGCCTTTGTGCAGTGAGTGGAGAATGATGTCAATTGCCATCTCGGTTGAATACCCCGCATCAAGCCTTCCCATGTTTTCAAACAATCCAATCATTTTGAGTACATGTGGGCTGACTGGCTCTCCTTTCTTGAGCTTGCTCTCAAGGATCTGCCTGTGGGTTTCAAACCTTTCAGTTCGGGCCTGCTCTTGGAACATATTCTGCAATTCAGAAATGATCTCAAAAGCCGTCTCTTTTTCAAAGAAAGTCTTTTGAAGCTCAGGAGACATTGTGGCCAACATGATGCATTTGACATCTCGATTGGCACTTTGCCATCGATTTAGGGCAGCTTGAGTCACCTCCTCATTGGGAGCCTCGGGCATTTCCTCATCAAGGACATATTCCTTTTTCTCTTGCATGAGAACAATTCGCAAGTTCCTTTGCCAATCAAGAAAATTTGGCCCACTCAGCTTCTCCTTGTCGAGAATTGAGCGTAACGAGAATTGGTTGTTTGAGTTATTTGAAGACATGATTCTACAATTGAAAGAATTTGAAATGAAAAACCATTCATTATACTTAAATAAGATTGAATTCATGCATTTTAATCAAACTTATTTAAAACGTCTTATTCACACATTAAAGATTGTCCCCATTTTAGGTGAGAATAAGTCGATTCCAAGATCCAAAGAAACAAAGAGTGGTTAAGCATGCTTTGGCTTGTCTTAACACTCAATCTCCTAAGGTAAGCAACGCTTTGCTAATGGCTCCAAGCCACTCTTGGTTGAATAAATCGTCGCATCCAATGCTCTCTAAACAATTTATTCACTTTGCCGCGACATGTTAGAACTCCATCACTCATATCGTTGAGTATAACCAACACCACCTTGCATACCCGGTATGCCTTACGTTCCTTGGAGAAGTAGTGATGCCTCGCTTTGGCGTAGCCCACCACTACCCTCGTTCGGTTGGTAAGTGTGTTTTGGAATGGCAAGTTTTACTCAATATTTTAGGGACCTAGGGTTTCTATGTTGGTTGATTTAAGTGAACTTAATTAATCATCTCAACATTCGAAATCCTAAACATGCATCTAACATATAATTCATATATATATAAACATAAATATATATCGAAAACATAAATAGAGATGCATTTGGCAACTAGCATGACCCCTTGAGATCTTCAAGTCTTCAAAAGGTCTTCATTTGCAACTTCATGGCTTTGTCTTCTAAGAACCCCGTCTTCAAGACTTGACCAAAATATTACAATTGCTAGTATCTACGATTAGGACTAATCTAAATATTAAGGTACAAAAATACTCAACGGTTCGCAGACCGTATTTAGATTTACAAAAATACATCACGGATCACAGTCCGTATTTTCTGTCCTAATCGGGCCCCACTAGTTGCCATTTCATAAAACCTGTGAGAGAATTTTACATTCCATTCATCCATTCACTATCTGTGAATGACCCATGCATTTTACAACGATAAACAAGTAACAATGCATAAAACGCGCGAGAACTAGTAACTAATCTAGGTGGTTAATCCAATTAACACGCCTAATTAAACTAGTCAAAGTTGTTTTAACCGGTTATGGTAATAACTTAGAGACGCTCCCACTAAATTCCGCATCCAACTTAACTAATCCAATTAATTAAGTCGGTGAACCCAAATATTTTCCAAAATTAATTTTGCAAATGTCGCTCAAAACCCGAGGCCTAGCCTCGAAAAATTTTAATTAAATAAACAAAATAATTAAAATAATTAAAACGACAATTTAAGCAAAATACGTATTCCAAAATGTCTAAGTGCCTAGCACTAAGACTTGGAGTCCAAAAATTACCTTTACTTACATATTAAGCAACGCTAAAATTAACTTTAAAATAGCATCGCCTTAATAACCCGGGGTTATTGTGCCAATTATGGGATTGTATGTACCGTACAACAAGCACGTAGTATGCCCATGCGCACCCCCGCAACACCAAGCATGCATGTGGGCTGCTTGTGCTCGCATGCGCTACGCCCAGCCCAGCCAAGCGTAGCAGCACGCACAGCGCGCACAGCATTATGATGCTGCTGCGCCATGCTGCTGCTTGCTGCTGGCTGGCGCGCTATGCTGCTGGCAACGAGCAGCAGCCCATGCCCTTCCTCGCACACACACACGCACAACACCAAGCACCTAAGAACGAAGTGCCCAGCAGCCTTGGCAGCCACATATAGGTTGCGTGAGCAGCCCAGCTGGCCGAGAGCTAGCTCGGGGCTCTTAGGCCTCGTGTTGCGTGCTAATGCTTCGAAAATTATTGATTTTTGTGTGTGACATTATAAATCAATTTTAAATTAATTTTAGAATCAATTTTGAGGAAAAATGAAAAATAACAAGTCCAACTTAAATAATTCATCCAAATGCAATATAATTAACCAAATTTATTTCTAAGAACCATTCTTTAATAAAATTGGTTTAACTTGGTGTAATAAAATAAATTAGGGCAATTCTCACTATTAATTTAATCACTTTAAATTAATCTTGAGATTTTGACAAAATAAAAGGGAGTTGGAAAAATGAACATAAGTTCTATAAAGACTCCAACTTTAATACTTGTGACTCCATGAAAAAATTATATCTTCCAATATGAAGATAAACCAATTTCAATCACAAGTTTTAAACTTTATTATTCCAATCAACTAAAAAATGATTAAATCAACAAAGTTTAACCAAAATTCATGGAATTTAGTAACTCAAAGTTTCAATCACTTATCATAAATAAAGATTGAATCTTTAGTACTTGGAAGCAACAAAGAACAACAATTTCACACTTAATGCAATTAATTTGCAATTATGTGAAAAAATAAAACCAAACTTTCAAGCACCAATTACTACCAAGTAATCATGCTTAAAGTGGTCTAAAATTGCATATAAATAAAGGAAAGAACCAAATACATAACCACCATAAATATGCAATCAATTTTCAAGGTTAGAAAGACTTAAAATTTTTCGTCAAAACAAAAATCCCTCGAAAAATGCATTTCTGGTCGTTTTTTGGCTAAAAACCGAGTCCTGATAGGGTAAAACCATTTCCAGAACGCCTTTTCCACCCAAAATTCACTATTTTTGGGTCGAAATCTGGGTTCGAGAGCTGAAGACAGCTCTAATACGAGGTAAAAATTGGAAAAACGAGTTACTACTCTAATTAGCAACTTAAAACCAGAAAAATTAAGCCATAAAAAAATACCTTGAAAATATTATGATTTTAAAAATAAACGAGCGAGGCTCCGATACCGCTGATGGGGTTTGGTGAGTCCGACTCATCGCGGAAACAAACCCAAAAACAAGACCGCACTCGCAATAAATAAAACCATAAACATAATTAAATTAATCACAAGATTAAGATAAGCTAATTACCTTTGACGCGTGCTTCGCTCCAAAATGAGCTCTTACTTGAAAGCTTCAAGTCCCGCTCACACGGAGACCTCCAACAAAGTCCACCCGCACCAACAAAACCGACTAGGTCCAATGTCTTGGGGTTAGCAAGACCCGACCAATAAAACCCGAGTAATTATATTGAGTTCAAAGGTTTTCACTAATTGTGATGCCTTTTTCAACTCTTACTCAAGAATCATTCCCAATGCCCATAATTGGGTATTTATAGGAAATGATGGGAGTACCATTTACTCTCCCATCAATGTGGGATAGTATGATTTTTCCATTTTATTTTAAAGCTAAAATAAAATTAATAATCAAGCTAGTAATAAATCAACAAGTGGCAAGCTCATGTGAGTGGTTAGGTGAGGACCACTTGGAGAAGGGGGGGACCAAACTTGCTCCCAACTCCCTCTCCCATAACCGGCCACCTCACTCCACACACACTCAAGGACCACTAGCCACATGGCACCCACCCTTGGGCACCAAGGCAGCCAAGGTGGGCTGCCATGTGCTGCTGTCCGTGGCAGCCACGCCCAGCAGGCCCAGCACTCGCATGCGGGCTGCCAGGCGCTGCTGGCCAGCATGCCCAGCATGCTTGTGCGGGCTGCTTCTGGCCTTGTGCCTTGGCCAGCGCTGCTAGGCAGCAAGCAATGGCCTAGCCATGCTGCTGCTAGCTGTGGCGAGCTGGCGCGCCTAGCGTGCTAGCTGCTGCAGCTTGTTGCGGCATGGCTTGCTAGCCATTGCGCGCACAAGGCTGTGCCTAGCATGCTAGCACGCACTAGGCAGCGCCTAGCCTTGCGATGCTAGCATGGGTGCGCTAGCACGCACCAGCCAGCCTAGGCTCGGCTTAGTGCGCATGCTAGCCACCATGCTAGGCCATACGCCCTTAGCACTCGGTTTGCTTGGGCATTCCGATGCTAGGGGTATTTTGGTCTTTTGTTGATTTATTACTATTTCTCGTCTCGTCTTTCACTATTTTTCGACTCGACTTCCGACGCTCGGTTTCGACGCTCTAAGCTCGAATTTCCGACGTCTAAATAAATATTACTCGGTCGACTCATTAATTCCTTCCGAATTAATTCGTCGGTTCGGTTTGTTGAATGCTTGGGTGTGACCCGAAGGGTTCAGTCAAGATTAAGCTGTAATATTAATTATTCATTAATATTACTGATCGGAAGCGGCCTCCACCCAGGCATTCCGATCACTTGACCTCAATGAATATATTAGCTTTCTAATAATTCTGAACCCACTAACGGAATAGTACACTTGTTTGAAGGACACCATTCCTTTCACTGGGAGGCACCCCGCTCCAGAGTCTCTCTAGGCTGGATGTGCTTGGTTTTCAGAGAGCCATCATCGGCTGTATAAATTTCGACCTGAGGATCTTCATCCTCTTGGTCTGTAAAAACTTCTGGGTCATCGCCCAGACGGTTAGGAGGTGGTACAGACTCTTGAACCATCTTCGAGGTACTTCCCCACAGACGGCGCCAAATGTTTTGGGTGTTTTTATCCCTCGGGAGAGTTACAACACGAAGACTGATCCGGTGCGGACTGTACCTGCAAAACAAACGGAGACACCGGTTGGGTGGTGCTCCGCCTCCGACGAACAAGTTAGTAACTTGAAGGGAGAGAAAAAGGTGCGGAAATTTAGGTGGGTATCTGCTCGGATTCCAAGCTCAGAGGTCTCTATCACAAGGACAGTTTGTAATAAATGGTAAAATGTGCCCTCCAAAAGAGGGGAATCTCCCTATTTATAAGGTCCTCGGGATTTGTGCCCATGATTAGGTCACTAAACCCTAATCATTGGTGGGTTGCGCCGCTTTGCGGCTTTCTCGGGATTTGGGCTTGAAGGCCGCCATTCCTCCCAGGTTTCTGGAGTGACACGTGTCAAGCAGGGATAGGTCCACCTTGGGCCACTCTGGGGATGACACGTGTCATCCTCTGATTGGACCACGTGGCGGGGTAAAATTACCCTAAAAACTACTGTGATTGATTGACCTTGGAACATTCCATACTCTTCAAAGTATCAAACATTCCAAAGTCAATCAATCATACAAGTACCGAAACCAATCACACAGCCGTCAGGGGCAAGAATAGTTGGTATACTGTCTGAATTTGCCGCATGCTTTAAAATAAAAAAATAGGCAAAAATTTCAAATTGCAGAAAATAAATGCATAAGTTGAACAATAAAATTTCATGAAGCCGACTTAGTCGACATATTTTCATTCAAAACCGGCAAAAGCCGGATAAATATTAGTTAACCTGATAATATTCGGGAGAAGAGAAATCGTTATTGTAACCTGACTCCAAAGTTTGTAAAGACTACACAAATATTCGGCACGCGGGCTGGAAAGATCAAAGAACATAAAAAATGGCATACTGCCGCTAAAATCATGGCTGAGGAAGGTCCGCCTGGTTCTTTGGATGCTGAATCCCCTCATTGGTAGCTGGCTGGTCCTCTTTGGGGTTCTCCCCATCAGAAGGGACATCGATGGCTTACCTTCCCCAGGCAGTTCTTTGGGAGGCTCGGAGAACTCTTTGTTCATCTAGGCGAAGAAGGACTCGGGCTCTGGCTCACCCTTCTCCCTTAAATAGACTACAGTCTCGGCATATTGGAAAGCCAGAGACCACAGGCGGTAGTCTTTATCGAGATAAAGGGAAGCCCGGGCGATTTTCATCCGGGTGTCAGCATCCTCCTCATTCTCGACGATCACCCGCTCTTCAGCCCCCTCAATGGTTGCCTTGAGTTTTTCTAAACCAGCTCCGTGTAGGCGTCGCTCGAAGTGCGCCTACCTTAAAGCATGTGTGAATATGCTTGGCACTATTAGGAAGTGGGAATTGACGTATACGATTAGGGACAAGGAAAGTAGGGAGCCGCCAACAAGTTTTTAAAGAACTTGTAAACCGTTCACGGATCATAAAAGGCAACCACGATAAAGGGACAACGATAAGCAACAACGATTGACCCGTGAAGGTTACACCCCATTAATAATCCATGAGATTACTAACTCCATATGGTTCGGAACCACGAAAGGAGGATCGTGGATGATGGTACGAAGTGAGTCATGGAGTCACATTCGCCCGTATTGACCTCTACTCGATTCTTATAGTGAAAAGTGATTCTTGCGATCTCAAAGGCATAAAAACAAAATATTCAATTTGCTCCAAACTATTAGTAAGCTAAATTGGTTGAATATTAATGCAACACATTATTCTAAAATATTGTGATCACTTGATTAAACAACAAGATTAAAAAGGAACCTAAACCGGTTGTCCAAATTATCTTATTAGGCGTGATTTTCAATTACATATCCCTTTAAACATGCAATATGGTGATCATAAATAATAATAGAGTAAACATTAATATTGGAAGCAATTTAACAATAATAGCGTTAGTCAAATCAAATATAAAATCAACCTAATCATGATACTAGCAATATTAAAATAAAATAAGAGTAATTAAATTAATTAATTACTCACATTCTGCGCATTCCTTTAAATTGCTACATCATGAATAAACTGTTAGTAACTTCAATAAAAAAAAAAAAACACAAATGAAAATTAAATTAAATTAAATAAAAAGTAGAGTTGAGTTGGTCCAAATAAACCCTCAGTTATTTGTACCTTTCACGCCTTGGTTTAAGGACGGAACCTCGGGTGTTGTATGGACTCCTTGGAGTGCTTAAGGGAAGAATGATGTAATTAGGAATATAGGTTTGAGGCTTAGAATATGAGAGAAAGAGAAGAGAATAATTTTTAGTGTAAAAGAGAGAAAGAGAGAAGGATTTCATGCCCCGAACTGCAGAATTGAGGGTCTTATTTATAGGGAAAATGAGCAGAGGGAACACACGAAACCCTAAAAAGAAAAAAAAAACCCTAAAAATTAACACCGCGACACGGCAAAAAACACCATGACACAGTGCCAGGCACCTTCATACGGGGGAAGGCACCGTCAGACAGGGGAAAATCCCGTGACGCGGTGGACAACTGGAGTGACGCGGGAAATATTTGACCTACGGGAAGTGAAAACGCATGAAGGGTTTACGCGGAAAAGACACGAGAAAATTCCGTGACACGGAACACGTACCGTGACATGGAAGTGTCCACTGTGGCACGGTACAATACACCGTGTCACGATATGAGAAAACGCGGAAATTACACGGAAAAAGCACCATGACACGGTGTTAAGTACCGTGTCACGGCACCAGGTACTGTGTCACGGCAACAGGTACCGTGCCACGGTGGAATTTGACGCAAAAAAACTTTGAAAATAGCACCGTGACACGATTTTTAATACCGTGACATGTTGCCAGGCACCGTCAGACGGGGCACACTTCCATGACACGGTGCTTTTGCAATGTGCGTGGTGATTCCAGTTTTTTACCCGTTTTTAAAATCATCATAACTTTTGATTTGAAACTCGGAATAAGGCATATAATATATCATTGGAAAGATTATCAAGTCTACTTTCCAACCCAATTATAATTAGGTCAAAATGATTTTAATATTTTAATATATGGCCATTTTAGTGGAAGGGTTTCAGTTTTGGGCCGAATTTAGTGTTTTGCTCATATCTGTTTCGTTATAGCTCGGAATTTGGATTATGATGTATGGTTGGAAAGCTTATTTCAAGGACTATCCAACAAAATAATAATTGAATCAAAATTATATAGCCATAAAATCAGTTTCTCTCGGTTTTGCAATGTGGACACGAAAAGTGGAAAATAGGTAATGGTTTAGGGAAATGAGCTAGAAATCGGATTGGTTCATGAAATATATTGGATAGAACATGGATTTAAGCACTCCAAAGATTAAATACTCAATCCGACCAATAATTGCGGTGAAAGGTGTTCATCATCGGGTTTGGTTTTGGGGAGACATTTTTAGGTGTCTACACTCCGCATCCTGCTTCAGCTTCTCAACCTCCGCCTTGAGGTTAGCATTCTCCTTGGAGACACCCTGCAAGGTCAGGAGGTCTTCCTCTGCCTTCTTGAGTTTGGTCTCAGCCGTGCTGGTTTTCTCCTTTTCCTCCTCCAGAGCCTGCTTGAGACCCTTAACCTCCTCCGCCTGTTGCATCAAGATGACTTTAGTTTCGAGTTCACTAATTGTACACTCATATTTAGCAATATCTTGAGAATCCCTAGCCGATTTAATGGCTCTTTTTACCTCCTCCCTCTTCCGGGCATAAGGCTGCTAGAGTCCCTCTTCCCTGAGCATGGTCTGCAAACACAAACGGTGTCAATTATGTGGGATACTTTATGCTTAATTGCAGAAAAAATGAGTCAAGTATACCTTAGACAGCAGTGCCAAGATCCGTTCAACATTGAACATCTTAATGCCAGGAATAGCATCCTTCTCCCGCTTGTGTACAGCTACCAGCATGGCCTGGGCATGCGCCTAGACATCCGGTCATTGGGGGGATTGATCTGCACCAGACGTTAAAGGTGAGTGAGCCATATAGGCGGCACCAGATTGATATCGGCTGTCTGACAAAGAAGTTTGTTGCGAGTGTAATTTCACTCGCAATGGCCAGCCCAGCTCAGACGGGGATTCGAAGGGATTAAATTTACCTTCAGAAGCTTGTGGGATTGCTCCACCCACAGGCGCAGAGAGGCTAGATGGGACCAAGTCAAAGCCCACTCCAAATCCTCCTACAACAGTTTTCCTCCCCCCGATGCGGAGGCGGTTCTTTCAAGAAGATCCATCCGGGCCTGTCTTACCTGAAGTCGCTTTCGCAGACTTAGTAGGTTTGGTTGGGGTGGAGGCTTAGCTTCCTTCAGGCCCCGCTTGAAGAGGTTCTTGGTGAAGGATTTGGGAGGTTCTCCTGCCTACAACATAAATAACAAAGTTTAGCACCCGGTTGCGCTTGATAAAATGAGGATATGGGAAGGGAATCTACCTCTTCTTTCAGCTTGGCAGCCTTGGCCTCCGCCAGGTCTTTTCTTATTTGAGCGAAGGACCATTTGGGGGTCTTCTCTTCAGCCACCATGTTTAGAGCTTCTTCTGCAAAATATAACAAAAACATTAAACAAATCTTGATTAAGTAGTAGAAATACAAGCGGCATTAAACCGGATGCCGGCCAAACATACGTTTTGGAATCATGGTGCTGAGACCACAGGCGGACAAGAACGCCTCGTCCTTAAACCATGCGCACATGGAAATCTAGTTATTAGGGACTTTGATTACACCCCTGGTTGAGAGAGTCTCTGGATGGAGCTCAAAAAACTCGATCTCCATGATTGTGTCATAGTCATCTCCCGGTATTTTAGGGAGAGCGCATTTGCGACCCAAAAGGTCGGGTTTCTTATTATACCGACGCATCTCCCGGTTCTCTTGGTGGGTTGGGGCAGACAACAAATAAAATCGTGTCTTCCAACCATCATAATTGGACACCTTGTCCAAGGTCATTTGATATTTAGTAAGGGTGGTAAGAGTGTACCACACCCTCCAGCCGCCTGGGTTGTGACTCAGATATGCATATGGGTAAAAGCCTGCCAGTTGGGGTTCAAGTTTTGCATCTCACAGGCGGCAACATACCCTAGAATGTTGGCCCATGAGTCTGGTGAGAGCTGCCAGACTCCTAGGCCATAAGCCCTTAGAATGGCTCTTACCGCATGGTGAAGCGGGAAGCGGAGGCCTGCCAAAAACGCCGCCTCGTGGCAGCCAAAGTAAGCGTCGGCGTTTGGCTGGTCATCTTCCTAGGAAATGGTGCCCAGCACAGGCGATACCCGGATGGTATAGCCTTTACCCAAGGGCCGCTTCTTTACAAAGCCCTCAACACCGCTTGACATGATCTCTCTATCCTTAGCGAAAACATGAATTCTGAAAGGATCGTCTTTATCCTCCCACATTTTTCTCTCCTCAACCTCACTATCCTCAAGCGGGGGGAAGGGAGTGTCACTGTCATCCTCAGAGCTAGACCCCGAGGTGGAGTCCTCATCGTCTCCTTGGTCACCGGCTGACCCTGAAGTGGACTTTTCCCCGTTTCGGTGTACAAGGTCAGCTTGATCGACTTCCATTTGAGAGACGGCACCCTCACCGTCTCTACCTCCATACAAGATTGTATCGTTGGGAGTTTTTGGGATTCCAGATGGGGAACACTCCCTAGAACTTTCATTACCCTGGGACCCCTCAACCGGGGTTACCTCACTAGACAACACTTCAAAAGTACCGTCTCCTCGACGCCGTCTGGTGGTCGTCTATTTGGTCCTAGCCATTGTGTCCTGCATAGACACATAGATGGTCGATTGGGGAGTATAATATTGCTCCATGCACCCAGAGCCGGCACTCCCAGTCCTAGACTTAGCCGTCCCAGGTGACCGGCTGACTACTGACCTAGGCCGTGCCGTGTGTGTTGGTGATGAGTCCATTTATTGAATGAATAAAAATAAATGAAATGAGTTGAGAGGGGTAGAGGCGGTACCTTACGTTTGTCTCTGAAAACGGGGCAAACGACGAGGTCCGATTGAGTTGCTGCAAAAGAAGATCTTGCTTGCTAGAGGCACAGGCGAAAGAAATTCAAGATTTGTGTTCACACACACAAACGGAAGGCAAACTCTCTTTCTCTCTAGAAACTCTTTGACTTTATCCCTCTAGAATGTTTAGGAAACGTTCAAAACTAGAGGGGTAAAGTTAGTATTTATAGAGGGGTAAATTTGAGGGTAATTTCGTAATTTCCCCGGAATGTGAAAAGTTTTTAATCGCCACCTATGGAAGAGTGACATGTGTCACAGATGCCACGTGGCGCGCCACGTCACATCTGTGAGGGATAAATGTTTTAGTTAATTTTACCCATGCCACGTGGCCTAATCAGGCCTTGACACGTGTCATACTCTGGTTGGTCCGAATTAGGGTAATCTCCTTTTGACACGTGTCTAGAACTCGGGAGTAAAAGGGGGCCTTCAGCGGCTCAAATCCCGAGAAAGCCGCAATGCGGCGCAGCCCACAATAATTAGGTCTAAATGACCTAATCAGGGACACATTTCCCAACGACCCTATAAATAGGGAGATTTCCCCCCAATTTTGGGACATCTACATTTATTACAGCATACCCTACATTCTCTTACATCAGAGAATCACCTGATCTCGGAATCCGAAAAAATCTTACCTCTTTTTCCGCACTTTCTCCCATTATTCTTCAAGTACTAACTTGACCGTCGGAGGCGGAGCTCCAACCACCCAAAGTCTCCGTTGTTTTGCAGGTACAGGCCGCGCGCAACCAGTCTCTGAGCTGTAACTCTCCCGAGGGATAAAAACACCCAAAACAAGGACAATTATCAATCCTAAGCCTTTTAAACTTGAAATAATATTCTAGGTCTAGAAATTTAAGATAAATCCTAATGACTTTAGAAATATAATTAAAAGATAACGGACCCTCCACATGATCATTTGGTCTGTACATAAAACTCAAATAAGGCTCAATTTAATATTTTGGCCATAACTTCCTCATTATAACTCGAAATTGGGCTTATAATACATCGTTAGAATGAAAGCTCTTTTTGAGCCTCATCCAATTACACAATTATTGAACTCAGATTATGGTTCAAACTAAATAGGTTGGAAGTTTTTTATAAATAAGACACAAAATAAATGATTAAAACATTTTAGAAAAAGGGGAAATTCAGGAGACTCTTCCACATTTCACCTTACTCGATAATCAACGACGTGAAAGATACTCATCATTGAGTTTGATTGTTGGGGAGACACAATCAGGTATCTACAATTTGTTAACGATTTTTTTTAATTATT
This sequence comes from Chenopodium album, assembly GCF_948465745.1. NCBI lineage: Eukaryota > Viridiplantae > Streptophyta > Magnoliopsida > Caryophyllales > Amaranthaceae > Chenopodium > Chenopodium album. The sequence continues at coordinate 29,122,446 of NC_137834.1, forward strand.
ATAGTAGAGAGCGTGAGATTCTAGATATATAGTGTAGTTAATGGGGGTTATATTTAATTGTAATTAGTAGAAGAGAAAAATTCTACTAACAATTAAAAATGGCGAGTGAATGATAATAAAATACTTGTATAGAAAATAGCTCTATAATGAGTTTAAAATTACATGATTTATTTGAACTTAGATTTAATCGAAATTGAATTAATTTGAACTGAGATCTAACTGAATTCAAAATGACCTGATTCAAAGTATGCTAAGACCATTTTATAAACCTAATTAAATCCGAATCCGAGCTTAATTGAACTCGATATGACTCGACCCAAATTTGGCTTGATCCGAATTTGATTTGTACTTGACCATACCTTGACCCAAGGGCGGGGCTAAGAATGCCTACAATTTTGGGGTCCTGTTCAAGTTTTAAGTTTTTTTTTTAATTTTATTTTATATATTGAGTCCTTAATTAAAAGGTATAATAGTAAAAAGCAAAAAATAGAATGTAGTGGATGTTGAACCTAGTCTTAAAATTATTGTAAAAACAATATAACCATTGATCCAACAAGTGTTTTTAATGATTATTAGTCAAACAAATTGTATATACACTGATTTTTGGGGGCCTTGTTTTTTGGGGGCCCTGAGCTGTCGTCCACCCTGCACCGGACCAGCCCCGCCACTGCCTGGACCCACCTTTGACTCGAATATAAATAAGCTTATGCCGACTTGATTTGGTTTGTTAGGAATGACACGTCATTACCCGACCTAAACATCCCAACCCATCGTGGGTCAATCTAAACTTCATCTGGGTATCCGATTTGACACCTTTATATGAGTATATCATTTTAAAACATCCAAAATAGTATATAGGACTAACAAAGTAATACAGAATAAGAAACTGTGCAAAAAGCTAATAGGACCTACATAAAAAAAGGAGTCCATTTATTACAAAACGTAATTAATTTTTTAGAGATCTAACATGTATTACTTACTTAGACAAATGAGTCAAAAGAATATGAGAAAAATTTAAAGGAACAAAAGGAGTACATAATTTTCATTGATTTTATTAGACATCTACTCTTCTAAAATCACTCTAAGGCTCTATTCACTTCACTTTATTTTTGATGAATTGAAATTATTTTTACATAACTAAAATTACTTTTAATGAACTAAAATTATTTTTTATTGAACTAAAATTAATTTTTCTAAACTCAAATTATTTTTATTGATTTTCTATTAAATTTTTTCTTTAGAAGTGTTGATTTTTACAGAGCTGAAATTATTTTTACTGAACTGAACTGGATTTTTTTTTTTAATTGAATCTTATTTTTAAAAGGTGAACTGAATAGGGCCTTAATTTATAAAATAAATGATATTACCCAATTACCGTCATATGTGGAAAAAAATATAAGTTTTAATAGATTTTATTAGACATTTGATCTACTCCTCTAAAATAACTCTTAATGTTTAAAAAAAGAGACTAGATGAAACTCGTGCGATGCACGGTTTGCTTGAATTTTTTTTTAATTTTTTTTATTATGTTTATATGCTAAAATTTGTTATATATTTAAATAAAATTCCTAATATCAGAAGATAATATTTTATGTGTAATTAATTTAAACTTAAAAAACTCATTCGCCAATTTAGTTTACGTGTCATATGAATTATTTAATTCTAAAATAAATTAATAATATTTTATTTAATTAACTGGCTACAACTAAAATTTATAATCATATATGGCGCACTAAGAAAATTAAATCCTACGGCTCTTTAAAAACTCGGGAAAAAACTCCCCTTTATATATATACTAGACAAAATGGCAAAAGTATAGATAAATCAATAACTTTTTTGTCATATATGGGCCTCACAGCTTTGGATTTAATTACAGTTGACATTTCAGTTTTTTTCCAAGTGTAGAGCCATGTAGATGACAAATAGATAATATTGTGATTAGATTATATTGAATAGATTTTTTAGGATAAAAAAGTATATATAAAATAATTTATAATTATTTTGAAAAAATTAATCTTTTTATTGACGATAAATTTTACTTATACCAACACACACATATGAATATCCAATTAACAATAGAATTTTACTGTTAACAATAGAATTTTACTCCTATACGGATAAACACGTAATTATAATTATAAATGCCATTTATCATTAATTTTATTTTTGTCTATGTAGACATCTAATTGTGTCTAAAAAAAAACCAAACCCAGTGATGAATATCTTTCACGTCATTTATAATCGAATGAAGTAAAAGTGTGAAAAGTCTTGTGATACAGTTGTTTTAATAAAAATACTTTCTTTCGGTTTTCGAAAATGTACTCTATTTATGGAAAATGTCAAGTCCAATTTAGTTTGGTCCATGATAAGGGTCCAATAATAGTGTAGTTGGATTGGGCTCTTAAAGAGCTTTCCAACGATATATTATAAGCCCAATTCCGATGAATAATTAATGAGGAAGTTATGGTCCAAATACTAAATTGGCCCTAAAATGGTTTTATATGGCTCAATGATCTAGTGAAGGGTCTATTAATTAATATTTCTAAAATTTATTAGGATTGATTTTAATCTTCTAGAATAATCTAGAGGGTTATTTTGAGTTCTAGTGGAATTAGGATTAATAATTATGTTTTTAGAAAATAAATAACTCTATTTGGATTAAAACAAGTGTTTCAAAGAGATTAAATCTGATTTTAAAGATAAGTACGGATGTTAATAAAGCGAATTTAATTAGATTAAGGATCCCGTACGGATTTCAGAAAACACGTGGACCATCGCGAAATGACAGAATTAGCGCGCCACGACAAACCTGTCGCACCACGACAGAGTTGTCACGCCGCGACAGAAATAGTTTTATTCCGATTTGAATTCTGATTGTTTTCTATCATTTTCGGGCTATTTTTCTTATAAATAGGGTCGTATTTTCCCATTTTATTCATTGACAACCATCAACAATCATCTAATTCTCTTCTCTATCTCAAGCTTATAAGTCTTCCCCTTTTCAAATAAAAATACCGCATTCACGAGTTCTAGACACACCTAGTCAAGTTGAAGTTGCCTTCGCCCTAGACATGAAAGGTTGATAATTTCTAAGGGTTTGATACCAAATCTTTTTTCAATTCTTTGATTAGATTTACCATTTAATATTTTCATTGAAGTTACTAACGTGTATTGTTTTGATAGAAAGAGATACGAGGCAACCAAGTAAGTTGTTTTAATTGCTCTATGTCTTTAAAAAACATGCTTAGATCATTTTAATTCCTAGAGTCATGTTAAGTTGCTTTTATTGCTTTCTAGTATCATGTTTAGGTTGCTTCCCATTTCTTCTATTATGTTTGTATCATGTTAGGGTTAAAGCTTTAATCTTTATTGCTTAGTAACATGCTAGGATTTGTTAGTAATCTTGTTAGTATCATGCCTAAGGTCTTGCTAATATTATTATGCTTTATTGAGATTAATATTGTGATAATGATGTTTGTTGTATCAATATATTATATTGTTGCTTGATATATTATTGTTATTGTTTGATCACGCCCTCTCTTGCAGGTTTAAAGTGAATTTGTATTTGTAATCACGCTTAATAAGATAATTAATAATTTTATTTAGGCTAATATGATTATAATTCAAGTGATCGTCAATAATATATTTATTTGTGCATAATATTCAACCAACATAGATTAAACAGGTTTTAGGGTTAAAATATTGATAGTATGTTAGTCAGAAAGCGAACATAAATATGAAAAGAATAAAGTAGATGCCTATGTTTAGGGTAGGTTCAATCTCTTTTAGATTGGATTTGTACCTTCATCCCCCGAATATCCAGTCATGGTTCAGACCACTATGGAGTTAGTGATCTCATGGATTGTGAAGGGGTGTAACCTTCACCATGTGAACAGTTTACAAGTTCGTAACACTTGTTGACGACTCTTTTGCTCTAGCTTCTTTCCCTTTGGACGCCACCATACTTAAGTGTATGATCACAGTAAGGCTCATGTGTGAGATGCTTAAAATTATTCCTACAGTCTACCATTAGTATTGATTTACCATCAAAGCTTTTGAATCAGGTATTCACCATATGCAGTTGTTTTATTTTTGTGTATGTTTGTGATTTGGTTAATGACATACATTACTAAGTCAAAAATTACTAAAATTAGGACATAACAGAAAATGTACAATACAAGGGAATCTTAAAGTGAATTCAGATCAATGTTATCAAGGTCTTAGAACTTAATGGGGTTTTCACTTAAAAAGCATTCAATAATTTTTTTTTTCAGCTTATTTTATCAAGAATGGAAGAAGTAAACGATAAAAGGTTGTTATTATTATTATTACTATTACTATTACTATTACTATTACTATTACTATTACTATTACTATTATTATTATTATTATACAAAATATGCCCACAAATAATTACACTCTCTAAAATGGGTATTCAGGGCATCAAGTTATTAGCCATGTGTCACGCCACACATGCGAAAATTAGATATTATTGCTACACATATGATGTTAAGTAAGCGAATTTTTGAATAGATTAATCAAGATAAAATTGTTTTGTAGAGTTTTATTGTCGATATTCTTCTAATATTTCATATATACAAAATTAATCATAACTTTTAATAAATATCGTATAACTCGGTTCTATTTTCATCATAAAATTCGTTTTAAAAAGTTCTTTAAAATAAGATCCTATAATATATTAATTTATTTTAAAAAATAATAGTGAATATTGGTAAAAATACTTTCAAGTTAATAATAAAATAAATATATTTAATTTATTAAAATATATATGTAAAAAGTAAAAATACTTTTAGTTTGCTTAAAAACTTTCATTTCAGTAAAAATAGTTTAATTTAATAAAAATAATTTCAAGTCAATAATAACATAGGTTTTATTACAAAAAAAATTACAAAAAATACACTACTATATAATTTAACATTTAAGCCAAAAAATTTATCATAAAAGTTTATCAACAATCCGGGCATCGCTCGGGCACAAAACTTGTTTTTATAAATATGTATTTATACATACTATTTTAATAATTGTATGATTTAATCTATATATATATATATATATATATATATATATATATATATATATATATATATATATATATATATATATATATATATATAGTTACTATAATGAGATAATTATTTTATTTTACCATGAGGGTATGCTTGGATTGGGGGTAATGGATTAAGGGGTAATAAAAGTCAAGCTAAGCAAAATGAATGTGAAAATAGGGAAAAAGGAGATAGTGATTGTAAGAAAATTATGTAGTGATGGTATGGTGTGTGGTGAAGAAAAAGGAATCAATACCCTAATTTTGGGGGTAATAGTTACACTAGGTGAAGGGTGGGTAAATTTTACCCTCATTATTAGAGTAATAATTCCTGTAACTCTCTCTTTTCCTTATGGCACAACTATCATATTTTATTTGTAAACACCATATCTTCTACATCAACCTTTAATTACTTTAGTTTTTTCAAGTTTGACTTTTATTACCCCCTTAATGTATTACCCCTAATCCAAGCATGCTCTTATACTATCCTAAAGCTATCAAATTTGAACTAAGCAATAATCCTAATCATTGTGAGCTTATAAAATCTCATTCTAAACATTAAAAGACCCTTAAACTCATCTCTTTAACTCCCCACAAACTCACAAACTTACTTTATTAATTTTCTTTCACGCAAGAAAGAAAAAAAAATAAAAAATTTGCCGCAACCACCGCTACCTAATGCCACCGACTGTCAAACGTAAGTCGGTTCGTGTTCACCCTTCTCCTTTTTTTTTTTCAATACAAATACTCTTAATTAATTTCGAAGATTTAAACTTTTATGATTTAATTGTGATTATTCTTTATTACGATTTGATTATGTTTATGGATTGTAAAAGGTTGCAAATTTATGAGTTTGATGTGTAAAATATGAAATAAATTTTCAAATTCATTTAATCAAACATTTAGGGTTTAAAACTTTAAATTTTCATGATTTAGGGCTTAGAACGATATTATATATTTAGTTTCATGTAATTTGTTAATTTATAACAAATTATAATTTAATTTTGATTTAATATGAATCCACCTATATAAAATGCTAGATTTGTCTCTGACTGACACATCTTTTCTAATATAGTCATGTTGTCATTTACATTCTAATATTACTATATTTTCTAATCGTGCATACATACATATCCGTCTATAATTAAATTTCATCAAAATATTATAAGTTTTGTTAGCGTAAAAAAAAAATTAAAGAATAATGAACTTTAAACAGAAAATTACTTGATCTCTATAATTATTGTAACCATTTGAACCGGCTACTAACAAATTCCATTTTGTTATCTTAGAATCATTGTTGAAAATTGTGTCAGGTTTTATTTTTTCTATCTTATTCCACCTAATTTTAAATTAAAATAGATGGTCGATAATAATAACAGAATAATATACACTAAGAGTTCCATTTTTGTTTAATTTGAGAGACTAGTGTATTCGTAGAGTTTTGTATCACACTTCACTCCCTTTTATATGTTAGGGACCAATTGTCATAGTTAATGAGTTAATGTATTATATCAAAATCAATTATAATTTCATATCATTTCGAAAATTTGGTGCAGAACTACCCCAAAGATAGACTGTTTTGTGAACAAATACCCATTTTTTAAAATATTGTTTAGAACTACCCGTTAGATGACAGAAGTTTGTCTAGCACTACCCATAAACGATTTCCGTCCAATTAGGCCGTTTATGGAGCTCACTCCTCCGGCTTTCACTCAATTCTCTCCTCATTCAATTATTTTCCCTCCAAACTTATCCAAAAATCCAAGAGAGAAAATAAATCGAGTAATTCAACACAATTTCTCACTAAACCGGATAATGATTTAAGCTATTATTTTAATTCTTTGTCTATTTAATAATTGGTTTTAATTTACTTCAATTAATATATTTAGGGATTCAATTTAGGGTTATTAAGGGCTTTAATTCAATTTGGGAATTTTAATTTCAAGGTTTGTAGCTTGAACTAGTTTAGTCCCGTGCGTTGCACGAATTAAATAACTATTATTTGTTTAAAATAGTTGTTAATATTCTTTATTTGAAAAATAATGTAATCATAATTTCATTAATTTATTTTGAAAGAGGTATTGTATTTATTTAATCATGAAAATTTGAAGAAAAAAAAAAAAAAGATGATGTCAAAATAGTTTAGGCGGGAAAATTTTTCATAGAAAGTTGACATGTGTCCTTTAATGATGTCAGCATGTTTTGTTTTAGTAATAGTTAATAGATTAGATTAGGGGTTTGCTTATTTCGTCAATTAAAAATTTAGAGTTTTAATTTGAGCCATAGAAAAAGTAAAGTTTCTCACATTATGCTCAACAATTTATAATTTAAAGGCCACAAATTACATAAATTGTTGGAAAGGGGATTGAATTAGAGATTTGCTTAGGTTAAATTAAGATTGTGAAAGGTGAAGTGAAAAAAAGAGTAAAAATGGAGGAAAAGTAGAAGGAAGAGAGAGATAGTTAAAGAGGGGAGTTAATGGGTGGGAAATCGTAGGAGTGGACCCCACAAATGACTCAATTACCGTTAATGGGTAGTGCTAGACAAACTTTTGCTATCTTATGGGTAGTTCTAAACAAAATTAATAAAAACAGGTTGTTCACAAAACAGTCTATCTTTAAGGTAGTTATACACAATATTTCCTATCATTTCTCTGTTGATAACAATAAACATGAACTAAAGGTAAATGAATTAGGATATCACCTCTCTTGTCAAAAAAAAAAAAAAAAAAAAAAAAAAAAAAAAAAAAAAAAAAAACTAAGATATCAACGTTAAATATATATGTATTGTTGATTTTCATAATGTCTACTTTTATAAATTAATATTTTCATAATTTATTAATCTTTAATTAAAAATATTGATGGTCAAAGTTGTATCTAACAAATGTGCAAATTCAACTCTACCTCTTAAAAAAAACAGAGGGAGTATTATGTTATGGCTGACTATATATTGAGAAGGTGATCGTTAGTCAATAGTAAACAGAGTTGTGACCAGGGACAGAGCTACAGGGGGGCTCACAGAGGCTCGACCCCTAGCTATAGCCCAAACTCACGACCCATACTTTTGATAGTTTGACCCCTGTAGTTTTTTAGTACTACCTCCGTTAATTTTTATGTGCAACTATGGAATATTTCATATCCACAAATAATAGCCCAAAGTTGCACATAAAAATTAACAGAGGTAGTATATATATTGATGATTTCGTATAAATATTGTTGAAATTTTGGTTTGAATGTTAAATATATGGTCACCCTTTAAACAATTCAGCATATTTAGACATATATACGATATCATATTGTTTATTTATATATGTTATTTTGACTTGAAATTATTTTGACTGAACAAAAAGTATTTTTACCAAATTAAAATTATTTATACTAATTAAAACTTATTTTTACTAATTCTCTATTATTTTTTAAATAAATTTAATATATTATAAATGGATCTTATTTTTAAAAACTTTTTAAAACGAATTTTATAATGGAAATAGAATTGAGTTATAAGATATTTATTAAAAGTCATGATTAATTTTGTATATAGGAATTATTAGAAGTAAATAGATAATGAAACTGTATACAAAATTTTTATCTTAAAAAATCTATTCAAAATACGCTTACCTAGCACCATATGTGCCACAACACTACGTATATGTGAGGCAACACTTGGCAAAAAACTGAAATGCCAAGTGTCACTGTAACCTGACCTTGTTGCAAGACCGACTTTATATATTAGTATATGATATGTATGATATTAAATTACCTGATATAAAATTAATCCTTCAAATGTTACTTCCTAAATTATTACAATCATAAAAATGATTACAAGTTATACTCACCCTTAGACCCTGTTCATTTCACCTTATTTTTATTGGACTAAAATTATTTGTTCTTTAAAATTAGTGATTTTTACTAAATTGAAATTATTTTTATTGAAGTGATATTTTTCACTTGTTTTGTTTTTTAAAAAGATAAAGTGAATAGTGCCTAACGAACACATATTTAAAGTTAGGAAATTTTGTCAGAAAAAACCTTTAAAATGCCTCATTTTGCAAGAAAAAATATTTTAAACGATTCTTTTTTTTAAAAAAAAAAAAACCACCACGATCACTTTTTTTGTTTAATGAATTATCACCCCTCTTTTCCGGCATTGAGTCCAACTTTTAGGCCTTGATTAAAAAATTTCCAGGCATGGAGCTGAGCTATATCAAAGGCAAATTATACAGTAAAGAATAAGTCTTGTGTAAGGCTGTGTACATTAATTTTATTGTAAGACAGACAATTTGAGGGTAACTTTAATTATTTTTATAATAACTTTAATCACTTAAAGGGTAACTTTTAATTCGTCGTTGATTTGAATTTTATTTTAATGTGTAATTTCTTATAAATTAATGATTACATACTATAAATGCTTATATGATTAATCTAATACATTATAATTTTTTTGTAAAATAAAATTTATTATTAGGAAAATAAAAGGCCACGTGCGAACTGCCATACACATAATTTCGTGCGACAGGCTTACAAATACCCTGGCTGATATGTTTTATTTGTTAGCTGATATGTTTCTGTGTTGGCTAATTTATTCCTTTTGTTGGCTGATATGGTGTTTTTTTTTTTTTTTTTATTTATTTATTATTTTTTTTTTAATGTTTGTTATGTTTCTTTTATTAGCTACTATCAAACATCAGTTGAATGATATGTTTCTTTAGTTAGCTTATATCTTTATTATGTTGGCTAATTTGTTTATTTTGTTGGCTTATATGTTACATTTTCTTGGCTTATATGTTGCTTTCATTTGTTGATTTAATTCTTTTGTTGGCTGATATGCTCATTTGTTGGTTGATATGTTCCTTCTGTTGGCTGATATGTAGCTTATGTGACTGATATGTTCCTTTTGTTGGCTTATATGATTTATTAATGTCAAATATATTCCTAATGTTGGGTGATATTATATATCAAACATTAGTTGACAAATAAGTTCCTTTTGTTGGCTGATATTTGATTTCTATTTTATTAGCTGATTGTCGATATAAACGATATCACATCCAGGTATAGAGGATATCATTCAACTAATATGATATCAGCTAGAAAATGAATGCTATCTCATCTACTGTATATAATTAACTATGTCATATAGCCAATTAATCATAGTATCATTTGCATTTTAACCTCCATTATTATCTATCAAAGTAGGGAAACGATCAATACGATTGGGATGTTTCAAACAATAAGATATAGGGGAATCATCAAATTGTACAATTTTCTCTCTCCTCTCTCTTTCTCTCTCATCTTCTTCACCATCAAATTCTCTCACTTTCTCTCTCCTCCATTGCTATTCAGAGGAGGTCGGAAGTCAAGGTTGAGGTCGCCGGTACTTCTCCGACGACCCGACCGTCGTCTCCGGGGACGCTCATGCTCAATCTGTTTGTGATTTGAACTCTTCTTTTCAGCGCAACTCCGATTTTCGCCCAATTAATAGCTTCGATTACAATTATAATCGCAATAACTATAATAATTGCTATTATGGTCATAAGTCTTTGTCGAATGATTATCGTGGTGGTGGTAGTAATTTAAGAGGATTTGGTAATTGAGTAGAGTAAAAAGGAGGAGAGCAGAGGAGAGAGAAAGAAAAGAGAAGAAGAAGTGAGGTGCGATCTATTAAAAAAAAAATTGGGTGCGGCAGTAGTTTGTGCTTTTATAATATCAGGGTCGGCCCGTTAAATTTCGGAGCCCTGTTCTAAACTATAAAATGGGCCCTAACAGAAAAAAATTGTAATACTTAAATATTATATCAAAAATAATATCATATTACAAGGATATATATATATAAATGGTAAAGAAAATTCTGAAATTGTTTGGAAATTTATAAATGGTAAAAAAAATTAGCCGTTTGAATGTTTGATAATAAATGAAAATCAAGAGAAGTAATGGAAAAGACTGAAAAATTAATTCTTCCATTGAAAATTGAAAGAGGAAAGTGAAATAATTACTAATTATTTTTGGGTAAAATAAGAAGGTTAATGAGAATTTAGCATTGAATGAGATATGGAATAGAAAAAGTGATGGAATTTGGAAAGTTTGATATTGTAAATGGAAGGTAGATTGGAATTTGGAAAGTAAATTGATTGCTTGCGGAGTGCGGAGATAACAAGATGGCTGACTTTTTATTTTATTTTTTTATTTTTTTATTTATTTTATTTATTTTTTAAGGTTGGGCTTTAAGTATAATATGGGCCCTATAAAATTGGGGGCCTTGTGCAGTAGGCCTGTTTGTACAGGGAGAGGGTCAGCCCTGTATAATATATAAAGGGTCACTTAAAAATTTTAAATGCTTATATGATAATTTTAATCCGTGTTACAATAAATATTTATACAACTACATTTATCTTCAAATTTCATATGATTGAAACGGAATATTTGTCTAGGACATCTTTAAAGTCCTAATAATGATCCATATTCCCATGTTTTTTATCAACAAATGTTCTCTTGTCAATGTTTATGCTTTATGGAATTATGGGTCGCTAATGAATTTTTCCTCCATTTAATAATCTAAACTTTCCCTTCATCCTTACAACAAAGGCCCCAGTGCTTGTTTTTGAAGTAACATCAATTCTGGTTCACCTTCAAGTTTCAACAGCATTATTGTCGTTGCTTCCTTTGCTTACAAGTTTTGATGTTGGGCTTGGCTTGATTTCCTAATTACCTTTTTTGTAGTACCAATTTTTACAAAAATACGATAGCACTTTATTTGATTATCTTTATTTGTAATGTAGTTTCATGGTATGCAACTTGAGAAATAGATTAGACAATGTAAATGAATATTTTGTCCCTAATAACTTCATTTATTTTGTTTTAATCGCAACAATTGATATTTTACACAATTCACATACATTCCGTTAACCGTCATTTGCAATATATGTGATTAAAAAAAATCTGACTCAAGTTAAGTTTTGTCAGATTCGTCTCGATATATATTTTCAAAACATATTTAAAATATTAATCAATGACTTCAACGTTGCAATTAGAATAGGAACGACATATCTTGAGCTATACAAAGTACTAATTCTTGCTATTCAAAAAAAAAAAAAAAAACTAATTCTGTGTAGAATTGTAGGATATGCATCAACATTGCAATACTTGCAAATACGCAAATCAAGTATTTTAGAAATGGTCTGATATGATCCAATTATATCTTGAATGATCACTCGACTAAAATTCCAACCAATATCGAAAATATCTTGAACCAAAACAATTTGAATCCAAAAAATATCTAATTAGTAGTCTATGTGAACCTAAAATAGCCCCCGCTTTAACCTATCTTAAATCATGCTAGATCAACTAAAACACAATATGACTTGAGGTGAATATTTCTCAATTTGAATCCGAATAGTATCTAAGCGATCAAAGACTTAACCCGACTAGATTAATTTTGACTTTATGTGACCTTCAATATGTTGAAGTGTACAATCTGTACTCCTGTACATAAGTATTATTGTATATAGTATATATATACATTGCCAAATGAAAGTACCATACAACCTCTTTACATAACATACATTTGTACAATAAACAGAATAAAGTAAATATGTAAAATTACACTACGTGCTAAGCTCGGTTGTAACAACATAATGGATATATGTGAAAGAGCTTGTGCCAAAGCAAAGCTCTGGAGAAGGGCATGCAGACTTATGCCTTCCTATTACCAGTACTGAACTTATAGGTAAAATTATGAAATACATAGCATAATAACTAGATTACTCTATAGATCGAAGCTATGGCTATTGAAGTGGAAAACCGGATGATTTTGCTTCCTGCTTAGGCTGTGTGATCTTATTTCCTTGGCAACCGTTGATGTAAGAGTTTCAGGACCACAGACTAAGACACCAACATCAACTGCCCCCCATTGTTCTGACAACGATTCAAAAGTTTCTGCAATAACAATTGAGATCAAGCAGTAAATAAAAAAAGTCTGCCCATAATGTCTTCACAGATTGACAATTTAAACAGAGTTGACAAACAGGCCTGATAAGATCAGATTATATGAAAGGCTGCTGGAAGCTCGATGATTGTCTATGTTGTGTCCAACAGATTGTCGGGTTTTAAGTCTAATATGTATCAAAAGCAGAAAAGGGAATGCAATGTACCTTTGAAATCTGGCCTACATCCATACCGAAGAGTACTTGAATTAATAAGATACTCTTGATTTGAATTCTTCTGTTCAACTGCCACATCATGAAGCGCCGTGTTAGATGTCTTGGTATCTAATTCTTTACTCTCAGCAGCCAACATTCTCTGCTCCCATAGATGCCAAAGGGCCACAACTAGACCCCCAAAGATGACAACAGCAGCTACCATGCACAAAAATACAAGAAGTCCTTTGTACCACCAAGCAGATATACGATAAGGATTTATGTAAAGTGCATCCAAGAAACCCAGGAAAACCAAGAAGCCAATTGAAGAAGCAATGATGTAAATTCCAGACCATATGTTATCTCCAGTACCAACCAAAACTGATATGGCAGATCGCTTTGAGACAGGATATGTGCAGGTATTCATAGCTCCAAATGATTTCCCCTCTTCCTGTTAAGATTTTTTTTTTTTTTTTTTTTAAAAAAAAAAACATAGAAATGTACATGAGAAGTGCAGAAAAGGAAAAAAAAAAAAAAGGAAAAAAAAAAGTAACAGTGGAAGGGTAACTAACCAATTTAGGTTCTGATTGTCGAGTGACATATATTTGAATGTTGAGATTTAAGGCATCATAGAAAATGGGGTCTATGGAGTCAATATTAATCATTGACAGAAGTGGCAGCTCATCTGAGGTTTTGATAGCCCAAACAATAAAGATGTTTCTGGGCATGCAAGGTTTTCCTTCTTTGAGACGGTGCATGACATCACTTAGGACAGCAAGGAAGGGAGATATACCAATGCCACCAGCCACTAAGACCAAGTATTTGTACCTGAGAAGAATAAAGAATTGGTAAGACTGTTGTTATGCAGATATGTAAGTAAGTGCAAGGAAAGACTTAAAAAGAATAAGGTTTAGCGAAACTATCCATGGACTATGGTAACCTAAGGCTATAGGTTATTAGTTATTATGTAATGACACTAAAAAATCTGACATAATCCAAAATAGCCTTTAACTTGAAAAGTATTGCTTTATGATCTTTTTTTTTCAGTTGAGGACTCTATTAGACACTGTCTCATAAGTCAATTAAACAGTAGAATTTTGAGTTCAGGGGTTACAGAGAGTTACGAATAGGTAAATTCTCTTTGAAAATTAGCCTATCATTCAGGTTTACAACGGCTATTTGGAGCATACATTAGCATAAACAAATCTTAGAGAGTATAGGACATACGTCAAGTGATATGGTGATTCATGTCCGTAAGGTCCCTCCACTGAAGCAGTTACCAAAGATTTTAGCTGAGTTTCGAGAAGCTTCTGGGGCTCCTTTTGATTGTTTGACACTTTTCCTTTAAGCTTATCTGTCCACTCTCCAAGAACTTTTATGAGAACTGAGAGATGGTTTTTACCCTCTAGAGGGCTAGATGAGACACTGAAAGGATGCCACTGAAGCCAAGATAATTCCCGAACTTGAAGGAAGATAAAGCTGAGAGCATTGTACCTAAGACCTGTAATTGCAGCTGTCAGTGACATATCACGAAACATATAATTAATTAGTTATCTATATCAGTTTATGTTGGCTTATGTTTCAAGTCACTGAGTAAGTTTACATTGTAACATGCTTCTACAAGTTTAATTTAGTCAATCGCCATATTTTCCTGAAAATTTATCAAAAACATGGAAATAGATGGCCTCAGATCAAGTACTCACATGCAGGTTTTGAAAGCACAAGCTCCACAGTTCCACAAGGAAGTGATGTAGCAGAAATTATATCCACTGTCTTACGAGATTGGATAAATCTTAAGAAGCGATCAAGCATGAAGAGGAATATTCCTCCAGCACCCATGCAGTATATGAAGTCACCAACATGCATGGCAAAAAACACAACAAAAACGACATAGAGTTGATGTGTGTAGAAAAATAGCTCGAAGTTCCACTTCCTTACTCCAGGGAGGGAAGTTACCCACATCAATATCCCAGCTGCAAGGGATATGACACCAGCAAGATTGGCAACACCGATATCTCTCCATTCCAATATCTGCAGGGAGGAGTAAGAAACACATGAATTTGCAGCATTGGAAGCTTAAAGGTTGGTTGACATAAAAAATCATGGGAAGTAAAAAGGGGAAAAGTGTGAATAGTTAGCAAAAACATTGAGAAGCTGTACTTCCTATAAAGTTGCTTACCACAGTTCCTTTAGGTAGCTAAACTTTCATGTTCAAACACATTTTTCACTTCCTAGTTAATCAATATACATTGTTCATGTAATTTCTTTCTACATTTGTTAAACGGCCACTTATACTAGTATTATATAAGTTTATTGTCCAAGATAGAGGCGTATTGCAGACGCACTAATTTTTAGGCAAGATTACTCACTTGCTCTACCAGTCGGCCCTCCATTGCCCAAGCAATTACATAAAACAATCCATGCAGAGTGAAGAGCACCATAGTAAGATGTCCCAACCAAACATGATATTTGGTGGCATGCTCAAAAGGGATGTCTATAAGGCGAAGAAGAATAGACCCCCTCGAAATGGGGAGAAAAAGAAGTGACAAACAAAACAACCCTATCAGTCCAAGTTTAGCTCCTGACTGCTCCAACATCAAACAGCTGAAATATTAGAAAGGAAATAAATGTAAGATGATACAGTTAAGGTTAGAGAATCAAGTGACAGTAAGACAGATTTCAGAAATGAAAGGGTCATATACGCACATGAATTCAACTTCTGCTAGTATGTGTATATAGATAACAGAAGTAGTTGATGTTCTTTAAAAAGTGATAATAAAGGCTAAGCAAAACAATCCAAACCTCTATGAGCCATAAATTTTACGAAATGATACAGTAACAGAGAGTAGCGTTTACTATAAATCTGATCACTATATATACCATTACACAAGGATGAATCTCTTGCATTACAATAGGATAAGAGTTGAGAACATTAAGAGCAGAAAGCAACTTATTTATGAATATGAATTGGGAGCTTGTGATACAAAGCAACAAGGCGATTTCCAGGAGGCAGGTGATCAGACTTAATGTCAACATGATATCAATCTCAAAATCAGGTGGTACTTACACTGTAACAAAAATCATGGTCCATCATAGGTTCTGAAACAACAACTTTCTGAAGTAAATTCTGCAGCTAGTTTATATAGGTGTAACCATGTATGATAAGGTTCACCCTAAATTCAGCTGTTTTGCAAAATATTCAGTCTAACTCGACCATCTCAGTCTCAAGAACAGAATAAATTAAAGCTGCAATATATGGGGAAAACCATGCAGTTTGGTAGAATTAAAGCACATTTCAAACTTCAACTATACAGTAGTTTGGCAGTATAATAATTGCTAACTAGGTAGAGGTAACAAAGGTATAACACATAGTAGTAAATTTTTTTGTATTACCTCTTGAAGAAGGAAGTTGCATCATATGAAGAGATCAGTTTCCAGTTGTGTATAGTAACAACAACACAGGCCCAAATAACAAACACAACAACGAGAAGTATCCCTATGAACTCTGCTGCATTAACCACCCCAAACGGTCCGTCCACCATTACAGGTAACGTCCATAAGCGCAAAGCAGGACGTTTCGAGGGCTTGCTCCTACAAGCATATCAGTTCAGGGTTCATAAACAAACTACACAAAGAATTTGAACATCAGAATAAATATCTATCTAGTGTGATATATTATGGTACTCGGACTCTTCATTTCATCACAGACACCCATGTTATATTTTCAACATTTTCGATAAATTATGGATAAGTTGTCAAAAATACAGCTGAACCAAATATTTGGACACGTTTCCATGTCGGACATGAGTACCCTAAATCTAAGTGACATATCGTGTACGACGTATTTTATATAAAAATCAAGATTCATTAAATAACAAGAAAAACTACATACTCTTGAATCTCTTCCTCATCTGAGATGATAAGATACAACATGGCAAGAAATGCCAATAACAGAACTGGTGCAGTGAAAGCAAAAAACAAACTTCCTGCAAATTATGATAAAAACGAATACATTTCGAGTCAAGAAAATTACGAAAAATGCAAAATTATTCCAAAATGCAAAGGAAAGCGATCAGTTCACAAACCTGTTAACCCAAAAACAGTTCCATTAGTAGCATTAATCCAGTTATGATTAACCAAATGAGTCATAAACCCTGAAGGATAGAGAAACATGAGCAAAATCCAGGAAACAAAAACTACCCAAATTACAGATTTCAGAACCCATTTTGCTGATGAATTGAATAATGAAGGTGTTGTTTTCTTCTCAACTTCAGGTGTTTTCAATAGTAAAGGTGCATCAGTAGAGTATTCACCCATACTGAAAAAAAAAATAAAAATAATATAAAAAACTAGAATTTTCCCTAATTTAAAAAGAGGGAAGTTGCTGTTATCAGTGGAAAAGGAACAAAATATGTGGCACCCAATTTCATTTTCCTCAATTAACTATTGCAAATGACCCACCTAAATTTAGCAACCATGTTTTATTAAAAAATAAATTAAAAAGTGGTACAAGATATTGGAACCATTGCTGGCTTTTTCATGTCAATATGAATTTATCTGTTGCTGAAAAAATTGAGGCCACAAGAATTTCAAACCTTGTCCCAAAAAAAAAAAAAAAAAAAAAAAAAAAAAGAAAAAAAAAGCAATTTCAGAGGATAATTTTGCAAATTAAAGAATATTTATTACTCCCTCCGTCCCTAAATTACATTCCTCTTTGAAAATTTACACGGGAATTAAAGAGGAAAGAATAAGACAAATAACAATAATTAGATAATGCAATGGAAAGTACAAAGATAGATTAGTTATTACTCATGACATGTCATCAATCCTTTGCAAAAAAAAGGACCAATCACATGCTCCTAATTGAAAATTTTTAACCAATCATATTCATTGTAATTTGGCACAAGGATTATGAGTGAGATTAGGTAAGGATGAGTGAGAAAGCATTATATATAAAACAAAAAAAAAGAGTTGATTTACTAAAAAAAACTTACCAAAAATAGAAAGGAGGAATGTAATTTTGGAATACCAAAAATAGAAAGGAGGAATGTAATTTAGGGACGGAGGGAGTAACGAAAATGATGTATTAGAAATCATCTATATAGAGTTGGCATTCTTTAACACGATGGTACATATCAAAAATAAGTGGACATCAACACGAAGCTAATTAGAGATGCCTAAACTTAAACACGAACAATGGAATTAACTTGAATCCAATACGACTCAAATTTTGTTTTAAATATATAATACAAGTACTACGTAATAAGGTAATTTTGAGGGGTCTCTTATTTACTAAAAAATTGTTAATTTATTTATAATTTTGCCACTTGATGATCAAAATTAGGGTGATAAACTTGTACTCTCTCCGTCTCATAATATAGTTCTTGTTTGTGTTTATTTTTCACGGTATTCAAGAAATAAGAGGAGAAAGTGAATGAAGTACATTGATAAAAGTGAAAAGTACAATTATAAACAAAAATTAGAGAGAAAAAAGAGAAAAAAAGTACAAGACATATGCAAAATTCAAGAATAGTGTAGGAAGTGCAATGAATAAATTTAAAAATATAAACTTAAAGTCAGAGTATAATGGTATTTATATATTATCCAAAAATATAAATCAGAATACAATTTTGGCTCTCTAAAATAGAAAAATAAAAACTATACTATGGGACAGAGAGAGTATGTTTATGTTCTCAATAATTTTCCCAATTTTTTTTTTTAATTTTTAAAATAAACTTCTAAAACTCAAGAATCATATTGTTCCTTAAAAAAAAAATGTTGGTATTTTGGAAGTTAGATTGAAAATTCAGCCCATAGAAATCAAAATTAGGAATATTATTGAGATTTATGTATCGTTAGTTTATGTGGTTGTAACTAGTTAGGTAGGAAGTACTGAGTGATATGAAAATCACTGTTAATGCATGTACTTTAGAATTGCAACCACAAAAGTAAAATGATAGGAAAAAAAAGTGAACATGTAAATCACAACTCACAAGTATGAAGGACCTACCAGAAAAGGTTTCGTATATGCATCATGTGGCCATTTCTGGTACAATAACTTACTTGTTTTTTGCACGTCACATAGCGTAGACTCAAATTCTTAAATTATTATTCTCTCCGTCCCTAAATTACATTCTTCTTTGGAAATTTACACGGAAATTAAGGAGAAAAAAATAAGACAAATAACAATAATTAGATAATGCAATGGGAAGTACAAAGATAGATTAGTTATTACTCATGACATGTCATCAATCCTTTGCAAAAAAAAAGGACCAATCACATGCTCCTAATTGAAAATTTTTAACCAATCATATTCATTGTAATTTGACACAAGGATTATGAGTGAGATTAGGTAAGGATGAGTGAGAAATCATTAAATGTAAAACAGAAAAAAAGAGTCGATTTACTAAAAAAAACTTACCAAAAATAGAAAGGAAGAATGTAATTTTGGAATACCAAAAATAGAAAGAAGGAATGTAATTTAGGGACAGAGGGAATACTAGTCGTAAGGGCTTATGTCTGAGGTCACATGTACAATTTTTACAACTCTTAAAATCTCTTTTTATGAGTTTTTGGTTCATGATGAAAATGAGAGTAGCTTGGCAAAGATATATTTGTGGAAAAAATTAACAATAATACACCTTTGCTTTACAAATTTTTAATTGAACCTGGTTCACACTAATTTATTGTGGAGCACTAATATTAGAAAAACTATGATTGTTTTATGAAAAATTTCACAAGAATAATCCAACCTTTAGCTTGTTCTCCCAAAATAATCCAACCTTTTGATTAACCTTGAATAATCCTAAGTTTACTACTTATCTTCTCTTACCGAACCTTTTTAACCGGTTACCTGAACTTCAGGTTACTTTTTTATTTTTATTTTATTTTTTATTTTCCTAAATTTCCTCTACCTTCTTCCTTCTCCCCTCTTCAACATTATTTCAAGCTTCCAGCCATTAACAATGGCTCCTTCACCTCTCTCAACCTTGCCGCCACCGTGCACAACCTCACCTCACCTCACTGTTAGCCTAACCCATTTTCCCATCAACCAGCCCGCCCCACTAGCGCCTCCTCTCCCTGTCAATCAGCCCTCCATGTACCACAACCTCACAATTAGCCCGTAACTTAGCCACCGCCACCACTAACCCCACCCAAACCCACTCCCACCAGACTCAAAACCACTAATCCCACCTAGTCGAAACCACCCATACCCGAATTCACCAACCCACCCAACCCATACCCGAAACCCCAATTCTACCTACCTAGAACACGAAACCCCAACTTCCACCAATTACCTTCTCTTTTCTCACTCTCAATAGAATTTTGGGTTGAATTGGGGCGGCTGTAAGCCGTTGATTTGTGGCCCGAGTGTTATTTTGGTTGTAGGTGGGTCATGGATGTTGTGGTGAGTGGTGATGTCGGTGGTTGTTTGTGGTGGTTCTAGGCGGTGGTGTTTGTAGTGTTGTAAAAATTTGACCAATTAGAAATTGCCACGTGGATGGTAACCGGTTGAAAAGGGTAATGTGACCTGCAAGGGTTGCTAGGAGAAAATATATAGTAAACTTAGGATTATTCAAGGTTAATTGAAAGGTTGGATTATTTTAGGAGAATGAGATAAAGGTTGGATTATTTTTGTGAAATTTTCCTTGTTTTATTAATAAAAAAAAAAAATTCACTCTAATAAAAATAAGGTCACCGTGTTGAAATAAAAGTTATTTTGGTAATATATAGGCTATAAGAGGTTAAATTTTTTTAATGGAATATTTATATACTGGTCAATATGAAAAATAAAGGTCACTATGTTAAAATTAGGGTTTTAACGTTGTATTCAAGTTCACAATAATATTAAATGTTATACAAATTTTAATAAAGGTTACTATGTTAAAAATAAGGTTACTATGTTAAAAATAAGGGTCACTATGTTCAATATAACGTCAGTTGCGTGTGTATAAATATCGGGTCCACAATAATATTATTGTGGACTAGGTCCACGCAAGTCTTTTTGCCTTTGCTTGGCCCTCTAAAATCAATATATATATGACCTTTTAATTATAATTATTACAATATTATCAGGGTATCTGCTTTAAATAAAATAAAATACTAGTAGCTTGTTTAAATGTGACACGTTTCACAATTTTTTTATTGATAAAATTTCTATATTCTATTTTTTTTTCACAATTTTTAAAAATGATTCAATTTTAAATTATTTTAAAAAAAAAAAGAAATTAAACCCCTCTTCCTCCTATTTGCGCCGCCACCTATATCTATAAGCCCTTTCCCGCGGTATGGTGCCACCTCTCGTTATCTGTAATCTCCCATATTTGTAAAGATTTTATAACTAAAAATTCAATTTGAATTGTTGCAGTCAGATAGTAAAAGTTATGTTTCTTGGTTGGTCTGTTGCTTTTTTTAGAGTTTAATCAGATTTACTTCACGGGTAGGTTAAGACCTATCAAGTTGGGCACAGGTGGGTTGTGGAGTAGATTTTTTTCATGTCAAGATTCGTTCTATTGGTTTTCTTCTATTTCTTTTGGATTCTCTTGCAACATTTCCTTAACTCCATTCTTAATGGGATGATAGATTGATTAAGCCTCATAAATTTGATTAAACTCTTTGTCTTTCATCTTCTTCAACTCTTCATACAGGAATATAACCTTGGTAATTCTATAAATATCATGGTGAGAAATCAAATTATACTTTTTACACAAATTAGCTAAACACATTCATCTTCTCTAGGCATAAGTTTATGTGACTCCACCTCTCATCCAAAAGTTTTTTTTGTGTAAGAGTAGTGTGTAATCTTAGAGAATGTATCAAAGAAACAATTGAGCACCATGGTTGTGACGAAGACCCTGTTATTTTCAACTTAATTTCAGTTCAGTTCCTATTTTCTTCTCTCATAAACAATTCAATTTAGCTCTATTGAGTCCAGTCCAGTTCAGTTTAGCCTCAATCAATTCAGTTCAGTTGTTTTCCCGAAATTTCATTTTCAAGTCATCTTTCCTATGATCAATCTTGTTGTTTATTTCATCTTTGTAGTCTTGAAAACACCTTATTTACAACAATTTGAAAAGGAAATTATTTATTTTCAATGGCTATACAACGATTATTGCTCGAAAGATTGTATGGTGTTTGAAAAAATAGTTTTTTGAAAAAATCATTTTTGTTTACATTTTTCTGGGAGCAGTCCCAAAGATGACCTCCAATCGAAGGTCATTCAACGATTGAATTGTTGATTTCTGCTCATACTTGCAAATTATGATGTTGTCATAGATCACGTACCTTGATTTACGATATTGTAATTGTACCTGTTTGTTATATTTTTTGTTGTTATTATCTTATTATATTCAAATTAATTAATTAGAATTCTATATAGTGAGTATAGTATAGAATAAGTACAAGAAATGTAGAACTGAAAAAACAATTCGATTTCTACATATAATATAATATATGATAATCGTGTTTACTTTTTCTTTTTTTTTTCTTTCTTTTGCATTTACTAATTCAAAAAAATAAAATAAAAAAATAGAGGGATTTATTATAAATTCATTTCCTTTGAGATGCGTTTTTTTGTAAGGAGGATTGAGTGTATCATGAGAAGCTCCATTTGCATAACTTGATTTAATTTAAGGGAGGTTCATTATGAACTATTTTTTTTTATTTTTATTTATTTATATATTTTTTTTACTAGCATGTGGTTTGATTTCTCATAATTTTGTTGAATAATATATGATTTTCGAATTTTTTTTTTGGCAAATGCGTGTTAGGTATAATATTGATTTTGTCAAAAATATATATTTATTAAAATAATTATTACAGTAAAGGCTTATACATATTTATTTATGTTATATAAGAATGAATTTGCATGGATTATATATATTTTTTTTCTTGATTTCATACTTGTGGTTTGAATTTAGTTTTTGTAGATTCTATAATTGGTTTCCATTACTACTTTGTTGGAGTTTAAAGTTTGGAAGTAAAGTCTTTTTAATTATTATGAAGCTAAGGGATGTGTTGGCTCTTGCTTTTGGAATATATTTTATATTATTAGCAAGTTGTTTCTCTCTAATATTTATATATATGTTGCTAGATGAATCATAGTTTAATCATGTACTTATGTTTTTCTATGATTTTTATTAATTCTGAAGTGTGGGTTCAGAATCATTACAAAAATAAAATATAGGTCCCCCGTTTGTTTTAATTGCAACATTGGTGATTTCACACTTACCAATGCACATTCTATAACTTAACCATCTTAAGTTATATCTATTTTGTAAAAATTATAAATATGGTTGATATCATACAAAGTTTTTTTTTTTCAAAACGAATCTGACAAGATCTCACTTGACTATATTTATATCACGACAAATAATCAAAGGAGTATTTGTTTAAATATTGTAAAATTATACATGTTGCAATTAAAAAAAAAGGAAGTATTAATTAATAGATACTTTCGAATTCCTTATTACATACCACAGATAACATATAACTTAATACAATGGATACACTTAGAAAAAGAGAATTTACAAAAGTATTAGGATTTTCATATACACTTTGGAGAAGAAAATTAGGGAGAAAAATAATTATGGTAAAGGGATTTAATGTTTTGAGTCTTTGAATGAGTTTTTTTTTTAGATATTGGGAGTTCAGAGAAGTAATTAAAGCAAAAGAAAAAAAAATAACTATTCGGAATTTCATATACTTTGGAGAAGAAGGTTAGGGAGAAAAAATAGTTAGCGCAAAAGGGTTTGATATTTGAGCCTTAAATGAAATTAGGATATAGAGAGTTTAGAGAAGTAAATAAAGAAAAAAGGGGAAAAAAAAACAATATGAAGACTTTTGGAATTTCATATACTTTGGAGAAGAAAGTTAGGGCGAAAAAATAGTTAGGGTAAAAGGGTTTGATATATTGAGCCTTATAATGAAGTTCTTGGGATATGGAGCGCCTAGCGAAGTAATTAAAGCATAAAGGAAAATAAATAAATAAAAGGCTTACAAGAGTGGTCATGGGATCGAACCAACAACCTTGAAGCCAAGGCGCACAACTTCAAAGTCATTCCTACCAACTAAGCTACGCTGTCGTTGTTTATATTTATAAAGAGTGGATCATGTGAAAACAAGTCTAAAACTGAAAACTAAAAACAGATGATCTAGACCATTGGATTCTCATTTAATGAATTAGATTAGACCTACATATATTTAGTCATGATCGTGGGTTTTGTTTCCTAATTTCTGACTATCCATTATCTCTCTTTTATTTTTTACTCTCTCATCCATCTCCCTCATTCTCTCTCCTTCCCAACTCAAAATAAACGTTGAAATTCACAAATTACTGAGTAATTTGCTTCAATCTTCTTCGTCGTTAGCTTCAAAGAAAGTGAGTTTTTCTTTTATGATTTTTGTTTCATTTGGTATATTCTATGGTGTTTTTGGAAATCAAACTAGTTTTTTGATTAGATTTTTTTGAGTTTGACTTGAATGAATTTTGTGGAGTAGTTTTGAGCCGAATTTGAGTGATTTTGCTTGATTTTAGTACATTAGGTTTTTTTGTATAATTTTGGCTTAGTTTTTTTTTTTTTTTTTTTTTTTTTTTTTTTTTTTTGGTCACATGAGTTGTATGTAGCAATAATTATGCTTTATTTGAACTTTTTCATGCTTATTCGCGTTTCATATGAGTGTAATTATGTAAAATATTTCTTAATTTCTTCATATGGCATTCTTTGATCTACAGTTGTGTATATTTTTGTTGATAATTAAAATTAGGTTTTTATGTATTATTTTAGCTTGATTTTTCATCTTTGATTGTAGAACTTGGATAGTTGCTAGATTTTTTCTACTCAAACAATGATAATGTTAATTATGTTTTAGCTGTTGATTTATTGTGTTTGTGGTGCTATTTATTAATAAATTATTGAATTACCAACTAGCATCACTATAAGTTTGCTCTAGTTCGGACTTTCATTGCTTTCGAAACTTTATAATATTTGGGCTTGTTTCTTTTATATATGTTTTGTTGTTTAACTTTGCTCATGCTTAGATGCATGCCAATTTTTAGAAATGTAGGCTACTCTATTTTGGTGTTACTTAAATTAATTAGTTAAAGAGAAGCTTCCTTTTCCCTTAAAAACAATACTTAGCATCATTATAGGTTATTTTAGTGAACATTATTAATAATACGTGCATCTTTTAGCTCAACATGCAAAAATCTAGAAAATTGGTAAAATATGGAAAATAGTTGACGAAGAGAATAATCTAATTCAAGGAATTTACATTTTAATTAGTAAACGAATTTTGTTGATTTTGATTATTGGAAAATACTTTGTAGGAACATGGTTGATATGGTAATGTAGGAACATGGGAAGACATGAGAACTTGGTGCTCAACGCTGTCCAAACTACAGTAGATTTCACTAAGCTTGTTGTTGATTATAACCTCTGTGCTAAGAAGGTGTTTGTAAGCCGATT
Organism: Chenopodium album; assembly: GCF_948465745.1. Classification (NCBI taxonomy): domain Eukaryota; kingdom Viridiplantae; phylum Streptophyta; class Magnoliopsida; order Caryophyllales; family Amaranthaceae; genus Chenopodium; species Chenopodium album. The sequence continues at coordinate 29,148,106 of NC_137834.1, forward strand.
TCTCTTTGGTTGTAGCGTCATCATGGATTCGACCTACTGTGGGTGTCACAAAAGTGAATGTGGATGCACATTTGGGCAGCAAATATGTGGGCCTTGGTGTTGTTTCTTCTAATGAGAAAGGAGAAGTACGGGTTACTTTGTTACATATAGCAGGAAGGTGGAATGTGGAGGATGCTGAAATCCCGGCCCGCGGGAGAAATGTATGGAATTCAATGAAGAAGTTATGTCTTCAATAACTGCAATTACTAGATATATCAAGGATCACTATTATCTCACTATTATGGAGATAATAAGTTCGTTCTTTTGGGTCGTCGTCATCTGTTATTAGACTATGATCAATGATCTTTGGGTTAGTCAAATAGTCCAAAGCCCGCTAGAATGGATCATATGAGGTCACACAACAAGGGTGTTGGGTTAAACAAGTTAGAGGCCCATTAATGGGTCTCATGAGCAAGTAACCAGTGGCGGATCCAGGATTTCTAACTAGGGGTAGTGTTGAGTCATTGAATAATAAAAAAAAAATGGTTAGAATGAGTTATTATATACAATCTTTATATTTTAAAATTTTAATTTAGTATATAAATTTTTATTTTACAAATATGAAATAATTTATATTATACGAGTAGTTATCAATTTAATACAGTGATCAACTTTTAAAGTACTTTATATGTTCAAAATATTACCTTTCTATGTAATACATATCTATCATTCACAAGTTTAAAAATTAATACTTTGAATATGGTAATTTGTACTTATATTATAAATTTTCTTTATTGCGTTACTCATATATAAAAAACTAAATAGGTAAATAAATTAATTAGATATATATGTATTGAAATTAAGTACGTGAAGTAGAATGGTAAGAATTTCATCAGATAAAGGAGTTTTTAAAAATAATAAGTTGCTCATTCAAGGTTTCAAAAAAAAAAAAAATGATTTATATCATTAAAAGTTGGATACATGATTAATATAATTATGCACACATAAAGTAGAAGCAAAAGGAAAATAGGGGAAAAAAAATACTCTAAGAGACCTGTTATGTACACAACAGGTCTTTTCTAGTTAAAGAAGCAAAAAAAATCAAGAGACCCTAAGAGATCGCTTGTGTGCACAACAGGTCTCTTTTAGTTTGAAATAAAAAGCACAGTCTTTTGTATGGAGTATAGTGAATTTTCTATGGTAAATCAAAGAGACCGCCTATTTATAATAACAGGTGTCTTTGATCAACCATTTTTTTTTTTTTTTTTTTTTTTTTTTTTTTTTCATGCTACCCCTTGTGCCTTCCTAGGTCCGCCTCTACAAGTAACTAATCATGAATAGGATTGAGCTAGCATAGTTAGATTAGAGATAGGATTTTGGGTTTGACATGGACTCTTATTTAGAGATGTGATCTATAAATAAGATCCATGCCTAGGGTTGCAATTAAGTCATAATTAACACAAGTGTATTTGACATCAAGGCAACCAATCCCAAAACCCTCACTCTCTTTCTCTAACTCACGGCTCTCTCTCTTCTCCCCTAGACCGTACGGCCGGCCACCCTTGGTGGTGCGTGTGGTGGTTCGTGGTTGGTTCGTTGCTTTCTCTTCTCCATAGAAGGTCAATTGAAGGGCTCAATTGAGACTAACTAGCATTAGTGGAGGTTTAACCCGTGCCCGTGGACCAAGTAGTGGAATCACGTTTGAGGTTCTTTATCTCCCATTGTTTTTGATCGATCGCACGTGGAATCATGCTTCAAAGGTATAATTGCTTGTTCTTTATGTGTTATTGATGTGTCTATTTTATATAGTATTTTACCCCCGTCCCTTGGTCGTAATTAGTAGTGTTTTTGGCTCTTTAGAGCCACTTTTATTACTAATTGGTGTTTTCCAGTGTTTTCGTAGATTTGGTTGACTTTTGCAGGGATTTATGCTTTTGGAGTATTTTTCCCGAGATATTTTGGAGCAATCACGAGCGTTGGAGAAGCACGACCAGACTTTATAGCCCAGGGCCGGTTAGAGCCATCGAACCGGTGATTAAAGGCTAGGTATAGGTGATACCGGGGCATTTGGACCGAGTATTCAAGACCCAAAGAGGAAACCCAGATTGGCCCGAAGAATTGGAGCCCAATCAAAGTCCAAATAGTGGCCCAAATGATCCGCCCGGCCAAAAAGGCTGGCGCCCGGAGGCGCGCCCGGCCGGGCGGGAGAAGCGCCCGGTGACGCGCCCGGCCGGGCGCGAGATGGCTATTAGAGATAAAAAAGGCGCGCCCGATCGGGCGGTGCCTCGCCCGATCGGGCGCGTGTATATTTAGGAGACGATTAGCGTCGTTTTAATTTGTTTTAGTTTAGGATTTTTGTACGGAGTATAAATACTCCTCCGTAATACGATTTTAGGATTATCTCTTCTTCTTCTCTTAACCCTCTTTCTCTTAGACTTTCTCTCTCTACTTAGTTTTCTCTCTCTTAATCTCTCTCTAAACCTTTGTTCTTAATTCTTTCATTAATTCCAGATTTATTTTGGTAACGATTTCTCTTCCCTTAATCTTAGTTATTTATTTTATTCCTTTCATCATGATTTATTTTATTACTTTGATTAGTTTAGTTTTTAATATGTGTGAGTAGTTTAATTTCTAGGGTTTATGGGAATCTAATAAATAATATGAAGGGGTAAATTATTGTTGTTGATTATCAATGCTAGATTAATTTCCTATTGATTGATTTAATGTTCTGTGACTAGATTAGACCTATCTTTTATGCATGAGTTTGACAATATTGATTCAAGAATCGAGAGATGAGAATTAATGTTTAGGTCTAGTTTCAATAGGCAAGTTAATTTATAAATGGTTAAGTCAAGATTCGAGAGATGAGATTTAATACCGGTAAATTAATTGTGTGATTGTAATACGTAGCGAGAGCCCTTTACAATCTGGTTAATTGATGCATTGATGATTGACTATTATTGATTGTTGGTAATGCATGATAATTTCTTATTGGATTGTTTTAATGTTTTACAATTGCGGCTTGTAAAAGTATAGCAATATTAAATTGATGAATCGAGCAGATGTTAATTTGATATTAAAGGCTATTTTCAATAAGAACTTAGATCTAGTAAATTGCGAGAGCCTGTTCGATCTATGTTGATTAATAAATTGCGAGAGCTTGTTAATCATGTTATTTATGCCATGTCAATGATTGATTACCCTGTTTTACCCTGGAGTATTATTTATTGGTGAACCTATACCCTAGATCCCTTTATATATCGTTTTCTCTCTACTCTTATTCTTTGTAGTTTAGTTTCATACTTAATTATAAATATTGGTTACTTAAATAATTTAGATTATAATAATCAATTAGGAATAAAAAGACTTGTTTCCCTGTGGAGATCGACCCTACTTCCCTATCTACCTTAGTTAGTGATTTAGGTAATTATTTTTTATTAGGGGATACGACTTTACCCTGTCAAAATTTTGTGTTATGCAATGAGATCTTGGGATTAGGTGCTTTATGAATATGATTCATGTTTTTCCACAATTGGTACCTATAAACTCCTACAGTAGTATCAGTTAGTCTATTGCATTTACGCATATTGACAATGAATCTTTGATGTCCACAAATTTTAATTCAATTAAGTGGGAGAATAATTTAATTATGGGTCAATTACTATTTTTAATGCGATTTAACTTATGGAATCACTAATTAAATATGATTTATTTGCTCAATTATCTTCTATGCCTTAGCCGAATTATTTTAAACCCTAAAGCCCTAATTAATTTTCGAAATTTTGGTGTTATGAACCCTAATTTTTTTTCGAATTTAAATGTGTTAATTTCATCTAATTTGGTTTAATTTTTTATACTTAAAAGTGTTTGGTGTGATTAATTTATCATGTAAAAGTGTTTTGTATGATTTAAGGATTAAATTTTATGACTGCCCCAAATTAATTAAAATAAAGATTTTGGATTAATTTTAATTTAGGCATAAAATGTTTATATTTAATTAATTAGATCACCAAATTAATTTTACAAAAGTGTGAAATTGATTTAACTAAAAAATAAATAAATAAATTAAACAATTGAGTGGGAGCAGCCACGGCTGGGTGGCAGAACCACCTTCTAATGGGCCACGGTGGGTGCTCTGGTGGTCAAGTGGGCGGAGGGAGATAAGGGAGGTGCAGCTTAGGGAGGGCAGTGGGAGGAGTGTACAATCGTTGTATAGGTGCCTACGCTGCCCAAGCAAGCTGGCGTGGCTGGGCACTCCGCCGTGTTACGCGGCTAGTTGCGGCTGGGCTCTGATATGGCTGCGGTTGCGGCGTGAGCTGCGTGTGGCCGGGCGGCAGGCTCAGTCACAGAAGAGCAGCTTAGGCATTTTGGGGAACGGGGGTGGCTGGATGATGCAAATGTTGCACATCTTGGCTGCTGCCCTGTTAGTTGCGTGGCTGGGCTTGTGGCCTGGCTACGGCAGCTGCTGCTGTTTTGGCTGGGCTGTGAGCCTGGCTGCGGTAGCGGCAGTAACCTGGCTGGGCAGCTAGCTCAGCCCCGTTTCAGCCCCTAATTTTCAAAAAATAAAGTTTTATTTAAAAATTCAAAATTAAAATCAGATTTTATTTTGTTAGATATTATCAAATTTCAAAAGTTGTTATTTTGATAATTATCCTTAATTAAAGTTGTTAATTTTTGATAAGTTTGTTAAGATTTTGAGCAAAAGATTCTATATGGATTATAATTGATTAAATAATAAGATAATCCCATAATTATTTTAGGATGTAATTAATTTAAAATTTTGTGATTGACTAGTAATTAGGATAGAATTTCCTAATTTTTTAGGATAATCTTTGAGGATAAATAAGATTTATCTTGTAAGATTAAAATAAGATTTAATTCTATCTCATGACTAATTTAAAGTATACATTATTTTATTAATAATCATAAATAATATTTGATATTATCTGATTGCATTAATTAAAATATGAGATATTTAGGTGCCATGTTTCCTTAATTGTGAACATTCGATGTTGTAGTTTAGGAAAGCATGATGAGTAATTTATTATGTGGAAATTTTATAATATATGATATTATTTTTCTATATAATGACTAGTATGGCCCTATAGATTACTAAATACGATCTGCGCATCGTGATGTATTTTTGTAATCTAAGTACGTTCTACGTACTGATTAAGTACTTTTGTAATTTATTTTATTTTATTTAAGTAGTAGATAGAATAGAATAATATTACAGGTTGCAGTTGATCGAAGAAGCCAATGGAGTGGAGGCCCAAAGGAACAAAATGGATGAGATCCATGAAGATTCAAGTGGGAGCCTTTTTGCTTTATTAGTTTTCTTAGGATTATGGGGCCATACTATGTCATGCTTTATTTATGCATTAGTAGATTATGCATGTTAGATTTAATTTATGTTGATTGATGATGCGCTAGAGTTCACTAAATAATCACAACATAATAAATCTAGGTCCCAGTAGTATTGAGGTTGCTTTTCCAATTAGATACCCAACAATCCTTAGATCGTGAGTGATGGGTCGGCCTCCGCAGAGTGTCACTTGTTATCTTAGGCATTTTGGGGTAGTACACGTTCTACATATTTAATTGGTTATACTCAACAAGGTTACCTAAAGCGTTTAGAACCTTGAAGCTAAGGGTTTAATTGGGTAATAATTAAACATGTAATGGTTATTATTCAACCAAAAGTTGCAGGAATCGCAATCAGTAAAGAGTTTACTCACCTTAAAAATGCAATGCTTCATGGTAGGGCCTCATTCCGGTCAACTATTGCACAAATAAAGGATCTTGGAATCATTTAATTCAATTGGGATCAACTAATATTGAATAAAATGTTTTAAAGTTACCAATTTAATTTGCTTATGGTACTTTAAATTTTATTAAACATAATTGAATTTTGCGTTTACATACAAGTAACATGTAGTTCTAATTTATTATTATATATAATCTCCTCGATTGAAAATAAAGTTGAGAAATGTTCTCAAAAGGTTAAAAGATAATCCATAAACCTAAATTCCAATTTTGCTAATGGTTCTAACAGGAAAGTTTTAAAAACCCATGTCAAATGTCTAAGGTTGGTTTTATTCAAAGTGTTTGAGTAAAATTCTAACACATCTTCATGTTGAAAAGTGTTTCAAGGGATATAATGAGATAGGAGGTACAAACCCTCTAAAAGACAAGTATAAAAGTCCAATAAAATCTCTTATCCTCAATATGATTGAATATAAGAAAGTGATTGGAAATTTCTATGATCAAACGTTGATCAAATGACATTATTCTTCATCCATTTCATATAGAGTTGGATAGTTGAATAAACTCTAGTATGAATAATGATTGAATAGACTTAGCAAAATCATGAAAAGTGCTTAAGCAAAGCATAATTTTGAACCTAAGAGAAATATTCTAAGCGGCTAAAATGGGAAAGGTTTAGCAATATATGAGTATTGCTTTAAGAAGTTATAGGCCAAGAAATGCAAACAAGTTGCTACTTCTCAAACCTAAACTACTTACATGCTAAAAGTTATTATGAAAAACAAATGTTTCAAATTAAATGGACCAATTCCAATTGATTAGAAACTACCTCATATAGTTGGAAGGTAAAAGAATGGAAATGTTCCAATTTAAGAAGTATATTATATAAATTGATTTAGCATATTGCTACTTCTTGGACATACGATGTCTTGTTTAGTTCACCCATTAAACAATGTGGTTGAACTAAAGGAAGAAGTTATGGCCAAGGGAGAAATAAATCTACTAGTTTAGAAGCAAATGTTGCTACTTCACAAGTAGAATCTACAAGTCTGGAAGCAAAAGTTGCAACTTTACAAGTAGAACTTATATTTCACCTTACATAGTAATTGGATAGAATTAAATAAATGTTATTTATTCTTTCCATTATCGAAATACTAATCAACATTAGTAATGACTAAGCATTGAAGATTAAAAAACGTGGAGAAAATGTTATTCTATGCTTCATTGAGTCAAAATGTGTTTTGAATAGCTAAATAGGTTTAAAATTCTATATGATAGAATTAATTAAACCATTTCTATATATAAATTGTCTCTAATATGTCAATTAATTCGAATGAAAATGAACATTGCATACGGAAGATCCAAAGGGATGGACTTTCAATATCATTAGATTATGAATATATTGATATATGTAATTATCATTCTAATTTGAAATTTTGACGAACTCATCGTTTAGAGAAATGATGATATGAACTCAAAGTCGAATACATATCGATGTATGAGAACATAAGATTCAAAGGCTAGAGACAAACAATGAAACTTCATTTGTGACACAACCATTTGTGCTTAGTTGAAGCAGAAATATGAAAGTTTTGAAAAGTTCAAAAGTCCAACATGAAGTTTAGAATCAACTTGACTAGATAATATATACACTACAATATGATTATAATGGTGAAAGTTTGAGTCAAGACATTCACTTGGCAATACATATTCAAAATATTGCGATATGATCGTAATAATGAGAATTTAAGCCAAGACCTTGATAAACATCCAAGATTTGTGAAATCGTTTTACACAAACTCGGAAAGAAAACCTTGTGAAGTGTTTATGAAAAGATCTATCATTCTATATGAGATATATTTTGATAATGGATGAAATTATCTATCTTCCAACCATTGTTCAAGGGATATACTTTTAAGATGAGATACAAAACTAAACAAACTATATATGTCAAATCAAAATGTAGCAAAGACTTCATATATGATATTGATAAGAAGAGTTCTTATAAAGTCTTTCTACAAAGCAAGGAATAAAATTTGTATTAAATATTTTAATGCATGATCAATTCCTATACAGAGCACGGGGTACTACTACACAAATCATACTTAGCACAAAATCTTTGTTGCTTAAGTAGGTGCCCTTAAGGAAAATTGTTCCAAAAGGTCAAGTGTGAGTAGTATAAATCTCGAAAGAGTTTTAGAAAAGTAACAAACAAATATGGTTCAAACCATAGTTAGTTCACCCTATGCTAAATTTGCCTCATCAAAAAGGCAAGTGGGAGTATAAGAATCTCGAAAAAGTTCGAAAACCTTGAAAAGTTCAAGAAAAGTGAATTCGAAAATCTTGAAGAAATTCGAGAAATAATCAAATAAAAGCAACAATATTGATGAGAGTCATTTATGGCACTCATAGGGTAGTGTTTTAGGATGTTTTCACCTTATTTTTCATGCTTTTCGTTTATCATTTTGGTCATTTCTCCTTTAGTTTCTCTATTTCTTCTTTCCTCGTGTTTTACTTTCCATTATGTGCTTTTCTTTGTGTTTCTCTTTTATATTGCTCTTTTTCTCTTCTATTTTCTCTCTTTGGTTTCTTTTATAGGTGCCTAAGGACTTAGCTTTGCAAAGGAATCAAGACGAGCAAAAAGAGCTAAGCAAAGGAGATTCAAGCCTCTTGGAGAGGGCGCTGTGCATCTTTTCATGGCCGCAGGCGCGGGTCCTAAGGGCCACGGGCGCGGGTAAAACGTGGAGAATCAGGAGATACCGCTCCAGTTAGAGAGACCGCAGCCCCCCTGTTTTCACCTAGAACAGGGCATCTGCCGCGCCCTGAGCCGCGGGCGCGGGCTACAGTACCTGGGGTGCGAGTCTTGCCCAGATTGCCTGCGGAGTTAGTTATGGGTTCCGTACCCATATCTGCGCGCCCACGGGATCTTCTTGGAGAGGGCGCGACCGATCAGTTTTTCTTCTTTGTCTATAAATACTCTTGTAAATCCTTTTGAAGGCAACTTTTAGATAATATTTCATTTGCTTAGTTTTTAGAGAGAGAAACTAGAGAGAAGTTAGAGAGAAAGTAGAGATTGTAATCCTTGGATTTGATTTGTAATTTAACATTGCTTCTTCAATCGAGTTCGGAATTCTTCTTCATATCAATGAAAGTTTGTGAGATTTCTTTCCTTTGAATTTACTTCAATTGCAATTTTCTTTTATGCTTGAATGTTTGGTTTGGATTTTGATTTAGTTTTCAGAATTTGTTGATTGATTGTATTTCCTTTTGATTTAGCTTAAGATGAATATGTTTGTGATTGAATTTGTTTTGGCTTTAAATTTCACCATGATTAGTGAGTAGATTAGTTGATAGGGAGAAGGGGAAGCATGCTTGATTGATGGTTTTTGCTAGTTGATGATCATTGATTGATTGAATTGTTGCAATTAAATTGGTTGACATAGTTGTGCATGTGATTAATTAGACTAGGAGTGATCAACCTTTAAGATTAATCTAGATTGCATTGCAAATTTCAATGACATGAACCCTTGATTTGAGAATCGCTTTAATTGATTGAGTTTGATTGTGATTCTCCTTGTTAGCCATTCATAGTGAACCCTAGCTTGGTTAATAGGAGATAACCTTTAAATTCCTTTGATTGCAACTATTGTTTGTCCCTTGCAATGTTTGAATCAATTGAGTGATCTATCAATTAGCATAATTGTTGAGCTTGCATGTGGAACCTATATCCTTAGTGTTTGGCATATTGATTGAATTCTTTGATTTGTCTTGATTCTTGTTATTCTAGTTACCAAACTTAACCATTGATATTCTTCGATTTATCTTAACATTAGACTATAGCATTAGTTCCGATTCATTCCTTTGAGTTCGAATCTTGACTTACCGTGTACTTGTATAAGGTTTGTTAAGTGTTTACAAATTTAGTTTGACCAAGGGAGAATTAGATGACGACCTAGTTTAACTTCTTGTCAAAATGGCGCCGTTGCTGGGGAACGGTGTCTATGTTTGAGTGTTTTTGATTGCTTGAGTCTAGGTCTTTGTTTATACTTTTCTTTTATTTGATTTTTGTTTGTTTTTTGAAAAAAAAATGGCATGTCTATCATGTCCTCAATATAGCAATGAGCCTTTTTGTGAATATTTCATTAGACTTGAGGGGTTTTTGGACTATAATTGTTGTAATATTAGGGAGGCTTGTGAGATTTATTATTTTGGTTTGAATGAGCAAACTAGGAATGAAGTTGAAAAAATGCATAATGGTGAATTTAGAGCATTGTCAATTGATGATACTTGGGATTTTAATGTTTGGTTTGCTAGGGATGTTTATGATATGGGTAATCATGAGTCTAATATTGATATGCAATGTCTTGATTCTTCTAATATTAGCATGAATTCCCATGATTTGTCATATGATCCCTTAAGTGAACCTAGAACACATGATTTCAACTTTATTTCTCCTTTTGTTCATGATGATGAAGTGCATGCTCAAGTTGATGCTAATTGTGTATTTCAATATTCTTCATTATTTACCATGCCTTCTTGTGATGTGATTCGTTCCTTTAATGATGAATCTCATGTGTTTGATTGTGCCCCCACTCCCCAAGTGATGTATATGCTCATGATCTTAATGTTGATTCTTCCAATCTTGGTTGTACTTCTTCTTCTCTTGTTGAGCCTCAACCTTCTACACTTTTTGAATCTATATTTGAGTCTCAAATTAGGCGCATTGAGCTTGATAACGACCTTGGGCCTAGTAAGGAGATGATTCTTCAATCTATGAGAGGTCAATTAGAGATAATGAAAAAGAATGAGGAGCGTCTTGAGGAGGGAAGGAGAAGAAAAGAATATTTAGAAAGCCAATTGTCATCCTTGATGCTTGTTTGTGAAAAATCTAAATTTAATGAGTGTGTTGAGGATGATGATGAGGATTTTGAGCAACCAAGAGAGTGTGAGGATCCTATTGGTGAGCATTTGGGTGACCGTGAAGGAGTTGAGAATGGAGAGATTGTTGATTTTGAAAATCCTAACCCTTTTTCCCATCTTGATGAGTCTCAAGTGCATGATTGTGATCCTTTTATCCATGAGTATTTGGATTCATTTGAGATTATGTCCAATGTGCTTATTGAGTGTCAAATGAAAACCCATAGCCTTTTGAGTGAGTTCATAGAGAATGCTTCATGGGTGAGAGATGATTTTGAAATGAATTTACATCCATTCATGCATGGCTTTGAGATTTTAGACTTTAAGGAAGTTGAGGGAGTTGTTGTTCATGATTGTAGTGAAGGGGATTATGTAGTTCCTCTTGGAAGTTGGATGTTTGAGGGAGATGATGATCATGAGTGTTCTTCTTTTAAGGATTCTATGATTGATTTTCATGCTCTTATTGGTGATTTGAGGCATAGTGGTGAGAAAGAGATCATTTGTGAGACCATAGCCCCTATTCCCTCCTCTCATGTCCCTTTTTCAAGAAATTTCAACCACATCCCTTACACTTCTATATCCCTCCCTTCCTTTGTTGATAAGCCTATTGGGGACCCCCTTGTCTATGATGATTTTCATATCCCTCATTTGTCTTCTATTGAGGAAAAAGGTGATGTATCCACCCAAAAATATTTTGAGGAGAGCTTGCCTTCGGCTTCTTCTTCTTCTTTTTCATTTTCTTATTTTGTTGAATTTTCTTTTAATTCTTCTTCCTTTTCTTGGCATCTCTCTCCTCATTTGCGTGCGCTATCCTTGTTGCACGTACTCTTCCCGTCATTTGCCTACTTTTTATCATATGAAATGTGTAGTAGTGCATTTGACAAGCTCTTGTGTACGTTGAATTATTATTTTCTAGAGCTGTCAAGCTTGGACCTTAAGCAACCCTTTCTCGGGAAGTAGCCCGTGCTTTATAGCTTTCATTTTAGAATAGATTTTCTCTCATAGAAATGTTTGTGTGCCTTTTGCTAGGTACATGACTTGATGATATACTTTGGTGAATTAGTTTGAATCAAGAATCTAGGAAGATTGACTCCTATTTTGCTAGCATATGGAAAGCAAGATTTAGTTCTAAAGGAAAGTGGTTTTGAAAAGTTTAAGTGGTTCATTTACGGGTATTTACACCCACCTAATATCCGGTAATATCCTTCCTTGCTCTTTCTCAAGTGGATGATGACTTGTTGGACATATGTTGGCTTGATTGGATTGATCTCCTTGTTTTCCCCTCCCATGGATTATTTGATTTATGTTTGAGTGTAATGTCTCATTCAAGCTTGGGGGAGGGATTTCTATCATGTTTGGTGGGATTTTGATTCATATATGCCATGCACATTTGTATATGCATTTCCATGTTCTATATCTTGAAAAACTCCAAAAAGATTTTTGTTTCTATCAAGGCAAATTTGCATTGTGTTTTGTTTTGTTCTTGCTTTGGACATAATACTTTTGGACTTGTATAGTTGAATGCTTTTCTTCTTAAATGGTAACGGTGTGCACGGTTTGAGAGTACGCTTAGTTGATTCTAGGATAAAGCATGCTAAGGTAGTTGGTTAGAACTAGTGGGACCATGAAACCGAATTCTACTTGTTTGTGGCATGTTAGTAGTTGCTTCCTATAGTCGAATTGACACCAATAGTGTGTTTTTGCTACATCCATGTGAGGTTCATTATTTTTCAAGCCTTCAACATATATTTTCATGAACGGCATGGATCCTTGACTATTGCGGACCTAATCTAGAATCTTGACTCATAATTATCAAACTCGAGACCGAGCCATCTAGAAAGGACAAAGGCATCTTTTCGGGGTGGTAATTTTTCTTTTCTAGGATAGTTTTCTTATTTTTAGTTCATTTGGGTTTACATTTGCCTTCTTACTAACCATTTGAGCCTTTTCCCTTCTTTTCAAGCCACATCTTTAGATCTTGAGCCTTTTGTTTCATTTTCGTTTCCATTCTTGGTTTTTGTGAAGCAATTGATCATTATTGTTGGAGTTTGTGGTGAAGGAGTTTGGATATTTGGATCTGTTGAAAGCGAGTTTATGTTGTGATATTTATGTGAATAATGACAAGTGAATAAAGAAAAAGCCGTCCAAAGTAAAACAAAAGGCAAGGACAATGAAATTGCAAATTTGTAAAAGCCGTCCTAAGTTAAATAGGCATGGACAATTGGTTTGAAAGAAATATAAACACAAAAATACAAAAAAAAAAAGAAAAGTAGTGTGTAGACACCTAAAAATGTCTCCCCAAAACCAAACCCGATGATGAACAACCTTTCACCGCCATTATTGGTCGGGTTGAGTATTTAATCTTGGAGTGCTTAAATCCATATTTCCATTTCATAAACCAAACCAATTCTTAGCCCTTTTCCCCAAACCATAACTTATTTTCCTCTTTTCGTGCCTTAAACCCAAAATAATTCATTTCATGTCCTTTAAAATCATTCATTTCGTGTCCTTTTTATAAAAATGTTTAGTCTAGTTTATTTTGGTCCATAATCTGGTCCAATGATTAAATATTTGGATGGGTCTTGAAAAAGAGCTTTCCAATGATATATAATAAGCCCAAATCCGAGTTATAACGAATAAGTTATGGCCAAAGTATTAAACTGAGCCCAAACCGAACCTAAGCCCACCTTACCTACGACCCAATGATCATGTGGAGGGTCCAAATTATTTAATCCCATTCCTAAACCAATTAGGATTAATTGGAAGCTTATATAGTTTTCTAAAAGATCTTAATTATTCCTTTTTAGAAAAGATTAGATTAAAGAGTTTAAAATTGAATAAAACTTTTCTTTTTGAAAGTCCTATTTTTATTCGAATTAAAAGACATTCAAAGATAGAAAGATATTAGTTTTTTACCTCAAAATTTTTATCCAAATCTTAAATGGTTGGATAGCCCTTGAAATCATCTTTCCAATGATATATTATAATATCAATTCCGAGCTATAACGGAAAAGATATGAATAAAATATCAATCACTATCCAAAACTGACACCGTCTTACTATTTTGGCCATATCTTTTATTCTATAAAATATTTTAATCTGATTATAATTGGATTAGAAAGTATACTTCAAGATCTTTCCAACGATATCTTATTTATTTTATTCCGATATCTGGGTCAAAAGATATGATAAAAACAAAAACCGCAAAAATTGCTGTCTATCGCAAGAGTTTATTTAGATTCGAATTCTTATCTTTTCTTGATTCTTCGACCCCTCTTTTTTCCTTATAAATAGAGGTCATATCTCCCCTTTTTTAATCATCAACAAACTTGATCACAAAATCATTCTCTTCTCCTCTTTAGCCTAAACACTAGCCTCCTTATCCTTCCATAATACTTCCCTTAAGCACTCCAAGGAGTTCATACAATACCCAAAGTTCTATACTTTAACCAAGGCGTGAAAGGTAAAATTAACTGAGGGTTTGGACCAAATCAACTCTACCTTTATTTAATTTAATTTCCATTTGAATTATTTTTATTAAAGTTACTAACAGTTTATTCATGATGTAGCAATTCAAGGAAACGCGGAAAGTGAGTAATTAATTCACTTAATTACTCTTATTATTATTCTTGTTGCTAGTATCATGATTAGGTTTATTATTATTTGATTTGACTAATGTTATTTTTGTTATATTGCTTCCAATATTAATGCTTATTTTATTATATTTATTGATCACCATATTGCATGTTTAAAGAGAATATGTAATTGAAAATCACGCCTAATAAGATAATTTGGACAACCGGTTTAGGTTCCTTTTTAATCTTGTTATTAATTCAAGTGATCACTAATATTTTAGAATTATATTTTGCAATAATATTCAACCAATTTAGCCTAATAATAGTTTGGAGCAAATTGAATCTTTGTTTGTATGCCTTGGAGATCGCATGAATCACTTTTCACAATAAGAATTGAGTAGAGGCCAATACGGGCGAATGTGACTCCATGACTCACTTCGTACTATCATCCCCGATCCTCCTTTCATGGTTCCGAACCATATGGAGTTAGTAATCTCATGGATTATGAATGGGGTGTAACCTTCACGGGTCACTCGTTGTTGCCTATCGTTGTCCTTTATTCGTGGTTGCCTTTTATGATCCGTGAATGGTTTACAAGTTCCTTAAAAACTTGTTGGCGGCTCCCTACTTTGCTTTTTCCCTAATCGTAATGTCAAATCCCACTTCCTATGATTTCCAAGAATATTCACACATGCTTTAACGTAGGCGCACTTTGAACGACGCCTACATAGTGATAATGAGAAAATCCAAAAATATTTTGATGCAATTTCTTTTCCTCTTTTCAAGCATTGAGGCCAATGCTTCCTTTTTAGCTTGGGGGAGAAGCGTTTACGCTTTTTGTATACGAAGTTTATACTTGTGGATATAGCTTTGAATAAGCTTGGGGGTGTTAGTTTGTTTTATTTGGTGACTACTTGATTGTGATTCTAAGAAAGGGCCCATTCTTTGCTTCACTTTTAGGGAAACCACCAAATTTTAAAATTTTAGCCTACCCCTAACCTTTTTCCCTTATGTTAAAACCTTTGGGAAAGTCCTTTCGACCTAGTGGTTGAGTCATATACCGAGGGAGGACATTATGAGTTAAAGCCTAAGGAAAAGGGATGCAAGGTCAAGATGTCGAGAAACCCTCAAATTCTACTCTTTTTCTGGTTCCTTCGAGGAACCATAGAGACGCTTACTAAGGGAAGATTTGAAACCATAGGGAGAACGCGGCTAGATTGGTTGGGATGAAGGTGGATTGCGCCTCATTAGTTCTCTACGCTTAGCATACCTTATGTTTCAATCAACCGTGAATATCTTGAAGCATGCACACCCATTTCATAAAGAAAAGTGTTCATGCATTTGCATTTGACCATTTGTGAAAATCCTTGTCAAGAGCTATTTGTTTGAATTTCATTTCTTTTTAAATGATTTTACCTCATTTTGTTTCAAAAGAGTTGTGGGTTAAACTCTTAGGAAACCCTTACGAGACGTCACTCGTCCTCATAGGCGACTTTGGGGTTTAAAGGACTTGTTGTAGCTAAACACAACCGTGATTCCTACTGTTTTGGGTGTTTTTGTCCCTCGGGAGAGTTACAACACGAAGACTGATCCGGGATGAGCTGTACCTGCAAAACAAACGGAGACACCAGTTGGGTGGTGCTCCGCCTCCGACGCCAAGTTAGAAACTTGAAGGGAGAAAAAAGGTGCGGAAATTTAGGTAGGGATCTGCTCGGATTCCAAGCTCAGGATGTCTCTATCAAAGAGTAAATGTGTAAATAATGATAAAACGTGCCCTCGAAAAGAGGGATATCTCTCTATTTATAGGGTCTTTGGGAATTGTGCCCTTGATTAGGTCACTAAACCCTAATCATTGGTGGGCTGCGCCGTTTTTCGGCGTTCTCGGGATTTGGGCCTGAAGGCCGCCTTTTTCCCTAATTATCTGGAATGACACGTGTCGAGTAGGGATTGGTCCACTTTGGGTCATCCTGAGGCTGACACGTGTCATCCTCTGATTGGACCACGTGGCGGGGTAAAATTACCGTAAACATTTGCCCCTCACAGATGTGACGTGGCACGCCACGTGGCATCTGTGACACATGTCACGCTCCGGTTGGCGGTAATTTTACCGTTACAGAGTAACCGTTCACCTTCCGGGTAAATTACGGAAATGCCCCCATATTTACCCTCTATATATAGCCGTTTTACCCTCATAATTTTGTACGTTTACAAAAATTTTCTAGAGAGAAAAACTTTGAGAGAGCAGAAGTCATCCGTTTGAGTCAGGCGCGAGCAAGAAACTTTGTTCTTCCGCAACCCAGCCGGACCCGCCTTCCTTCAGATATCAAATCCAAAGGTACCGTCTCTGTCTCTCTCAGCTCTTTTCTTTTTTCACCGCTTGTACATATTTCTTGCAATAAATGGATGCATCACTAACACACACGGCACAGCCTAGGTTAGAGTCCAGCCGGTCACCAGGGACGGCTGAGTCTAGGAGTGGGAGTGCCGGCTCGGGGTGTTGGGACCACCCTTTGCCATGGATTCTGACCAGTTATGTGTCTGTGCAGGACACCATGGCTCGGACAATGCAGACGACCACTGATCCAAATTACAGAAGCGAAGGCTCAGGCGGCCAAACGCCTGAGGGAGAAACGTCTGGTCAGGGAGACCAGACGGCTCTGGAGAGATCCCCTCCGCGCGCCCCTTCAACCCCTGCTGACTCTTCTTGGAAGAGTGTGACCAAGGCGGCGACGAGGCCGCCTCTGCCCCCATGGACCAAAGTGAGGGGGAGACGGAGAGTGACAGCTCCGCCTCTACCTCTGAGAGCAGCGATGACTTGCCCCCTCTTCCGGATAGCGAGGAGGAAGAAAGGAAAAAGTGGAGTGAGAAGGACGATCCCTTAAGCATCCACGTCTCCTCCAAAGACCGGATCCAAATGGGGGAGAACTTAGAGAACTTTAAGAAAATGCACCCGCTTGGAGACGGGTATAAGATCCGGGTGCCGCCTGAGCTGGGCACCATCGCTTGGGGGGATGATCAAGAGAACGCCAACAGCTATTTTGGCTGTTATGAGGCGGCGTTCAAAGCCGACCTTCGCTTCCCCCTTCACCAGGCGGTGAAGGCAATTTTGAGAGGCTACGACCTTGGGCTCTGGCAGCTTACCCCCAACTCCTGGACCAACATTTTGGGGTATGTTTCCGCCTGCGAGTTCCAAGGGCTTAACCCCGGCTGGGAGGCTTTTGCAAGCATGCACTACCTCAGTAGGAGCCCAGGCGGCTGGAGAGCGTGGTATACTCTAACCACACAGCCGCAATACATGATGACCTTGAACAAGGTCTCAAACTTTGATGGCTGGAAGCACAGGTTCTACCTGATGTCAGCCCCAACCAGACGGGAGAATTATGAATTCCGTCTGTACAATAAGAAGCCTGACTTGTTGGGCAGGAAGTGCGCTCTTCCCCGGATCCCAGAGGAAGACTTTGACAAAATAATCGAGGCAGACTTTTTCGGCCTCACAGACGCAACTCTGTCAACCGGGGAAACAATAAAAGTCCCTAAGAACTGGATTCCCAAGAGCGCCTGGTTCAGGGATGAATGTTTCCTAGCCGCCTGCGGGCTAGGGCACATGTTTAACAAACGTATGCGCCTGATGTCACACCGTCTGTAGTATTTTTCTATCGGAATTGATTTATGATTGACCAATTTCTTTCTTTTTGCAGAAGAAGCGCTAAACATGTTGCAGACGGAGAAAACTCCCAAGCGGTCTTCTGCGGCCATCCGCAAAGAGCTTGCGGAGAAAGCTGCGGCCGAGCTCAGGGCCAAGGTATTGAGCGCCTGACCCTTTCTTAAGTTTATTCTATAAACTGTCTTGCCCGGATACTAACCTTGACTTGTTTATTTTCACAGGGGGGAGAAGTTGGGAAATCGTTTGAGAAGAATCTCAAACGGGCAAGAGAGGAGGCCCCAGCCGTTCTTAACAAGATAAAAAAGTCCGCCTCTGCGTCAACTCCTGGCGCCTCAGCCGGGGCTAAGACGATGCGGATAGCGGGGCGACTTGAGAAGGTAGGCGGCAGCCTGTGCCTTGATCTTGTCAACCCCTCAGCAGCCGCGGGGTTCACCACGCCTGCAAGCGTTTCCCGCTTGGCTGGCTCTGAAGGTAAGGACCCTTTTGAATCCCCGCTTGAGCCGGGGTGGCCTTTACGGGTGAAAACAGACGTCATCCTCAGACGGTCGGCAACAAATAGGTGCTGCCTTAGTTTCGCACTCATCACGTATTGATTGTGGTGCAGATCAATCTCCCCGCTGGCCAGACGTCCAGAAGCACGCCAAGGCCATGCTGGACGCCGTCCGGAAGAGGGATAAGGACAATATCCCTGGGATAGTGACGTTCAATCTTGAACGCATTCTATCCCTTCTGGCTGAGGTAAGAAACTTGTCAATTCCATGTTATATTTTTCAAGTAATTACCCCGCCTGCAATTCTTATACCGCCTGCTTTTTGCAGGCCATGCTGCGGGTGGACGGGCTCAAACATCCTTATTCCTGCAAACGGGAAGAGGTAAAAAGGGCCAAGAAGTCTGCCATAGACGCTGATAATATTGCTTTCCACTCAACTATCGTAAATGAACTTGAAACTAAAGCAATAATTATGACACAGGCGTCTAAAATCCAGCAGCTGGAGCTAGATCTGAAGGCGGCCGACCAGCGGATAACGGATGCTGAGACGGCCAAGAAGGGGGCGGAGGAGGCTCAGAAGAAAGCAGACGAGAGCGCCAAACAGGCTGAAGAGGCGCTCAAGAAGGCCCAGGCGGACCTTGGTAAACTGAAATCCAGGGTTGAGAGGCTGGAGAAGGATGCTACTCAAGCTCAGAAGAACTTTGCAGCAACCTTGGAGGCAGAGCAAAACCGCCTTGTTGCTGAAAGTGATGCTGACAACGACGCCCGTATGAAGATTGCTTGGGCTGCCTTGTATCCAGACGCTGATTATAGCATCTGGACAATGGCACACAGCTATGCCGAGTACGTGGTGTACTTGAGAGAGCAAGGTGAGCTAGAGCCTGCCTCCTTTGAAGCCTGGCTCAGCAACAATGAGCCGTCCGCGCCTGAGCTTCCTAGTCCCGGCGAAGCGCACCAAATTCTCTCAGATGATGAGGAGAAGGGGGAGAACCAGGAGGCTCCGTCTGCAGGCCAGAAGTGACTTTTCAGCGGCAGTATGCCAATCTCTGCTTTTGCCTTTTTCTTTTATTCAGCGGCTGTATGCCAAAACTTGCTTTTTCCGGCTTGCGAGCCGAGTATTCTTGTATTTACCGGCTGTGGAGCCGTGTTAATTTACAATTTCTTTCTCCCGGATGAGGTCCGGTTAACATTTGATCCATTACAACCGTTTGGTTGGATGGACTTTTATGAATTGTACCGACTAAGTCGGTTTTGATTATTTTGCATTTGAATTTTTAATTTTTGCCTATCTTATGAAAAGCATGCGGCGATTCTTTGCCTAACTAGTCAATAGTCTGGCTGTCCTTGCCCCTGGACGGCTGTGTGATTGGTTTCAGTTGGAGCTGGTTGATTGACTTGAAAACGTCTGATGCTGCAAAGAGCATGATATGTTTGTAAGTCAATCAATCACAGTAGTGATTGCCCCAAACCAAGTGCACAGCCGTACACCCACAGGCGTTTCGGTCACTACCCAGACGGGTTACGCCCGTCTTGGTAGAGATTTCATGGCCATTGAACTCTTGCCCCAATTGGGGTGAGGTACAATTTTTGGAATGGATAACCTAAGTGAGAACTTCAGCCGGTGACCGACTGATGCCTATGGGCATCCGGTATTTAGGGACTTATTCGTTCTTCGTAGGTTATTTCGGTCAGACGGCTATGAGTTGACCAATTCGGTCGTTCAATTTTTGCCGTCTGCATGGATACGTAGAACCGACAGATAATTTGTTCTCTGCGACGATTGCACCCAGAGGGGTGTCGCCGGACGCCTTTGTCCATGTTGGGACAGGCGATTTTATAAAAAGAGCAACCATCCGGCCATTTTAGCCTCTGGTCTTGTTTGAGACCGGTTGTGTAGCCACTAAACGTTTTTGTGCTTAGTTTCTTAATCAGTGTTGAATTTACACTAAGTATCGAACTTAGTTTTTTAATCAAACGAGTCTGTCTGGGTATTACCCAGTCGGATCATGCTAAGTATCAAACTTAGTTTAGAAATATGGAGAATCCGTCTGAGTATTACCCAGACGGATCATGCTAAGTATCAAACTTAGTTAGAAAAATGGAGAATCCGTCTGAGTATTACCCAGGCGGATGGTTAAGCAGTTGAATAAACAAAGTATCCAACTTAAGTTAACAAGGGATCTGAGCATTACCCAGGCGGATAAACAAATGTAACCTTCACTAAGTATCGAACTTAGTTAGGTAGATGGGGAATCTGCCTGGATATTACCCGGATGGATAATCAAACGATAACTCAATTTTGCAAACAAAGGCTGAATCTTCAATAATTGACTCATTGTTTACAAAGAATTACATTCTCAGAAGTAGTACTTTTTAGATTGTCTACATTCCAAGTTCTAGGCAGGCGCCTGCCGTCTGGGGTTTCCAGGCGGTAGGTGCCGCCTCTTACTTCTTCATAGATCCGGTAGGGGCCTTCCCAATTTGGATTTAGCTTTCCTAACTCATTATCCCTACCGGTTGCCTCCATTTTTCGTAACACTAAGTCGTCAACTTTCAAAGGATGCTTGTGTACTTTTTTGTTGTAGGCTCTAGTCATTCTCAGACGGTAAATCTCATGACGCAAGGCGGCATTGCCCCGGCGTTCTGGAAGTGAATCCAATGCCAGGCGCATTGCTTCCCAATTTGCCTCTTCATCATACAGCATGACTCTGAGAGTCGGCTCGTAATGTTCGATGGGCAAGACGGCTTCAACACCGTAAACCATGAGAAATGGAGTTTCACCGGTTGCCCCTTTCGCTGTTGTCCGGATGGCCCATAGGACATGGATTAATTCTTCTGCCCATAAGCCACCGGCTCTTTCTATTTTCTTTTTAATGCCGTCTGAGATAAGTTTGTTGAAAGCTTCAACTTGGCCGTTTGCTTGGGGCCGGCCTACAGATGCAAAATAACTTGAGATCCCCTGATCTCCCAACCAAGTTTTTAGCTGAGGCGTCTCAAACTGAGGACCATTATCAAACACCATAGACATGGGTACTCCGTACCGGGTGATAACATTCTTCCAAATGAAGGAAATGACGTCTGAGGTCTTGATGTTTTTAACCGCCTCAGCCTCAACCCACTTGGTGAAATAATCCACAGCCACTAAGATATAGCGCTTTCCGCCTGGAGCAGGCGTGTAAGGACCTAAAATGTCCATGCCCCACTTTGCAAACGGGATTGGACTGTGGATGGCCGTCAGATCAGTAGCCGGACGGTGAATAAGTTTTCCAAACTTTTGGCACTTGTCACATTTTTTCACCAATTCCTTGGCGTCTGCTTCAAGAGTGGGCCAAAAGTAATGTCGTCTGGCTCTGACGGCTAGGGACCTGCCGCCTATGTGAGAGGCGCAGAATCCTGAGTGCAAGTCTTCGAGAACTTCTTTCCCCTTTTCTGGGGTGACACACTTCAACAAAGGCTTCAGAAACCCCGCCTTGAAGAGTTCTCCATTTTTCAACTCGAATCTTGCAGCTTTCTTTTTCAGGACGGCTGCTTCCTGTGGCGAATCAGGAAGTGTACCGTCTGAGAGATAGGTCCGGATGCCATCCATCCAGGTAGAGCTTCGGTCCAGAATTCCAACGGGATCCTCATAGATGCTTCTCTTTTCAAGAACTTCCCAGAAGACTGACCGAGGCGTATCATGGCAGACGGAAGATGCTAGTTTCGACAATGCATCCGCCTGGTTATTTTCCGACCTAGGCACCTGATTCAGCCGGAATTCCTCAAGTGCCTTGGTCTCTTCTTTGACTGCCTGAAGATATTTAATCATAGATGGATGGGTAGCCTCATAGCTTCCCTCATACTGGCTAACAACCAATTGAGAATCAGAGAAGGCGTCAATTTTCATGGCCCCTGCCGCCTTACACATGCGTATGCCGGCTAGCAGGGCTTCATATTCTGCCTCATTGTTAGAGGCCTGAAACTTGAAGCGTAGTGCATATTCAAATCTGTCTCCTTCAGGAGACTCATAAATTAAGCCTGCACCACAGCCGTTCTTTGTAGAGCTCCCGTCTACATACACTTTCCAAACCTGATCAAGATTATCCGGAGCCTCCGGACGAGTCATTTCTACAATAAAGTCGGCAAACGCCTGACCTTTCATTACCTTTCTTGGTTCGTAAGTGATTTCAAGACTTTGCATTTCAATAGCCCATTTCAACATTCTCCCGGATGAGTCCAAGGTAGACATCGGCCGCTTGAGTGGCTGGTCCGTGTAGATCACCACCGGATGTGCCAAAAAGTAAGGCTTCAATTTTTTGAATGCCATATACAAAGCAAGGCCAAATTTCTCAACCATGGGGTACCGGAGTTCAACATTTTTAAGAACATGACTAATGAAGTAAACCGGGAGCTGCACGCCGTCTCTCTCAGTAAGGAGAACGGCACTGAGGGCATGGTCTGAGACGGCTAGGTACATATACAACGTCTCTCTAGGCAAAGGACTGACCAACCTAGGCAGAGAGTGCAAATGCTCTTTCAACCTCTGGAACGCTGCCTCATCATCATCCCCCCACTCAAATCTGGTCTACTTCCTGATTGCTTGGAAGAAGTAGAGGCATTTGTCGCCTGACCGGCTGAGGAACCTCCCCAAGGCGGCCAGGTAACCGGTGAGTCTCTGGACTTCCTTGACAGAACGGGGTGACTTCATGTCTATCACCGCCTGTATCTTTTCAGTGTTAGCCTCTATCCCCCTTTGATCAATCAGGAATCCGAGAAACTTCCCAGACTCAACACCAAAGACGCATTTCTTAGGATTTAACATAACCTTATGCCGCCTAAGGGTGGTGAATGTTTCTTGGAGATCAGCAAGGTGATCCGTCTGTAGCTTGGATTTGACTATCATGTCATCAATGTACGCCTCCACATTCCTCCCAATCTGATTAATGAAGACCGTATTAATCATCCGTTGGAAAGTGGCAGGCGCATTTTTCAAGCCAAACGGCATCACAGTATAACAAAATAGCCCCTGATCAGTGACGAAGGCCGTCTTCTCTTGATCTTTCTTCCACAGGGGTATCTGATGGAAGCCAGAGTAGGCATCCATAAAGCTCATCAAGGCGTGACCGGCTGTTGAATCGACCAGACTGTCGATCTTTGGAAGCGGGTAATTTTCCTTTGGACACGCCTTGTTGAGGTCTGTGTAGTCAACACACATGCGCCAGGTCCCATTCGGTTTCTTAACAAGGACCACATTGGCCACCCAGTCGGGAAAATTACAGGGCCGGATGAACCTGGCATCTAGCAGCTTTTTGACTTCGGCAGCTGCCGCCTGACTTCTTTCCTCGCCGTGGTTTCTTTTCTTTTGCCGGATGGGCTTCTTTTTGGGGTCCACGGCGAGCTTGTGGACAGCAAGGTCCGGGCTGACGCCTGGCATCTCTTCCACTTCAAAGGCAAAAATTTCTTTGAATTCTTTCAGCAGAAGGTGCAAGCTTGCACCCAAGGTAGCATGAGCTACCGTCCCAACCTTAACAGTACGTTCTGGACGGCTGTCGTCCAGAACGAGATCAATGCTTTCACCAGCCGGTTGGGGACGGAGCTCGTCTGACCGTTCACCGGTCAGTGATTGCTATTTTTTCTCTTTCTTCACCTCCACCGGCAGGGGAGCCTTTCTTTTCTTCCCGGCTGCTGATGGGGCGGGAACTGGGTCGGCATCCTTGACGTTGTCAAGGCCTATTGGTTCCTGGCCGCCTGGGGTCACTGTATCTCGGACGGCTGAGAGATAACACTCTCGGGCCGTCTTCTGATCCCCATTCAAGGAACCAACAGATCCGTCATCCCTCTCATACTTGATGAGCATGAGAGACGGGATGATTACGGCCTTGGCTACGTTGAGGGTTGGCCTGCCAAGGATGATGTTATAGGCGGTCAATTCCTCAACGACCAAGAATCTAACGACCATATGTCGTCCCTGGCCTTTCTCTCCCAGCC
Organism: Chenopodium album; assembly: GCF_948465745.1. Lineage (NCBI taxonomy): Eukaryota > Viridiplantae > Streptophyta > Magnoliopsida > Caryophyllales > Amaranthaceae > Chenopodium > Chenopodium album. Next base: position 29,172,461 of record NC_137834.1, read on the forward strand.
GGATGGGTAAGTCAATTCTCCCGGCTGGGTAGACCATCCCACCCCCAAAACCAACCAAGGGGTGGGTGACCGGTTGCATGCTGCCGACATTGTATTTCAGCTTTTGCAGGCACCGGAGGCTGATGATGTCTGATGAGCTGCCGGTGTCTATAAGGATCCGCCCAACCAGCTGGTTGGCAACCTTACATTCGATAACGACCGGGTCATCATGCGGGCGGCGGACGCTGCCCCTGTCCTTATCAGTGATCAACACGTCTGGGAAGGAGGAGCTGGCTTCCGCCTGCTCATCATCATCTTTGTCCATCTTTCGAAGATGGCTCTTGGTGCTCCGGATGGTAGGGCCACCACATGAGAATCCACCCGCTATGGTGTAGACCGGCTCCTTGTCGGTATCCGAGCTACTAGCAGGCTGGGGGGTAGTCTTGGAGGACTGACCCTTGTTTTTCTTTTTTGCCCTGGCTGGGGACATTGAAATCTAGGACTTTAGCAGCCCTTTGTCAGCCAGACGGTCCAACGCCCGCTGAAGACTAAAGCAGTCGTTGGTGTCATGGCCAACTTCCTCATGGAACTGACAAAATTTATTTTTGTTCCGCGACTGGACAGAACTTTTCATAGGATTCGGCTTCCCAATGGACAGCCGGTCCTTTACCTCCATGAGGATGGAGTTGCAATCTTTGTTAAACTCGTACTTGGGGACGTACGGTTTAAACTCTTTCTTTTTCTTCTGGGACGGCTGGTCAGACTCAGTAACCGCCCAGACTTCTTTTCTTTTCTAGCTCTCTTCTTTGTTTTTGGTCGGCTGAGCTGGCCGGCTGTCTTTCTGCTTGTCGGACTTCTTAGAGTCCGACTGGCTTCCAGGCGAGCAGAGGTCGGTAGCTTGAATATAGCTTTTTGCCTCCCTCAGGGCCGCCTGTAAGGTGAAAGCCCCTTTTCTGACGAGGTCGAACTTAAAGGTCGACCCGTCTCTCAGACCCTTAAAAAAGTCTGTAAAAGCTACCTCGTCAGACAGTCCTTGAATCTGAATTCTTATCAGATTGAACCGTCTGACATATGAGTGCAGCCCTTCTCTCTCTCCCTGCTTAACAGTGCTCAAATCAAGGCTTGTTTTCTTAGCAGGGATGTTCATTGAGAAGTTGGAAGCAAACAGGAAGGCGAGCTTCCTGAAGCTATCGATGGACCCGGCTGGCAGATTGCCAAACCATTGTTGGGCAATGCCCTTCAATGTAGCCGGGAAACACCGACACCACGTGGCATCATCCAACCCCTGCAGATACATGAGGTTGGTGTACGCCATGAGGTGGTCTTCCGAGTTGGAGGTACCGTCATAGGTACCAACCAACACATTCTTAACCTTGGCCGGCTGAGCCGCCTCGGTTATCTCCCGAGTGAACGCAGAAGGCTGTTCACCCAGGCGCAGCAGACGAAGCTGCCAGTCCAATGGTTGGACATTTGGATATGCCGCCTGACCCCCAAAGAAGGCCGGCTGCATGAAGTGAGGAGGATACTGCCCGTAAGCCTGAGTAGGCACATACAGGACAGCTCCAATCATATGAGGGCCAGAATGGACGGTATTACCGCCTGTCTGACTCTCATGCAAGGAAGGTGCACTCCCTGCAGAAATGTTGTTGAAGCTGTCTGGAAAATTCGACGTTGAAGCCGACTCAGACAGCGATTGATTTCTCTTCCGGTTGATGATCTCCCGGGCATCAATAGTTGATTTTTTGCTTCTCACCGGCTGCTGGGGCCGGCGAGTGTTGTTGGTGTTCCTCCCAGGGAGGAGAATTTTTGACCAATCAATGGTCCCGGCTGCCTTCTCCTTTGGATGGGGAGTGGGCTGCCGGTTTCTGACTGACTTCCCCTTCTCTGGAGGAGTCTTCTTCGCCGACTGGCCTTTACTTGGACCAGCTCGGCTCTTGGTGATCAGCTCTGTAATTTCACCCTTGAAACTTGTCATGAATCTCATAAGTTCATCTCGAGTGACAGGGGCTGATCAGGCGGCCGTTTGGGTTTCCCCTTCCGGCTGCCCAGAGGGTCTACTTGGACCCGCCTGGGAGGCACCCCGCTCCAGAGTGTCTCTGGGCCGGATGCGTTTAGTTCTGAGAGAGCCGTCTCCGGCTGTAAAAGCTTCGACCTGAGGATCTTCATCCTCCTCATGGTCTGTAAAAACTTCTGGGTCTTCACCCAGACGGTTAGGGGGTGGTACAGTCTCTTGAACCATCTTCGAGGTACTCTCCCCACAGACGGCGCCAAATGTTTTGGGTGTTTTTGTCCCTCGGGAGAGTTACAACACGAAGACTGATCCGGGATGAGCTGTACCTGCAAAACAAACGGAGACACCAATTGGGTGGTGCTCCGCCTCCGACGCACAAGTTAGAAACTTGAAGGGAGAAAAAAGGTGCGGAAATTTAGGTAGGGATCTGCTCGGATTCCAAGCTCAGGATGTCTCTATCAAAGAGTAAATGTGTAAATAATGATAAAACGTGCCCTCGAAAAGAGGGATATCTCCCTATTTATAGGGTCTTTGGGAATTGTGCCCCTGATTAGGTCACTGAACCCTAATCATTGGTGGGCTGCGCCGTTTTTCGGCGTTCTCGGGATTTGGGCCTGAAGGCCGCCTTTTTCCTTAATTATCTGGAATGACACGTGTCGAGCAGGGATTGGTCCACTTTGGTCCATCCTGAGGCTGACACGTGTCATCCTCTGATTGGACCACGTGGCGGGGTAAAATTACCCTAAACACCTACGTTAGTGAGTCTTAGCATATATTCTTCTTCTCTCTTTTTCTTTTCTAAATAAACCCTTCTTATTCCTTATTAGCTTTTGTTTTGCTCTAGACGAGCAAAAGTCTAGCTCGGGAGAATTTGATGAGTGTCATTTATGGCACTCATAGGGTAGTGTTTTAGGATGTTTTCACCTTATTTTTCATGCTTTTCTTTTATCATTTTTGTCATTTCTCCTTTAGTTTCTCTATTTCTTCTTTCCTCGTGCTTTACTTTCCTTTATGTGCTTTTCTTTGTGTTTCTCTTTTATATTGCTCTTTTTCTCTTCTGTTTTCTCTCTTTGGTTTCTTTTGTAGGTGCCTAAGGACTTAGCTTTATAAAGGAATCAAGAGGAGCAAAAAGAGCTAAGCAAAGGAGATTCAAGCCTCTTGGAGAGGGCTCGGAGAGGGCGCTCTGCATCTTTTCATGGCCGCGGGCGCGGGTAAAACGCATCATGTTGGTGATTTTTGGCAGGAACTCTCCGCTCCCTGGTCGTGGTCTAGCCGTGGGCGCGGAGAATCTGGATAGACCGCTCTAGTTAGAGAGACCGCAGCCCCCCTGTTTTCACCTAGAACAGGGCATCTGCCGCGCCCTGAGCCGCGGGCGCGGGCTACAGTACCTGGGGCGCGAGTCATGCCCAGATTGCCTGCGGAGTTAGTTATGGGTTCTGTACCCATTTCTGCGCGCCCGCGGGATCTTCTTGGAGAGGGCGCGACCGATCAGTTTTTCTTCTTTGTCTATAAATACTCTTGTAAATCCTTTTGAAGGCAACTTTTAGATAATATTTCATTTGCTTAGTTTTTAGAGAGAGAAACTAGAGAGAAGTTAGAGAGAAAGTAGAGATTGTAATCCTTGGATTTGATTTGTAATTTAACATTGCTTCTTCAATCGAGTTCGGAATTCTTCTTCATATCAATGAAAGACCTTTCCAACGATATATTATAAGCCCAATTCCGATGAATATTGAGGAAATTATGGCCAATTTACTAAACTGGGCCCGGTTTGAGCTTTATATACAACCCAATGATCTAGGGGAGGGCCTAATATAATTTATCATTCCTAATGCAATTAGGAATGGTTTTAGTCTTCTAGAACATTCTAGAAGGTTCTTTTCATTCCTAATTCAATTAGGACTCTTCAGAGTTTTAATCAAGATCAAATAGCATTTTCGATTGAAATTATATTATTTTATCTTCCAGTATGGGAATTTTATCAGATTTTCGAAAACGCGTAGAAAATCAGTTTGGCGTCCAACCCCAGGCCTTGGCGCCTGGAACCAGGATTGGCGCCAGGCGCTAGCCACTGGTCTTGGCGCCAACTAGCAAGGGCTGGCGCCAATGTGTTTTTGCGATCTTCAGACTCTGTTTTGTTAAATTATCTTTTTTGGATGATTTTCTCTATAAATATCGTATTAAAAACTCCGTTTTCATTCACGAATTCTCATCAACAATTAGTTCTAATTAGCTTCCACCAACTCTCATCAACTCTCTTCATTCACCAACTCTCATCAAGATTTTCTTGATTATTCTTTCTCTCTCTCTTTTATAAACTTGCCTCTTCTCAAATACAAAATTCCGCATTCATTAGATCTAGAAACACCTAGCCATATTCGAAGTTGCCTTCGCCCTAGACGTGAAAGGTTTTAATTTCTGAGGGTTTGGTCCCAAATCTCTCTTTCAATTATTTAATTTAATAGTTTTGATTATTATTTTCCTTGAAGTTACTAATGTGTGTATTTTGTTATTAGAAAGAGGTACGAGGCATCCAAGTAAGTACTTTAATGGTTTAATTGATATTATGATATAGAAATCATGCTTAGATTGTTATTTTGATTCCTAGTATCATGTTTAGGGTAACTTTAATATTAAGTATGATTAAAAGTATGATGCCTTTTATTCTCTTCCTAATATTTATGATTGTTAGTATCATGTTAGGGCTAAAGATTTGATTTTTATTATTTAGTGACATGCTAGGGTTTGTTATTAATCTTGTTAGTATCACGCCTAGGATCTTGCTATGCTTTAACATGATTATTATTATTATTAATTATGATTGATATTATTATTCATGTTTATTCCAATGATTGATTATTTATTATGATGATTAACATGATTATTATTATTATTCTTCATGATTATTTTTATGTTGCTTGCTTATTATTTATTGCTTGATCACACCTTTATTGCATGTTTAAAGGGAATTGGTACTTGCAACCACGCTTAATAAGATAATTAATAATCTTGTTAGTGTTAATGTGATTATAAATTCAAGTGATCGCCAATAATAGATTTATTTGTGCATTAATATTCAACCAACATAGATAAACTGGTTTAGGGTTAACCTATTGATTGTATGTTAATCAGAAAGCGCACATGAATACGAGCAGAATAAAGTAGAGGCCTATTATTAGGGCAGGTTCAATCTCTTTTAGGTTGGATTTGTACCTTCATCCCCGAACCCTTATTTGGTTCATGACCTTATGGAGTTGACGATCTCTTGGATCATTAAGGGGTGTAACCTTCACCTCGTGAACGGTTTACAAGTTCCTTAAAAACTTGTTGGCGACTCTTTTGCTCTATCTTCTTCCCTTTTGGACGCCACCGTACTTTAGTGTATGATCACAGTGGGGTTCAAGCTAGTGGGATTTTAAAGGCTTGAAATTATTCCCTACAGTTTTTGGCGACTCCATTGGGGAGGATTTCTATTTTAATTCCTGAATTTTTTTCGGCAATGATTTAGAATGAGTGGATGAGACTCGAAAAGTTCTAAGTAGTTCATGTGCGTAATTTTGATTAACATTATTGTCATATGCATAAAAAGGTTCTTATTGGAAAGACCATCCGTAATGAGTCAAAAACATAGGATTTTACACGTAGGAAATTTGAGAAATGTCTTTCACAACTAGGACTGAAATAACACCGCGCGAAACTGGATGATTTTATTGAGCACAGAAAGCTGCTGAGGCATGTGGGAAGTAGCGTCAGGGGCCAGAGCTTGGCGCCAAACTTTTAGCCGTAGCGCCAGACGCCAGTATTGGCGCCAGGCGCTACAGTTAAAAGTTGGCGCCAGTCTCTGTTTGCTGGCGCCAATTTCCCCCAATACCGAGCCAGAAATATGCGTTCTAATTTCGACCCGTTTTTCGTATTGTTTGCTCGGTCCTACTTCCTAATTGAATTTTTTCTCACTTTTCTGAAACCCATATGTGTTCTACATATGGACATAACCCTCTAGGAATTCATGCTCTATCTACCCGATTGAACGCTCCTGGCAACAAAGGGTACATCTGAGAGGTTGAATTCACCAAACCATGGAAGTGAGTTTTTTTTTTTTTCTAAAAACTCGCGGTGTTCTATCCACACGCGTTAACCCTTCACGGTTAGGCTTCTACGCGGTGCATCTGGACAATTAACCATGGACCCTATTTGACTAAACCATATCCCGAACTTTAGAGAACTAGAGCCATGGTTAGGTTGCGAACTCATTGCATCATATTGTGCCTACTTGACTAATTGTGCATTATTTGTTGTGCATATATATTCTATGTTTCTCTTAACCGTTTGTTGATTTGTGTTGAGATTAAAATTAATGACTTAAAGAACTTTGCCTAATTAATTAATTAATTAATTAATTTGAGTCAATAAAGTTTCCTTTTAATCGGAATTGACCTAGTACGACTTTAGGCATACCCCAGTTGACTAATAATACCGAAAACAATCCCAGGCCAAAGCTCCAATGTTGGCGCCAAAGTCTGAGCTGTAGCGCCACTGTATGGTGTGTAGCGCCAGACATTTACTAAAAAGTCTGGCGCCAATCACTATGTTGTGACGCCAGTCCTGTCGCTTGGCCGACAGTTTGGATTATTTGTCGAGTCATCACCTAATGTCTAATAAGCCAGTTTACTAATTAATTCGGTTAATTTTCGCTGTCAATAACACCTTATCAAGTCATTAATCGAGTCTTGGTCACATAGTTTAGCCACATGGTCATGACACGAGTCTTAACATGTCACCTACACTCACTAGTCTTAGCACACACTTTGAGTACACATCGCCGTGGCCATGTCTTAGGTTCATGCATGAGTCGGTTTTTTTCCGTCATTTGAGTTGGGGGGTACATTCTATTCCTAATTCTTCATATCCCTCCATCTAAATCATTCTTCTCCACATTCCTCCATCTTTCTTCATTTCCTCCATCCATCGCATGTTGAATAAAGTTTGAGTCAAATAATTAACAATAAGTATCCCCAAATTCCTTTTCCACAGTACTTGGTCGAGGAGAGAAGGGCGATTAATCAAGGACAACCTCTTTATTCAAGTCTTGCTTTTCGATAAACCGATTCGTCAAAAGAGAAAGGCTAAGAAGATAATGGCAACTCAAGAAGAAGTCAATGAGCTTAGGAACCAATTGGTTACCATGACTGAAACACTGAAGCTACTTACCCTCAAGGTTGATGATCCCGTGAAGCAACAACAAATGAACCTCATGCAAGAAAGCTTGAGCAAGCTATCTAGTGACTACAAATTTCAGGGCATGAGTTCGCAAGGGGTCTCGCTGGACAAAGAACTTCTTCCGCATAAGTTCAACGCCACTAACATCCCTAAATTCAAGGCAACAGATAACCCTTACTTCCATCTAAGAGCTTTTGAAACTATAATGAGCATTAAGGGTATCGATAAGAAGATTTTCCCCTCTCTGTTCCCACTATCTCTCGAAACCATTTGTCAACAATGGTTCTTTTCTCTTGAGAAAAAAAAACCTCTTCTTGGGAGTCGATAACAAACGCTTTCATAGATAGATATAAGTGCAACATCCAAGACGAGACAGACCACAGACAACTTGAGATGTTAAAACAAAAGGAAAACGAAGGGTTCACTTCTTTCTTCAATAAATGGAAGGAAACTTCTGCTAATATGGTCAAGGCTCCTACCGAAAAAGAATCTGTGAGGATGTTTATCAAGAATCTCCAAGGGAAGTATTCAAAACATTTAAAGTACCAACACAACTTGAATACTTTCAAAGCTGTCTATAATATAGGCATTAACATTGAAGATGACCTTCTGAAAGATAATAGTGCAAGAGGAAAGAGGAGCGACCATCCTTCTTCTACCTCTCCCATTAATGAGGTACATGCTACAAACACCTCTAAACCACGAATCCAAAGATCAAAAAGGGTGTTCACTCCACTTGGTATAAATTATGAAACGGCTTTCGAGAAGCTACATCACAAAGGACTAGTCATGCCCATAGGGCCCATCAAAGATCCGGTTCTAGAAGCTAGGCCACCTAAGTGGGACCCTAATAAGCACTGCAAATATCATCAAGGAAAGGGTCACGACACTGAAGAATGTTGGAAACTCAAAGAAGCTATTCAAGATCTGATCGATAACAATGAAACTTCCGAGATTCTAGCCATCGAAGAGGACCAAGCATCCTTTGATCCATCACTTCTTATCACACCTGTAGGAGAGCCTATGATCGAAACAGCTTATATGAACTATCTCGATGAAGTGGCCATAATTGAGGAAGATGAAAGTCTTTTCTTAGATAATACCAAGGAAGACTCGTCAAGTCTAAAAGAGGACATTCGAAAACTGCAAGATGTCATTGCCATGCTCTTGAAGGTGGTAGAAGGATTAGCCAATCGGGTGATGGCCATCGAACAAAATTCTCGCCAAGAGTTTAATGAAGAACTTAATGCTCCTAAGCCACAAGCAAAACGGACCATTGAAGAATACACACCAATAGGAATGACTTACAATGAAGCTTTTGACTGTCTTCACGATCAAGGTCTCATTCACTCCATTGGTCCTAGTCAAGACCCTCCATCTGAAAAACGTTCTCCTAATTGGGACCCAAATTCCTATTGTCGATATCATAAAGGACGCGGTCGCACTACTGAAAAGTGTCTCGCCCTCAAGGATCGTGTTCAAGACTTCATTGATTCAAATCTCCTTCATGTTCCTCCGCGCGACAAGAAGGCCAAGATTAGTAACAATGGTAACAGTGGCTGTAAAGGGAAGAAGAATGACTATCCTTCTTCTTCCGAAAACACCTACTCTAGTAATAGTGTTGGTACTTTCGACCTTAGTGAGATCCTAGCCATGGATAATCGAAAACAACCGAAAAGGGAATTTACCCCTATTGGAATTAGCTACGATGATGCCTTCGATCGACTCCATGCCAAGGGAATCATTACTCCCATAGGACCTACTAAAGATCCCCCACTTAAGAAAAGATCGCCTAGTTGGAATCCAGACGAACACTGCAAGTACCACCAAGGTAGGGGTCATACTACTGAGAGCTGTTGGAAGCTAAAGGAGGCTATCCAACATTTGATTGATAATAACAAGCTTCCCATACCTCCAGTTAACAAGAAGAACGAGTGATGATAAAGGAAACAACACAACACAAGAGGCGAGCTTCGACGACAAGATTTCATGACCGCTTTTTCTATTTCTTTTTCATTTTCTACTTTCCCCAATAAGTCTAGCATAGGCACCTTTTATTTTCTTTTAGATTAATTTTGTAGTTTTTTTCTTTTCCCTTTTTAATAAAATGAGCATCTATTTCCTTGCATATGATCATTTCATTACATTGCATTCAAAAAAAAAAAAAAAAAAAAAACCATGTCGAATCAAGCACAAGGTATACCAATGATTTAAGGCACCCCTTTGTAGCCACATCATATATCCTTTCGCCTTTCTAATTTACAAATCCTTTCTTCATAAACCACTTTGAGCCTCGTCTAACGATAAACCCTTCTTTTTCCAACCTACATCTACCTAACTTTGGGATGGGATGGTGTACAACTTATGCAATTTTCAAAGAACAAAGCTCGAGTGATTTCAGAAATTCAAAAAATAGCAAAAAATAAGCAATAATAAAAAAAACGAAAACAAGTGTACAAAAGGGTAAGTGTTCCAATGTCTTTGATATGAAAGTATATTCGATAAGAACACGTCTCAGATTGCGTCTCTTATCGAGTGCTCGGTACCGTGCCTGAGAAACATGAATGCCAAGTGAGTGATAGACTGCATGATCGGGATTGCCCACACTTATTAACATAAAATAAATGCTAAAGCAAAAGAAAAGAGCTAAAACAAAGAGTAGAAAATCAAGTATAAAAATACAAAGATTCAAAAGCAAGGTTGCACACCTTGGGGGCTTATCTAGGGTCTTGAGCCTTTATCCCCTTCTTCTTCAGCCTTTAGCCTAACCACGTTACAACCCTTAAAAAGACCTTTTTGAGGTATACACACTTGTGCGAGGTTTGGCTAGAGCTATGTTTGGCCTGATTCCTAACAGATACGTAGGCAACCTCACATCGAGGTGCGGCCGTAATAAACATGCATTCATATTCACATTCACACACTTACACCATGATCATATCAAGGGATCTCCAATGCTCATCCCTTTTCACTTAGAGCTAGACTTGGAGGCTTGATCCCTACATCATTATCTTACCTAGCCTAAGAGTCACCACCATTTGACTCTTTTCAATAATATATTTTTCCACACACTTAGCTCTTGCGGCCTAACTTTAGTGTCACTATCACACACTGCACAGATACATGACCAAATATACTTCCCTTAGGAACCCTTTGTCATGAAATCTTAACGCTGAAGCATGCTTCGTCAAAATCACTCATAATTGTCATTGCATCACGAAGTATGAAGTGCTTAGCCTCCGTGCCTAAGTTACCCAAATGCTTTCATCATGGAGTCAACAGTTGAGATAGCCTAGGATGAATTAATCCTTGAACCTTGAGAGATAGTATCAAACAACATTTGACTAAGCTCATTCAACATGCATCTTCAAAACTTCGATTCTTTTTCGCGTCTTTCTTTTTCGGGAGAAAGTCGGTACCCTCCACAAAAATGACGGAAAATTTTTGTTTTTTTGCATTTTTCGAGTCGCATAATCAACACTATGCACACACGGGTCATGAGTCTAACACATGTGTCATTTCACTTTGAGTCGAGTCAACCTCGAGTCAGTCATATCGAGTCAAGTTTATACCTTGAGTCGTGCCAAGTCGATGAGTCAAGCAACATTAAACCTTAGGTCAACCCTAAGATAATTAAGCCTTAGGTCACCCCTAAGATGGCTAAAGAAATTGGCGAAGTTCTATAGTCAAAAATAAATACAGGTGCAGCAGAACAGGGAAGACCCTATCACAGTGTTCGGCGACAGAATCAATTCTTGGCGCCAGAAATATCTCAACAACGACAGAGCTCGAAGCCTCTCAAAAAGGTGATTTTGACTTCATACAGCAGTTTCGGGTTCCTTGGTACGCCAGTTAGCCCCTATAAGCAATTTGACATGATTAAGTAGTCAGTTTGATTACAATTGCAATAAGTGATCGACCTGATGAAAGATCGTCTCACTTAGCTTAAAGCGCCTAATCACGGAGACACCGACATACTAGTTTTAGCGGAATAAAGTTCAGGCGAGCTTTAGAGATCGACAAACGTTGGTCTTCGGAAATTTTTTCTTCAAGACATTATCGCAACAAACATTCAAGCACTGAAGCTCTATTGTTCAGAGACGCGTGAACATTTCCATCAGAAGCTCTATTGCTCCAGAGACGCGTGGGCATATCATCAAAGCTCTTTTGTTCAGAGACGCGTGGACATTTCTTTCAAGCTCTATTGCTCCAGAGACGCGTGGGCATATCATCAAAGCTCTTTTGTTCAGAGACGCGTGGACATTTCTTTCAAGCTCTTTTGCTCAGAGACGCGTGGGCATCCTATTATCAAGCTCTTCATGGACACATCATTCAGAAGATCATATAAAAAAGAAGCTCTTTGTTCAGAGACGAGTGAACATCGAAACAGCAAGGTGGTGTTCCCTAGATTGTGGAGAGTTGTCACAAACAACTGAGGATTGTTTCAACGGAAGCAATCTTCGATAGTATTCCCTTGGACGTGGAATATTATCAATGCGGAGGAGGATCGTTTCAGGCAAAGCAATCTTCTATATTGGAAGCAGTTACAGGCGTAGCGGTTTTTAAGCGGGATGGCATTCTCTAGCTTGCAGGAGGTCATCAAAACAACAGTAGCGGCAAATCGGTTACTTTCAGAGACGTATGCTCGACGGTGCAAGATACGCGTTTCTTAACTCTTTTATCTGTTTAACTAATGCTAGTTTTGCAGGTATCGGCGTTACAAGAGTGATTTAGGATCGCAGAACGTTCTGAATCATTCTCCGTCCCTATCGCTACTTTGACCTTCGTTTTCGAAACTTGCGTTTCTCCAAACTCAGTCAAAGTGGGGGCTTATGTAGACACCCATTTGTGTCTCCCCAAAACCAAACCCGGTGATGAGTGCCTTTCACGTCGAATCATAATCGAATGAAACGTAAGTGTGGAAAGGTCTAGTGTTGCGGAAAGTTTTATTTCTTTTCTCTTCTCCCTGATTTTGAAAACTTTATTTTAAGAAAACAGCCAATCCAGTTTGGTTGGTCCATGATATGGGTCCAATAGTGGTGTAGTTGGATGGGGCTTGCAAAGACCTTTCCAACGATATATTATAAGCCCAATTCCGATGAATATTGAGGAAATTATGGCCAATTTACTAAACTGGGTCCGGTTTGAGCTTTATGTACGGCCCAATGATCTAGGGGAGGGCCTAATATAATTTATCATTCCTAATGCAATTAGGAATGGTTTTAGTCTTCTAGAACATTCTAGAAGGTTCTTTTCATTCCTAATTCAATTAGGACTCTTCAGAGTTTTAATCAAGATCAAATAGCATTTTCGATTGAAATTATATTATTTTATCTTCCAGTATGGGAATTTTATCAGATTTTCGAAAACGCGTAGAAAATCAGTTTGGCGTCCAACCCCAGGCCTTGGCGCCTGGAACCAGGATTGGCGCCAGTCACTAGCCATTGACGCCAGGCGCTAACCACTGGTCTTGGCGCCAACTAGCCAGGGCTGGCGCCAATGTGTTTTTGCGATCTTCAGACTCTGTTTTGTTAAATTATCTTTTTTGGATGATTTTCTCTATAAATATCGTATTAAAAACTCCGTTTTCATTCACGAATTCTCATCAACAATTAGTTCTAATTAGCTTTCACCAACTCTCATCAATTCTCATCAACTCTCTTCATTCACCAACTCTCATCAAGATTTTCTTGATTATTCTTTCTCTCTCTCTTTTCTAAACTTGCCTCTTCTCAAATACAAAATTCCGCATTCATTAGATCTAGAAACACCTAGCCATATTCGAAGTTGCCTTCGCCCTAGACGTGAAAGGTTTTAATTTCTGAGGGTTTGGTCCCAAATCTCTCTTTCAATTATTTAATTTAATTGTTTTGATTATTATTTTCCTTGAAGTTACTAACGTGTGTATTTTGTTATTAGAAAGAGGTACGAGGCATCCAAGTAAGTACTTTAATGGTTTAATTGATATTATGATATAGAAATCATGCTTAGATTGTTATTTTGATTCCTAGTATCATGTTTAGGGTAACTTTAATATTAAGTATGATTAAAAGTATGATGCCTTTTATTCTCTTCCTAATATTTATGATTGTTAGTATCATGTTAGGGCTAAAGATTTGATTTTTATTGTTTAGTTACATGCTAGGGTTTGTTATTAATCTTGTTAGTATCATGCCTAGGATCTTTCTATGCTTTAACATGATTATTATTATTATTAATTATGATTGATATTATTATTCATGTTTATTCCAATGATTGATTATTTATTATGATGATTAACATGATTATTATTATTCTTCATGATTATTTTTATGTTGCTTGCTTATTATTTATTGCTTGATCACACCTTTATTGCATGTTTAAAGGGAATTGGTACTTGCAACCACGCTTAATAAGATAATTAATAATCTTGTTAGGGTTAATGTGATTATAAATTCAAGTGATCGCTAATAATAGATTTATTTGTGCATTAATATTCAACCAACATAGATAAACAGGTGTAGGGTTAACCTATTGATTGTATGTTAATCAGAAAGCGCACATGAATACGAGCTGAATAAAGTAGAGGCCTATTATTAGGGCAGGTTCAATCTCTTTTAGGTTGGATTTGTACCTTCATCCCCGAACCCTTATTTGGTTCATGACCTTATGGAGTTGACGATCTCTTGGATCGTTAAGGGGTGTAACCTTCACCTCGTGAACGGTTTACAAGTTCCTTAAAAACTTGTTGGCGACTCTTTTGCTCTATCTTCTTCCCTTTTGGACGCCACCGTACTTTAGTGTATGATCACAGTGGGGTTCAAGCTAGTGGGATTTTAAAGGCTTGAAATTATTCCCTACAGTAAGCAAGTGTATGACACTTCATGAATAATTTTCCTAATTGGGTGAGACCCATTATAAGCAATACAGACAAGAAAGAAAAATGTTTTCTAACTAAAGCAAAGACTTGTTAAAGGATTCAACTAATTCATTGTATGACTATGACTACGATGAAACCTTTACATTAGTCATGTTGCAAAGATCTATTAAAGATATTTTAGTGATTTGTACCTTATGAGATTTGGTAGATGGATTTCAAAGCGCTTTCTTGAAATGGCTCATGAAAGAAGATCTGTATATGATACAATCAGAATGGTTTTGAAATTCCAATAATCCTAAGGATGCATAAAAGATCCATTAATGGATTAAAGTAAGCATCATGGAGTTAATGCTCTTAATTTTGTGACTTAATCAAAATCATTTGATGTTCTCATAAAATGAAGAAAAGGTCTTGTGTATACAAGATGTTTAGTGGGAGCTATACAATCGTCTTGGTCTTGTGTAAAGAGCAATTATTCATTGCTTGAAGAGTCAAGCGGTAGGTAATGCATTTTGTATGAAAAACCTTGTAGAGAATGATGAGTACTTTTGGGATTCGAGATCTATAGAGATAGTTTTTTGAAGGATGTTTGAGCTTGGTTAAGAAACTTATATTGATAAGATTCTTATAAGGTTCAACATTATATTGAAAGGAGTTTCAATCCCATGTAACATGGCACATTAATTAAAGATTCAATGCTTTGAGAAAGGTTGATGAAATTAATGTTTTGAGTGATGCTCCTTATCCATGTCAACATTATATCATGCATGTCATGGACTATACTCATCTATTTGATTCACGCGTTTTAAGGACAAGTGATGATAGATTTCAATCGAAATCCAATGTAACGTTGGAATAAAAATTAGAAATTTCTAAGTTTCTTGCGAAAGGGCGAAGGAAAATACTTAGTGTATGGAGATGAATATTATTATAAAATTTAGAAGTTGCAAAATTAATGTTTAAGAGAATGTCTCATGAACTCTACTTACTAAACTCCTTCTATGACCAAGGTATGAGAGTCATACCATGATTCTTGGATTGAAGCAAGTTATGTAATTTAAGTTGTGTATCTTTTGAGAAAACATATCACATAATTAATTAACTTGCAGAATTATGTTTATCAATTGAAATAAAGTTTTAATATTATTTAATTATGGTTTTTGATATTAAATAAAATGTCCAAAATAATTATGGATTGATGGGCTCGTCAGGTTGATGACCCGGTGAATGAAACCCCACAAATGAACAAAATCCATATATTATTAAAGTTTTTAGTTCGAAATCATTAAAGTGGACATAAATGATTTCAATAAATGGACTAGAATGTAAGATTGATTGGATAGTGTAGTTTCATGGGCTATAAGAGCATAGTGAATCTCAGTCAATCACATGGATATGCATGTATGATGCATGATCGAACTATAGACCTACTTTGAAGTTCAAGTAACAAGCTTCCAGATATATTAGTGGATTCCTTTTACATGAGTGGAACATTGATACCATTCAATAATATAATTGTGTACACTCAAACGTCTACCCGTAATTAGAGATTATAAAGGGTGTTTCCTGGTTACTTCATGAGTTGAGTGGGAGCTTTGGTTGCCACAAGATTGGATTGATTCTACATATTTAATTAGGAATGTGTCTTGGCCCCTTGAAGAGGGATAATTCAGAAAATGCATGGCCGTGCTCAAATGGATTACATAGTAATAATTTGTTTTGTAATTCTAACTCAGATTTCAAGAAAAGATTTGTAGATTAATATGATCACAACATGAGATGCAATCATATTATCAAATCGACACACATTGACTTAAGGAATTTGAATATTGTGCACTTGTCTCAGGCAAGTGGGAGATTGAAGGAGTTATTTCTTAGATAAGTGCAAATACTAGATATATCAAGGATCACTATTACGAAGATAATAAGTTCGTTCTTTTGGGTCGTCATTATCTGTTGCTAAACTATGATCAATGATCTTTGGGCTAGTAAAATAGTCCAAAGCCCGCTAGAATGGATCCTATGAGGTCACACAACAAGGGTATTAGGTTAAACAAGTTAGAGGCCCATTAATGGGCCTCATGAGCAAGTAACTAATCATGAATAGGATTGGGCTAGCATAGTTAGATTAGAGATAGGAATTTGGGCTTGACATGGACTCTTATTTAGTGATGTGATCTATAAATAAAATCCATGCCTAGGGTTGCAATCAAGTCATAATTAACACAAGTGTATTTGACATCAAGGCAACCAATCCCAAAACGCTCACTCTCTCTCTCTAACTCACAACTCTCTCTCTCTTCTCCCCTAAATCGTACAGCCGGCCACCCTTGGTGGCGTGTGTGGTGGTTCGTGGTTGGTTCGTTGCTTTCTCTTCTCTATAGAAGGTTAATTGAAGGGTTCAATTGTGACTAACTAGCATTAGTGAAGGTTTAACCTGTGCTCGTGGACCAAGTAGAGGAATCACGTTTGAGGTTCTTTATCTCCCATTGTTCTTGCTTGATTGCACGTGGAATCACGCTTCAAAGGTATAATTACTTGTTCTTTATATGTTATGCAATGAGATCTTGGGATTAGGTGCTTTATGAATATGATTCATGTTTTTCCGCAATTAGTACCTATAAACTCCTACATTCAAGTGACTCATAGATTAGGTGTTGCTTGTCACGCGGTTCTCGAGCTCTAGCAACTAGAGTATACAACACCTCTATTAGGGGTAGAATTGTAATTTCGCATGATTTTTTTTAAAAAAAAGATAAATAGGGAAAAAGAAAAGGGGTCACGTGCGACATGAAATAATAGGGAAAAAACAATAAGGGGAAACGAGATTGTCATCATTGCTCTACATTTTTTTTAGCACCAAGAGAGTTAGAAAGTAGTTGAAAAAAGAGCTTGTGCACAACAAAGCATTCCGGTGGCAGAAGTTTTGATTAGGGCTCTCGAGAATAACCGTCAATGGAGGAGGGTGATTTGATGTTCAAGGCGTCAAGCATCCACTAGATCTTGTAATTCATTGTGTTTCATAGAATTACAATTCAGGGTTTTATTTTTAGAATTTGTAGTTGATTTAGATTAGCAAAATTGTGAGATAATGTTATTTAATTGTGAGGGAATTTACTTTAATTATGGGTAAATGAATGTGTGTAGGGAATATTTCAAGCATTACCCCAAACTTGAACCCCACTGTGATCATACACTAAAGTACGGTGGCGTCCAAAGGGAAAAAAGCTAGAGAAAAAGAGTCGCCAACAAGTTTTAGGAACTTGTAAACCGTTCACAGGATGAAGGTTACACCCCTTAACGATCTAAGAGATTGTTAACTCCAATAGGTATGAAACCAAGACTGGAAGTTAGGGGATGAAGGTACAAATCCAACCTAAAAGAGATTGAACCTTCCCTAATAATAGGCCTCTACTTTATACTGATCGTATTCATGTGCGTTTTCTGACTAACATGCAATCAATAGGATTACCCTAAACCTGTTTATCTATGTTGGTTGAATATTAATACACAAATAAAACTATTATTGGCGATCACTTGAATTATAATCTTATTAACCCTAAACAAGATTATTAATTATCTTATTAAGCGTGATTACAAGTACCAATTCCCTTTAAACATGCATAAAAGGTGTGATTTAGAAATAACAATAAATATAATAAAGCAACATAATAATAATCATAATAATAATTAAAATAATCATGTTAAATAAAGCATAATATTAATAGCAAGATCCTAGGCATGATACTAACAAGATTAATAACAAACCCTAGGATGCTACTAAACAATAAAAATCAAAGCTTTAACCATAACATTATACTAACATGAATATTAGGAAGAAAATAGGAAGCATAGCAGGAATCACAATTGTCATATTTGATATTAGAAACTTTAGTTGTTACCCTAAACATGATATTAGGAATATCAAAACACCCTAAACATGATTTCTATTTCATAATAACAATACAAACAATTAAAGCACTTACTTGGATGCCTCGTAGCTCTTTCTAATAACAAAATACACGCGTTAGTAACTTCAAGGAAAATAATAATCAATTAAATTAAATAATTGAAATAAAGATTAGGGACCAAACCCTCATAAATTAAAAACTTTTCACATCTAGGGCGAAGGCAACTTCGAACTTGGCTAGGTATGTCTAGATCTTTTGAATGCGGTATTTTGTATGAGAAAAGCTAATTTAAAAGAGAGAGAGAGAGAGAGAGAGAGAGAGAGAGAGAGAATCAAGAATTTCTTGCTGAGAATTGGTGAGAGAGAGAATTCCTAAGAATTGATGATTGAAAACAGAGGTTTTAGGAGGCTATTTATAGAGAAAATCAGCCGGATATGATAAAAAACAAATCAGAGTTTTGAAAAGAATAAAACACGACTACAACGCCATACACACACCTTTCGCCAGATGACAGATCTATCGCCAGACGCCAGGTTTGTCGCTAGACGACGGAGCTGTCATATGGCGCTGCAAACAATTTTCCACGCGTTTTCTTATTTTGATAAAATTTAATCGTACGAGAGGGCAAAACTGTATTTTCCCTTAAAACACTTCTTTTATTCTAATTAAAGCTCTTAAAAGTCAACTAAAGTCAATTTATCAATGCTAATTAAATTAGCATTGAAAAGAACCTTCTAGAAGCCTATAATCAATCCTAATTGCATTAGGAAAGATAAATCAATAATAGACCCCCTCTAGATCATTGGGCCGCACATAAAGATCAAACCGAGCCCAGTTTAGTAATTTGGCCATAACTTCCTCATTATTCATCGGAATTGGGCTTATAATATATCATTGGAAAGCTTTTTTCAAAACCGACCCAACTACACCATTATTGGACCCTTGCCATAGACAAAACCAAACTGGATTGGCTGTTTTATTAAAAATAAGTTTTTAAAAACAGAGAGAAAGAAAAGAAATAAAAACTAACCGCAACACTAGACTTTCCACACTTTCGCTTCATTCGATTATGATTCGACGTGAAAGGTACTAATCACTGGGTTTGGTTTTGGGGAGACACAAATGGGTGTCTATAGAAGCCCCCACTTTGAATGAGTTTGGAGAAATGGAAGTTTCAAAAACAAAAGTCAAAGTATCGATAGGGACGGAGAATGATTCAGAATGTTCTGCGATCCTAAATCAATCTTGTAACGCCAATACCTGCAAACTAGCATTAGTTAAAACAGATAAAAGAGTTAAGAAATGCGTATCTTGCACCGTCGAGCACACGTCTTTGGAGGAGTAATCAATTTGTTGTTGTTGCATTGCTGTTGTGACAACCTTCCACAAGCTAGGGAACGCCATCCTGCTGTTTGTTTTGACGATCTTCCGCAAGCTAGGGAATACCGCCTGAATACTTCTACGCCTGTAACTGCCTCCAATTCCGACGTGATAGAATTTTACAAGCTAGAGAGCCCCATCGAAGATTGCTTCGCCTGAAACTATCTTCTAGCGCTTTGTGACCATCTTCCGCAAGCCAGGGAACACGATTGAAGATTACTTTGTCTGAAACTATCTTCATTTGTTGCGACAATACCCTGATGAGTATTACCGAAGACCAATGCCTGTCGATCTTTTTCTTTTGCTATGCCTGTGCGTCGGCGCTTTTGCTTCTTTTGAACCAGTATGTCTGTGCTTCTGAATTGTGAACCAGTATATCGGGGCCTTCGCTGTATGTGTGAACCATTATGTCGGTGCCTTTGCAATGAGCCAATGTTTAGGCGTTTTAAGCTAAGTGAGATGATCATTTATCGGGTCAATCATTTAATGCGATTGTAATCGAGCCAATTACTAAATCATGTTTAATTTCTTATAGGGGCTAACTGGCGTACCAAGGAACCCAAAATTGCTGTAAGAGGTCGAAATAACCGTTTTAAGTGGCTTCGCGCTGTCTCGCCGCTGCAACGTCGCTGGCGCCAAGATTTCACTTTGTCACTAGACGCTGAACTCTGCTGCCTGGCGATAGAGCTGTCGTTTGGCGCCAGAATCGGGATTCCGTATAAATTCCCTTTTCTTCTTCATTTCACCGATGGCCACTCTTCTTTCTTCTAAAATCACCGCGGAATTCGAATTGCTCTAATTTGCTCTTTTCTCAACCAAGTTTGCTCAAATTTGTTGCAAATCGAAGCTTTATTCATCTACTTTCCCGATCTATGTAAGTTTTCTTTAAACCCACCCCGATTTTTTCTGAATTTTTGGGTTTTTGTTCACGATTTTTTGAAAAGTTTGAAACTTATTTTGCTTAATTCGCTCTGTTTTTTAAATTTTATGCCATGAAATTGCTTGATTATGTTTGTATATTTCCTTGGGAGTGTTTTGAGACTTGTTTGACTCAATTTGGTGAAGAAATGAACAATTCACCATTGTTGGACCTTTTAAGGTCGAGAAGATAATGTGGCTTGTTCTTGATGTTTTTGCAAGAAATTCTTGTTTAATTTGTCACAATAATTATCATAGTATTGCAAGAAATTGTTTGGATGCTTGAAAACTGCCATATATGGTTGAATTGAAATTGTGCACTGTTTACGCACTCTGTTTTTTTGCGAACATAGTATCATGCGACTAGGCAAACCTTAGATACTATAGAACCTTAATTTATGTCTATTTTGCACAATGTAGTATGGCTAGACAGCGAGGTTTGGGTTCACGGTCCCGAGACACACGACAGGAGCATGAGCCCGTTAAGGAGGACGCCGACCCGTCCACTTCGCTTGGTCCCCTCCCTGAGTGGGATGAGCGGACTTTGTACTTTGCCCCATGTAGAGAATATTTCAAGCATGACCCCAAACTTGAACCCCACTGTGATCATACACTTAAGCATGGTGGCGTCCAAAGGGAAAGAAGATAGAGCAAAAGAGTCGCCAACAAGTTTTAGGAACTTGTAAACCGTTCACGAGGTGAAGGTTACACCCCTTAACGATCCAAGAGATCGTCAATTCCAATAGGTCTGGAACCATGACTGGTAGTTCAGGGATGAAGGTACAAATCCAACCTAAAAGAGATTGAACCTGCCTTAATAATAGGCCTCTACTTTATTCTGATCGTACGCATGTGCGCTTTCTGACTAACATGCAATCAATAGGTTTACCCTAACCTGTTTATCTATGTTGGTTGAATATTAATGCACAAATAAATCTATTATTGGAAATCACTTGAATTATAATCATATTAAACCTAAACAAGATTATTAATTATCTTATTAAGCGTGATTACAAGTACAAATTCCCTTTAAACTTGCATAAAAGGTGTGATCAAGCAATAACAATAAATATCAAGCAACATAATAATCATAAATAATAATCAACATAATCATGTTAAAGCATAATATTAATAGCAAGATTCTAGGCATGATACTAACAAGATTAATAACAAACCCTAGCATGTCACTAAACATTAAAGATCAAAGCTTTAACCCTAACATGATACTAACCTGCTATTAGGAAGAAAATGGGAAGCATACTTTTAATCATACTTGATATTAGGAATTTTTAGTTGTTACCCTAAACATGTACTAGGAAGATCAAAACACCCTAACATGACGCTAGGAATCATAATAACAATCTAGACATGATTTATATATCATAATATCAATAAAACCAATTAAAGCACTTACTTGGATGCCTCGTATCTCTTTCTAATAACAAAATACACACGTTAGTAACTTCAAGGAAAATAATAAACAATATAATTAAATTAAATAATTTAAAGAGAGATTTGGGACCAAACCCTCAAAAATTAAAACCTTCCATGTCTAGGGCGAAGGCAACTTCGAATTATGCTAGGTGTTTCTTGGTCTTGTGAATGCGGAATTTTGTATAGAAAATAAAAGAAAAGAATTCTTATAAACTAGAGAGAATAAGAAAACTAGAGAATATTTGAGAATTAGAGAGAATTGATAGTAATTGATGATTTTGATGATGAAAAAACGGAGGTTTTAGGAGGCTATTTATAGAGAAAATCAGCCAAACGGATAGAAAAACAAATCAGAGTTTCGACGAGGATAAAACAGATTAGCGCCAGACGCTGAACATTAGCGCTAGGCGCCAAGCATTAGCGCCAGACGCTAATTATTATTTTCACGCGTTTTCTAAATTCAGATAAAATTTAGCCGTACAGAAGGGCAAAATCGTATTTTCCTTAAAAAACTCTTTTATTCTGATTAAAACTCTAAAAAGTCAACAAAAGTCAATTTATCAATGCTAATTAAATTAGGAATGAAAAGAACCTTCTAGAAGAATCTAGAAGACTAAAATCAATTCTAATTGCATTAGGAATGATAAATCTATATTAGGCCCTCCTCTAGATCATTGGGCCGCATATAAGTATCAAACCGGGCCCAGTTTAGTAATTTGGCCATAACTTCCTCATTATTCATCGGAATTGGGCTTATAATATATCGTTGGAAAGCTCTTTTCAAACCCCATCCAACTACACCATTATTGGACCCTTAATATGGACCAAACCAAACTGGATTGGCTGTTTTCTTAAAATAGGTTTTCAAAAACAGAGAGAAGAGAAAAGAAATTAAAACTATCCGCAACACTAGACTTTCCACACTTTCCCTTCATTCGATTATGATTTGACGCGAAAGGTACTCATCACCGGGTTTGGTTTTGGGGAGACATAGATGGGTGCCTACAGAAGCCCCCACTTTTATAGAATTTGGAGAAACGCAAGTTTCGAAAACAAAAGTCAAAGTATCGATAGGGACGGAGAATGATTCAGAACGTTCTACAATCTTAAATCATTCTTGTAACGCCGATATCTGCAAACTAGCGTTAGTCAAACAGATAAAAGAGTTAAGAAACGCGTATCTTGCATCGTCGAGCACATGTCTCTGAAGTAACCGATTTGTTGCCGCATTGCTGTATTTCTGTATTTTTGACAACCTCCTACAAGCTAGAGAATGCCGCCTGAAGACTACTACGCTTGTAACTGCCTGCAATTCCGCTATGATAGACTTCTGCAAGCTAGAGAACCCCATCGAAGATTGCTTCGCTTGAAACCACCTTCTAGCACTTTGTGACCATCTTCTGCAAGCCAGGGAACATGATCGAAGACAACTTTGCTTGAAATCACCTCCAGTTGTTTGTGACAACTCTCCGCAATCTAGGGAATGCTGCCGAAGATATCCTTGCTTGAAGCTATCCTCATCTGTCGCAATAATATTCCAAGGAAAATTACCGAAGACCTACGCTTGTCGATCTTGAGAAGCTCGCTTGAGCTTTGCTTCTTCTATGCCTGTACGTCGCCGCTTCTGCTTCTTTTGAACCTGTATGTCGGTGCCTTTTGCTGAATGAACCAGCATGTCGGTGCCTTGCGATGAACCAATGCTTAGGCACTTTAAGCTAAGTAAGACGATCATTCATCATGTCGATCACTTAATTGTAATCGAGCCGATTACTAAATCATGTCAAATTTCTTAGAGGGGCTAACTAGCGTACCAAGGAACCCAAAATATATTGCAAGAGGTTGGAACAACCGCACTGAGTGGCTGCAAATTTTATCGCCGCTGAAATATTGCTGGCGCTACACATATGGCTTTAGCGCCAGACGCTGGCACTAACGCTAGGCGCTAAGATTTGGCGCATGGCCTGTCGCTTGGCGTAGAGTCGGGTTTTCCATAAATACCCTTCTCTTCTTCATTTCCGCTACTGCTGCTTATTTTTTGCTCGAGAATCACTCAGAACTTCAATTTGCTCGTTCTTGCTCGTTTCTCAACCGAATTCGCTCAAATTTGTTGCAAATCAAAGCTTATTCCATCCATTTTCCCGATCTATGTAAGTTTTCTTCAAACTCACTCTGGTTTTAATGAATTTTTCATATGTTTGTTCATGAATTTCTTGAAAATTCAAAACTTAAATTGCTTAATTCTCTTTGTTTGTCAAATTTTATGCCATGAAATTTCTTGATTATGTTTATATATTTCCTTAGGAGTTATTTGAGACTTGTTTGACTCAATTTGGTGAAGAAACAAACAAATCACCATTGTTGGACCTTTTAAGGTCGGGAAGACAATGTGGCTTGTTTTTGATGTTTTTGCTAGCAATTCTTGTCCAATTTGTCACAATAATTACTATAGTATTGCAAGAAATTGTTTGAATGCTTGAAAAATGTCGTATATGCTCAATTTGAATTTGTGTTCTGTTTTAGTACTTGTAGGGAATAATTTCAAGCCTTAATCCCACTAGCTTGAACCCCACTGTGATCATACACTAAAGTACGGTGGCGTCCAAAAGGGAAGAAGATAGAGCAAAAGAGTCGCCAACAAGTTTTTTAGGAACTTGTAAACCGTTCACGAGGTGAAGGTTACACCCCTTAACGATCCAAGAGATCGTCAACTCCATAAGGTCATGAATCAAAAAAGGGTTCGGGGATGATGGTACAAATTTAACCTAAAAGAGATTGAACCTGCCCTAATAATAGGCCTCTACTTTATTCTGCTCGTACTCATGTGCGCTTTCTGATTAACATAAAATCAATAGGATTAACCCTAAACCTGTTTATCTATGTTGGTTGAATATTAATGCACAAATAAATCTATTATTGGCGATCACTTGAATTATAATCACAATTAACCCTAAACAAGATTACTAAATATCTTATTAAGCGTGATGACAAGTACAAAATTCCCTTTAAGCATGCATAAAAGGTGTGATCAAGCAATAAATATAAATATCAAGCAACATAATAAATAAATAAATATCATGAATAAAATAATCATCATAACAATAATAATAATATTCACAATCATAAATTATAACAATTATAATCATAATCATATTCATGTTAATATTAAAGCGTAATGAACATAGCAAGACCCTAGGCATGATACTAACAAGATTAATAACAAACCTTAGCATGTCACTAAGCATTAAAAATCAAATCTTTAACCCTAACATGATACTAACATTCATAAATATTAGGAAGAACATAGGAAGCATCATAACAATCATATTTAATATTAAAGTTAACCTAGACATGATACTAGGAATCATAATAACAATGTAAACATGATTTCTACATCATAAATCAATAAATCAATTAAAGTACTTACTTTGACGCCTCGTACCTCTTTCTAATAACAAAATACACGCGTTAGTAACTTCAAGGAAAATAATAAACAAAACAATTAAATTAAATAATTGAAATAGAGATTTGGGACCAAACCCTCAGAAATTAAACCTTTCACGTCTAGGGCGAATGCAACTTCGAATATGGCTAGGTGTTTCTAGATCTTGCGAATGGGGAATTTTGTATGAGAAAACCAAGTTTAGAAGAAAGATGAATGAGAGATGAATGATTAAGAGAGAATTAAAGAATGCTAATGAATGAAAACTGATTGAAGGTGAATAACTTGCGAATGGAGAGAATTCGTGAATGAAAACGGAGTTTTTAATACGATATTTATAGAGAAAATCAGCCAAAAAAGATAAATTAACAAAACAGAGTCTGACGCTCAGGAAACAGAGCTGGCGTCAACCCTGGCTAGCTGGCGCCAGACACCAGCACTAGCGCCAGGCGCCAATGGCTAGCGCTAGGCGTCAAGGCCTGGGGTTGGACGCCAAGCTTGATTTTAACGCGTTTTCGAAAATCCAATAAATTTACCGTACTGGAGGATAAAATAATATAATTTCTTCGAAAATGCTATTTGATTTTGATTAAAACTCTGAAAAGTCAACTTATCAATGCTAATTGAATTAGGAATGAAAATAACCTTCTAGAATAATATAGAAGACTAAAACCATTCCTAATTGAATTAGGAATGATAAATCATATTAGGCCCTCCCCTAGATCATTGGGCCGCATATAAAGCTCAAACCGGGCCCAGTTTGGTAAATTGGCCATAACTTCCTCAATATTCATCGGAATTGGGAATATAATATATCGTTGGAAAGGTCTTTGCAAGCCCCATCCAACTACACTATTATTGGACCCATATCATGGACCAACCAAACTGGATTGGCTGTTTTCTTAAAATAAAGTTTTCAAAAACAGAGAGAAGAGAAAAGAAATAAAAACTTTCCGCAACACTAGACCTTTCCACACTTTCGTTTCATTCGATTATCATTCGACGTGAAAGGTACTCATCACCGGGTTTGGTTTTGGGGAGACACAAATGGGTGTCTACAGAAGCCCCCACTTTGACTGAGTTTGGAGAAACGCAAGTTTCGAAAACAAAAGTCAAAGTAGCGATAGTGACGGAGAATGATTCAGAACGTCCTGCGATCCTAAATCACTCTTGTAACGCCGATACTTGCAAAACTAGCGTTAGTTAAATAGATAAAAGAGTTAAGAAACGCGTATCTTGCACCGTCGAGCACACGTCTCTGAAAGTAACCGATTGTTTTGATGACCTCCTGCAAGCTAAAGAATGCCATCCCGCTTGAAAACTGCTACGCCTGTAACTGCTTCCAAATTAGAAGATTGCTTCGCCTGAAACTATCCTCCCCACAATGATAATATTCCACATCCTAGGGAATACCATCGAAGATTATTTCTCTTAAAACAATCCTCATCCGCATTGACAATATTCCACATCCTAGGGAATACTATCGAAGATCATTTCGCTTGAAATAATCCTCAGTTGCTCGTGACAACTCTCCGCAAGCTAGGGAACGTTGTCGAAGATATCTTCTCTTGAAGTCATCCTCATTTGATGCGATAATTTTCCAAAGGAAATTACCGAAGATCCACGCCTGTCGATCTTTTAAATTTCGCCTGAACTTTGCTTCCGCTATGCCTGTACGTCGGCGCTCTTTTGCTTTGAACCTGTATGTCGGTGCCTTTTGCTGTGATGACAATCCTCTTTTCTTAGGGAATAGTTGCCAACACAACTCTTGTACGATGTATGACAATCCGATTTAGGGAAAGTTGTCAATGCCACGTAACAATCCATCCTTGGAAATATTGCCACGATGAAGCGACAATCCGTACCTCGGAAAATTTGCCAAAATCCAATTTTTGGAAAAGTTGCCAATGCTTCGTAACAATCTTTCATAAGAATTTTTCTACGATCGACAATCCACATCTTGGAATATAACTCTTGAAAGCAATCCACCTTGGAAATTTGCCAACGCTATGCGACAATCCTTTTGGGAAAATATTGCCACTATTGACAATCCGCGTCTTGGAACATTTGCAAAAAAGAGTCGACCAACAATCCACTTCGGGAAAATTTGCCACTTACTGAAATGAATGACAATCCACGTTGAGGAACCTTTGCCGAAATTTATGATGAGTAGATACCTACGACAATCCTTTGGGAAATTTTGCCATAGGGAACTGGGTATATGACAATCCAATCTCGGAAAACTTGCCAACGATCTGTGAATGTATGACTATCCGAACTTAGAAAAACTTGCCAACAAAGAAGGAGCACGACAATCCACGCTTGGAAACTTTGCCAGAGATGACAATCCAATCTTCGAAAAATTGTCGTTGAAGAAGATGCACGACAATCCATTTTTGGAAATATTATCAGTTGGGGATGACAATCCAATTTTTGGAAAACTTTGTCGTTTAATAAGAATGCACGACAATCCATATTTGGAAATATTGTCGTTTAAGTGCTTGCTTTTGAACCGATTGTAATGAGCCAGTGTTTTAGGCGCTTAAGCTAAGTGAGACGATTTTTTTGTCAGGTCAATCACTTACTACGATTGTAATCGAGCCGACTACTAATCATGTCAAATTGCTTATAGGGGCTAACTGGCGTACCAAGGAACCCGAAATTGCTGCATGAGGTCGAAATCACCTTTCTGAGAGGCTTCGAGCTCTGTCGTTGTTGAGATATTTCTGGTGCCAGGCGCTGGAGTAGGGTCTTCCCTGTTCTGCTGCACCTGTATTTATTTTTGACTATAGAACTTTGCCAATTTCTTTTTAATCATCTTAGGGTTGACCTAAGGTTTAGCATTGCTTCACTCATCGACTTGACACGACTCAAGGCATAAACTTGACTCGCTGTGATTGACTCGAGGTTGACTCGACTCAAAGTGTTTGACACATGTATTAGACTCAAATCAAAGTGATATGACACGACATGACTTGTGTGTGCATTGTAATGTGATCGTGCGACTCAAAAATGCAGAAAAGCAAAAATTTTCCGTCATTTTTGTGGAGGGTACCGACTTTCTCCCGAAAAAGAAAGACGCGAAGAAAGAATCGAAGTTTTGAAGATGCATGTTGAATGAGCTTAGTCAAATGTCATTTGATACTATCTCTCAAGGTGCAAGGATTAATCCATCCTAGGCTATCTCAACTGTTGACTCAATGATGAAAGCATTTGGGTAACTTAGGCACGGAGGCTAAGTACTTCATGCTTCGTGATGCAATGATGAGTGATGTTGATATGACAAGGCATGCTTCAGCGTTGTATTAAGATTTCATGACAAAGGGTTCCTAAGGGGAGTATATTTGGTCATGTATTTGTGCAGTGTGTGATAGTAATTCTAAAGTTAGGCCGCAAGAGCTAAGTGTGTAGAAAAATATTATTATTAGAAGAGTCAAATAATGGTGACTCTTAGGCTAGGTAAGCTATTGATGTAGGGATCAAGCCCCCAAGTCTAGCTCTAAGTGAAAAAGGGATGAGCATAGTAAATCCCTTGATATGATCATGGTGGAAGTGTGTGAATGTGAATATGAATGCATGTTTATTACGACCGCACCTTGATGTGAGGTTGCCTACGTATCCGTTAGGAATCAGGCCGAACGTAGTCTAGCCGAACCTCGCACAAGTGTGTATACCTCAAAAAGGTCTTTTTAAGGGTTGTAACATGGTTAGGCTAAAGGTTATAGAAAAAAGGGATAAAGGCTCAAGACCCTAGATAAGCCCCCCAAGGTGTGCAACCTTGCTTTTGAATATTTGTATTTTTATGCTTGAGGATTTTAACTCTTTTTTAGCTCTTTCTTTTGTTTTAGCATCTATTTTATTTTTATAAGTGTGGACAATCCCGATCATGCGGTCTATCACTCACTTGGCATTCATGTTTCTCAGGCACGGTACCGAGCACTCGATAAGAGACGCAATCTGAGACGTGTTCTTGTCGAAGATATTTTCATATCAAAGACATTGGAACACTTGCCCTTTTGTACACTTTTATTTATTTTTTTACTTTTGCTTATTTTAATCTTTTGAATTTGCTCAAGCTTTCTTTATAATTTGCATAAGTTGCACACCATCCCATCCCAAGGTTAGGTAGATGTAGGTTGAAAAAAGAAAGGTCTATCGTTAGACGAGGCTCAAAGTGGTTTATGAAGAAAGGATTGCATATTTGGAAGGTGAAAGGAGATATGACGTGGCTACAAGGGGTGCCTCAAATCATTGGTATACCTTGTGTTTAATTCGACACATTTTTTTTTAATGCAATGCGATGATCATATGCAAGGAAATAAATGCTCATTTTATTAAAAAGGGAAAAAATAAATAGAGAATCTACAAAAGTAATCTTAAGGGAAAAGAAAGGTGCCTATGCTAGACTTATTGGGGAAAGGAAAAATTGAAAAAGAGGTCATGAAATCTTGTCGTTGCAGCTCGCCTCTTGTCTTGTGTTGTTCGCTTCATCATCACCCAGTCTGAGGGAGAAACGTCTGGTCAGGAAGACCAGACGACTCTGGAGAGATCCCCTTCGCGCGCCCCTTCAACCCCTGCTGACTCTTTTTTGGAAGAGTGCGACCAAGGCGGCGACGAGGCCGCCTCTGCCCCCTTGTCCCAAAATGAGGAAGAGACAGAGAGCGACAGCTCCGCCTCTACCTCTGAGAGCAGCGACGATTTACCCCCGCTTGAGGATAGCGAGGAGGAAGAAAGGAAAAAATGGAACGAGAAAGGCAATCCCTTCAACATCCACGTCTCCTCCAAGGACCGGATCCAAATGGAGGAGAACTTAAAGAATTTTACCCAACTACACCCGCTAGGAGACGAGTATAGAATCAGGGTGCCGCCTGAGAATGGCACCATCGCCTGGGGGGACGATCAACAGAACGCCAACAGCTATTTCGGCTGTTATCAGGCGGCGTTCAAAGCTGGCCTTCGCTTCCCCCTTCACCAGGCGGTGAAGGCAATTTTAAGAGGCTACGACCTTGAAGTCTGGCAACTTACCCCCAACTCTTGGACAAACATTCTGGGGTATGTTGCCGCCTGCGAGTTCCAGGGGCTTAACCCCGGCTGGGAGGCTTTTTCTAGTATGCATTATCTTAGCAGAAGCCCAGGCGGATGGAGGGCGTGGTACACTCTAACCACGCAGCCTCAATATATGATGACCTTGGACAAGGTCTCAAAGTTCGATGGCTGGAAACACAGGTTCTAACTGATGTCAGCCCCAACCAGACGGGAGAATTATGAATTCCGTCTGTACAATAAGAAGCGCGACTTGTTGGGCAGGTAGTGCGCTTTTCCCCGGATCCCAGAGGAAGATTTTGACAAGATAATTGAGGCAGATTTTTTCGGCCTCACAGACGCAACTCTGTCAACCGGGGAAACAATAAAAGTCCCCTAGAACTGGATCCCCAAGAGCGCCTGGTTCAGGGACGAGTGTTTCCTAGCCGCCTGCGGGCTAGGGCACATGTTTACCAAACGTATGCGCCTGAGTTTATATCCGTCTGTAGTATTTTTCTATCGAAATTGATTTATGATATTGACCAATTTCTTTCTTTATGCAGAAGAAGCATTAAACATGTTGCAGTCGGAGAAAACTCCCAAGCGGTCTTCTGCAACCATCTGCAAAGATCTTGCGGAGAAAGCTGCGGCTGAGGTCAAGGCCAAGGTATTAAGCGCCTGACCCTTTCTTAAATTGATTTTAAAAACTATTTTGCCCGGATGCTAACTTTGACTTTGGTTATTTTTCGCAGGGGGGAGAGGTTGGGAAGAAGTTTGAGAAACAACTTAAAAGGGGTAGGGAGGAGACCCCAGCCGTTCTCAACAAGATAAAAAAGTCCACCTCTGCGTCAACTCCTGGCGCCTTAGCCGGACATCAGAAGATGCGGATAGCGGGGCGTAACAAG
Organism: Chenopodium album; assembly: GCF_948465745.1. Taxonomy (NCBI): domain Eukaryota; kingdom Viridiplantae; phylum Streptophyta; class Magnoliopsida; order Caryophyllales; family Amaranthaceae; genus Chenopodium; species Chenopodium album. Next base: position 29,203,536 of record NC_137834.1, read on the forward strand.
AAGGGAGGCGGCAGCCTGGGCCTCAGCCTGGGCAGCTTGAGCTGGGGTGGCCTTTGCGGGTGAAATCCCACTCCCAACAGACGTCATCCTCAGACGGTCGGCAACAAATAGATGCTGCCTTAGTTTCGCACTCATCACGTATTGATTGTGGTGCAGATCAATCTCCCCGCTGGCCAGACGTCCAGAAGCATGCCAAGGCCATGCTGGAAGCCGTCCGGAAGAGGGATAAGGACAATATCCCTGGGATAGAGACGTTTAATCTTGAACGCATTCTATCCCTTCTGGCTGAGGTAAGAAACTTGTCAATTCAATTTAATTTTTTCTAAGTGTTTTATCCCGCCTGCAATACTTATGCCGCCTTACTTTTTGCAGGCCATGCTGCGGGTGGACGGGCTCAAACGTCCTTATTCCCGCAAACGGGAAGAGGTAAAAAGGGCCAAGAAGTCCGCCATAGACGCTGATAATATTGCTTTACACTCGACTATCGTAAATGAACTTGAAACTAAAGCAATAATTATGACACAAGCGTCTAGAATCTAGCAGCTGGAGTCAGATCTGAAGACGGCCAATCAGCGGGCGACGGGTGCTGAGACGGCTAAGAAGGAGGCGGAGGAGGCCCAGAAGAAGGCAGACGAGAGCGCCAAAAAGGCTGATGAGGCGCTCAAGAAGGCCCAGACGGACCTTGGCACACTTAAAGGTGTTTCCGAAGAGAACACCAAACTGAAGACCAAGGTTCAACGGCTGGAGAAGGAGGCTGCTCAGGCTCAGATAAACTTTGCAGCAACCCTAGAGGCGGAGCAAAACCGCCTTGTTGATGAGAGTGACGCTGACAATGACGCCCGTATGAAGATTGCCTGGGTTGCCTTGTACCCAGACGCGGATTACAACATCTGGGCACTAGCGCACAGCTATGCCGAGTACGTGGTGTACTTGAGAGAACAAGGTGAGCCAGAGCCTACCTCTTTCGAAGCCTGGGTCAACTCCAACAACGAACCGTCCATGCCTGAGCTTCCTGGTCCTGGTGAAGCACAGGAGATACCCTCAGATGATGAGGAGAAGGAGGAGGACCGGGAGGCACCGTCTGCAGGCCAGAAGTGACCATTCAGCGGCAGTATGCCAATCTTTGCTTTTTTTCTTCTTTTATTCAGCGGCTGTATGCCAAGACTTGCTTTTTATGGCCTGCGTGCCGAGTATCCTTGTATTTACCGGCTAAGGAGCCGAGTTAATGAACAATTTCTTTCTCCCGGACGGGGTCCGGTTAACATTTGATCCACTACAACCGTTTGGTTGGGTGGACTTTTATGAAATGCACCGACTGAGTCGGTTTTGATCATTTTGTATTTGAATTTTTATTTTGTGCAAATTTCAATTTTTCATTTTTGCCTAACTTATCAAAAGCATGCGGCGATTTTTTGCGTAACTAGTCAATAGTCTGCCTAACTAGTCAATAGTCTGGCTGTCCTAGCCCCTGGACGACTGTGTGATTGGTTTCAAGTGGAGTTGGTTGATTGACTTGAAAACGTCTGATGCTGCAAAGAGCATGATATGTTTGTAAGTCAATCAATCACAGTAGTGATTGCCCCAAACCAAGTGCACAGCCGTACACCAACAGGCGTTTTAGTCACTACACAGATGGCGTTTGTCCGTCTTGGTAGAGATTTCATAGCCATTGAACAACTCATTTGCCCCAATTAGGGTGGGAAGTGCAATTTTGGAATAGTTAACCTAAGTGAGAACTTCAGCCGGTGACCGACTGATGCCTCTTGGCATCCGGTATCTGGAAACTTATTCGTTCTTCATAGGTTATTTCGGTCAGACGACTATGAGTTGACCAATTTGGTCGTTCAATTTTTGCCGTCTGAATGGGTACGTAGAACCGACAAATAGTCTGTTCTCTGCGACGATTGCACCCGGAGGGGTGTCGCCGGACGCCTTTGTCCATGCTGGGACAGGCGATTTTATAAAATGAGCAACCATCCGGCCATTTTAGCCTCTGTTCTTGTTTGAGACCGGTTGTATAGCCACTAAACGTTTTTGTGCTTAGTTTTTAGTCGGAGTATTTAATTTACACTAAGTATCGAACTTAGTTAAACAGCAAAATTCGTCTGGGTCATCACCCAGGCGAACGGACAATTAATAAGTAAAACTTGTAAAAATACATAAAGGGTCCATCCGGGTATTACCCAGGCGGAAAAACAAAACTTGCTTGCAAACAAAGTCTGATTTCATTGACTGATTCATTTGTTTACAAAAATTTACATTCTCAGAAGTAGTACTTTTTTAAATTGTCTACATTCCAAGTTCTAGGCAGGCGCCTGCCGTCTGGGGTTTCTAGGCGGTAGGTGCCGTCCCTTACTTCTTCATAGATCCGGTAGGGGCCTTCCCAATTTGGAGTTAGCTTTCCCAGCTCATTGGCCCTACCGGTTGCCTCCATTTTCCGTAACACTAAGTCGTCAACTTTCAAAGGACGCTTGTGTACTTTTTTGTTGTAGGCTCTAGTCATTCTCAGACGGTAAATCTCATGACGCAAGGCGGCATTGCCCCTGCGTTCTGGGAGTGAATCTAATGTCAGGCGCATTGCTTCCTAGTTTGCCTCTTCATCAAATAGCATGACTCTAAGAGTCGGCTCGTAACGTTCGATGGGCAAGACGGCTTCAGCACCGTAAACCATGAGAAATGGGGTTTCACCGGTTGCCCCTTTTTCTGTTGTCCGGATGGCCCATAGGACATGGATTAACTCTTCTGCCCAAAAGCCACCGACTCTTTCTATTTTCTTCTTAATTCCGTGTGAGATGAGTTTGTTGAAGGCTTCAACTTGGTCGTTTGCTTGGGGCCGGCCAACGAATGCAAAACAGCTTGAGATCCCCTGATCTCCCAACCAAGTTTTTAGCTGAGGCGTCTCAAACCGAGGTCCATTATCAAACACCATAGACATAGGCACCCCATACCGGGTGATAATGTTCTTTCAGATGAAGGAAATTACGTCTGAGGTCTTGATGTTCTTAACCGCCTCAGCCTCCACCCACTTGGTGAAATAATCCACAACCACCAAGATGTAGCGCTTTCCGCCTGGAGCAGGCGTGTAAGGACCTAGAATGTCCATGCCCCATTTTGCAAACGGGATTGGGTTGTGGATGGCCGTCAGATCAGTAGCCGGACGATGAATAAGTTTACCAAACTTTTGGCACTTGTCACATTTCTTCACCAACTCCTTGGCGTCTGCCTCAAGAGTGGGCCAAAAGTAATGTCGTCTGGCTCTGACGGCTAGGGACCTGCAGCCTATGTGGGAGGCGGAGAATCCCGAGTGCAAGTCTTCGAGAACTTCCCTCCCCTTTTCTGGGGTGACACACTTCAACAGGGGTTTAAGAAACCCTGCCTTGAAGAGTTCTCCATTTTTCAACTCGAAGCTTGCAGCTCGCTTCTTCAGGACGGCTGCTTCCTGTGGCGAATCAGGAAGTGTGCTGTCTGAAAGATAAGCTCGGATGCCATCCATCCAGGTAGAGCTTCGGTCCAGAATTCCAATGGGATCTTCATAGATGCTTCTCTTTTCAAGAACTTCCCAAAAGACAGACCGAGGCGTATCATGGCAGGCGGAAGACGCCAGTTTTGACAATGCATCCGCCTGTTTGTTTTCAGACCCAGGCACTTGATTCAGTCGGAATTCCTCAAGTGCCCCGGCCTCTTCTTTGACCGCCTGAAGATATTTGATCATAGCCGGATAGGTAGCCTCATAACTTCCCTCATACTGGCTAACAACCAATTGAGAATCAGAGTAGGCGTCAATTTTCATGGCCCCTGTCGCCTTACACATGCGAATGTCGGCTAGCAGGGCTTCATATTCCGCCTCATTGTTAGAAGCCTGAAACTTGAAGCGTAGTGCATACTCAAATCTGTCTCCTTAAGGAGACTCGTAGATTACGCCTACACCACAGCCGTTCTTTGTAGAGCTCCCGTCTACGTACACTTTCCAAACCTGATAAAGATTATCCGGAGCCACCGGATGAATCATTTCAACAATGAAGTCGGCAAATGCCTGACCCTTCACTGGCTTCCGGAGTTCAGCATTTTTAAGAACATGGCTAATGAAGTAAACCGGGAGCTGCACGCCGTCTCGCTCAGCAAGGAGAACGGCACTGAGGGCATGATCTGAGACGGCTAAGTACATGTACAACGTCTCCCTAGGCAAAGGACTGACCAACCTAGGTAGAGAATGTAAATGCTCTTTCAACCTCTGGAACGCCGCCTCAGCATCATCCCCCCATTCAAATCTGGTCTTCTTCCTGATTGCTTGGAAGAAGTAGAGGCATTTGTCGCCTGACCGGCTGAGGAATCCCCCAAGGCGGCCAGACAACCGGTGAGTCTCTGAACTTCCTTAACAGAACGGGGTGACTTCATGTCAATTACCGCCTGTATTTTTTCGGGGTTAGCCTCTATCCCCCTTTGATCAATCAGGAATCCGAGAAACTTCCCAGACTCAACACCAAAGACGCATTTCTTTTGATTTAACATAACCTTATGCCGCTTGAGTGTGGTGAAGGTTTCTCGGAGATCAGCGAGGTGATCCGCCTGTAGCTTGGATTTGACTATCATTTCATCAATGTACGCCTCCACATTCCTCCCAATCTGATTAATGAAGACCGTATTAATCATCCGTTGGAAAGTGGCAGGCGCATTTTTCAAGCCAAACGACATCACAGTATAACAGAATAGCCCCTGATCAGTGACGAAGGCCGTCTTTTCTTGATCTTTCTTCCACAGGAGTATCTGATGGAAGCCGGAGTACACATCCATAAAACTCATCAAGGCGTGACCGACTGTAGAGTCGACCAGACTGTCGATCTTTGGAAGCGGGTAACTGTCCTTTGGACACGCCTTGTTGAGGTCTGTGTAATCAACACACATGCGCCAGGTCACATTCGGTTTCTTAACAAGGACCACATTGGCCACCCAGTCGGGAAAATTACAAGGCCGAATGAACCTGGCGTCTAGCAGCTTTTTGACTTCGGCAGCTGCCGCCTGACTTCTTTCCTCGTCGTGGTTTCTTTTCTTTTGCCGGATGGGCTTCTTTTTGGGGTCCACGGCGAGTTTGTGGACAGCGAGATCCGGGCTGACGCCTGGCATCTCTTCCACTTCAAAGGCAAAAATGTCTTTGAATTCCTTCAGCAGAAGGTGCAAGCTTGCACCCAAGGTAGCATGATCAACCGTCCCAACCTTCACAGTACGTTCTGGAAAGCTGTCATCCAGATCAAGATCAATGTTTTGGCCAGCCGGTTGGGGACGGAGCTCATCTGATCGTTCACCGGTCAGTGATTGCTATTTTTTCTCTTTCTTCACCTCCACCAGCAGAGGTGCCTTTCTTTTCTTTCCGGTTGCTGGTGGGGCAGGAGCTGGGTCAGCATCCTTGACATTGTCAAGGTCTATTGGTTCCTGATCGCCTAGGGCCACGGTATCTCGGACGGCTAAGAGATAGCACTCTCGGGCCATCTTCTGATCCCCATTCAGGGAACCATAGAGCCGTCATCCCTCTCATACTTGATGAGCATGAGGGACGGGATGATTACCGCCTTAGCTTCGTTGAGAGTTGGCCGGCCAAGGATGATGTTGTAGGCGGTCAACTCCTCGACGATCAAGAATCTGACGACAATATGTCGTCCCTGGCCTTTCTCCCCCAGCCGGATAGGCAAGTCAATTCTACCGGCTGGATAGACCATCCCACCCCCAAAACCAACCAAGGGGTAGGTGACCGGATGCATGCTGCTGACATTGTATTTCAGCTTTTGCAGGCACCGAAGGCTGATGATGTATGATGAGCTGCCGGTGTCTATAAGGATCCGTCCAACCAGGTGGTTGGCAACCTTACATTCAATGACCACCAGGTCATCATGCGTGCGGCGGACTCTGCCTCTATCCTTCTCAGTGATCAAGACGTCTGGGAAGGAGGAGCTGGCAGACGCCTGCTCATCATCATCTTTGTCCATCTTTCGAAGATGGCTCTTGGTGCCCCGGATGGTAGAGCCACCACATGAGAACCCGCCTGCTATAGTGTAGACCGGCTCCTTATCGGTTTCCGAACTACTAGCAGGCTGGGGGGTAGTCTTGGAGGACTGACCCTTGTTTTTCTTTTTTGCCCGGCTGGGGACTTAGAAATGTATGACTTCAGCAGCCCTTTGTCAGCCAGACGGTCCAAAGCACGCTGAAAACTAAAGCAGTCGTTGGTGTCATGGCCAACCTCCTCATGGAATTGACAGAATTTATTTTTGTTCCGCGACTGGACAGAACTCTTCATTGGATTTGGCTTTTCAATGGACAACCGGTCCTTTACTTCCATGAGGATGGAGTTGCAGTCTTTATTAAACTCGTACTTGGGAACGTACGGTTTAAATTCTTTCTTTTTCTTCTGGGACGGCTGATCAGAGTCAGTAACCGCCCAGACTTCTTTTCTTTTCTTGCTATCTTCTTTGTTTTTGGTCGGCTGAGCTGACCGGCTGTCTTTCTGTTTGTTGGACTTCTTGGAGTCCGACTTGCTACCAGGCGAGCAGAGGTCGGTATCTTGGATGTAGCTTTCCGCCTCCCTTAGGGCCGCCTGTAAGGTGAAAGCCCCTTTTCTGACTAGGTCGAACTTAAAGGTCGACCCGTCTCTCAGACCCTTGAAAAAGTCTGTAAAAGCTACCTCGTCAGACAGTCCTTAAATCTGAATTCTTATCAGATTGAACCGCCTGACATATGAGCGCAGCCCTTCCTGAAGCAGGGATGTTCATTGAGAAGTTGGAAGCAAATAGGAAGGCGAGCTTCCTGAAGCTATCGATGGACCCGGCTGGCAAATTGCCAAACCATTGTTGGGCAATGCCCTTCAATGTAGTCGGTAAGCACCGACACCAAGTGGCATCATCCAACCCCTGCAGATACATGAGGTTGGTGTAAGCCATGAGGTGGTCTTCCGGATTGGTGGTACCATCATAGGTACCAACCAACACATTCTTAACCTTGGCCGGCTGAGCCGCCTCGGTTATCTCCCGGGTGAAAGCGGAAGGCTGTTCACCCAGGCGCAGCAGACGAAGCTGCCAGTCTAATGGCTGGACATTTGGATATGCCGCCTGACCCCCAAAGAAGGCCGGCTGCATGAAGTGAGGGGGATACTGTCCGTAAGCCTGAGTAGGCACATACGGTACAACTCCAATCATATGAGGGCCAGAATGGACGGTATGACCGCCTGTCTGACTCTCATGCAAGGAGGGTGCACTCCCTGCAAAAATGTTATTGAAGCTGTCTGGAAAGTTCGACGTTGAAGCCGACTCAGACAGCGATTGGTTTCTCTTCCGGTTGATGATCTCCCGGGCATCAAGAGTTGATTTTTTGCTTCCCACCGGCTGTTGAGTCCGACGGGTGTTGTTGTTGTTCCTCTTAGGCAGGAGAATTTTTGACCAATCAATGGTCCCGGCTGCCTTCTCCTTTGGATGGGGAGTGGGCTGCCGGTCTCTGACTGAATTCCCTTTCTCTGGAGGAGTCTTCTTCGCCGACTGACCTTTACTTGGGCCAGTCCGGCTTTTGGTGATCAGCTCTTTAATTTCACCCTTGAAACTTGTCATGAATCTCATGAGTTCGTCTCGAGTGACAGGGGCTGATCCAGGGGCCGTTTGGGTTTCCCCTTCCGGCTACCCAGAGGGTCGACTTGGACCCGCCTGGGAGGCACCCCGCTCCAGAGTGTCTCAGGGCCGGATGCGTTTGGTTCTGAGAGAGTCGTCTTCGGCTGTAAAGGCTTCGACCTGAGGGTCTTCATCCTCCTCATGGTCTGTAAAGACTTCTGGGTCTTCGCCCAGACGGTTAGGTGGTGGTACAGGCTCTTGAACCATCTTCGAGGTACTATCCCCATAGACGGCGCCAAATGTTTTGGGTGTTTTTGTCCCTCGGGAGAGTTACGTCACGAAGTATGATCCGGCCGAGCTGTACCTGCAAAATAACGGAGACTCCGGGTGGTTGGAGCTCCGCCTCAGACGGTCAAGTTAGTAACTTGAAAAGGACTAAAGAGGACGGAAATTAAGGTGGGTATCTGCTCGGATTCCAAGCTCAGGTGTTTCTCTGATGTAAGAGAATGCAAGTGTAATAAATGGTAAAACGTGCCCTCAAAATGAGGGACATCTCCCTATTTATTCGATTTTTTTTTTCCTTTTTTTATTTTTTCTTTTGGGGAGAGAGTCGGATACCCTCCATCAATAATAAAAATGACGGAATTTTTGCGCAAAATTGTTTGTCACACTTTTCTTGCACACACAAACATACACACAACAATAAATAAATTCATAATAGCATAAATATACAAAATGTGTTTATAAATAATGAGTCAAAGGCAAAGTTCTATAAAAAAAAAGTCAAAATAAAATATACAAAGGAACAAACTACGGCGCCGGAGGACGTAGGCCCATCATGTTATAAAATTGCGCCGTACGAGGAGTCACCTCGCCACCGGCTCCAGCTTCAGCACCAGCTCCAGTCTTCGTAGGGGGAGGAAGACTCAATATAGGACCACTCCAGCCAGGATCAACCTGAGGCTGAGGTCGCGGAGGCTGCTGTGATGACGAGCCTACCTCGTACATCCCACCACCTCTGAAAGCCGAGGTAGCTTCTCCTACCGGTGCAGTGTGACCACCCTTAGAAGAAGATCCCGAGCCCTCAGCAACGTCGGCTCGAGCAGCTTCAGAGCGACCACCTCTACCCCCTGACGAAGTACGACGACGTCTCGAGCTAGACCTCGCTGGATCCCTCCGCCCCTCAGGTCTCGTGCGGGTGTGAGAAGCAATGGGTTGGCCCTGCAAAAGAGTTTAATCAGAAACAAGGTGAAATCGAAGCAGCAATGCAAAAATAATGGGTAAAGAAAAGTTACCTCTCGGACGACATCATCCCGACGACAGGTGGCCGCATTCCTCATCCGGACGAGCTGGCTCCGGAAGGCATCTATGCATCGTGCCATAGCCGAAACCACCTCGCGTGAAAACTGTCAGAAAAATAAGCCAGTAAATATACATGATAAATGAACACAAAAATTCTGAATTAAAACTAGGCTTACTCTAATCTGGTGGCGAGGAATCGACCGCTCTACGAAGCACTCGCCCTTGGGAGCCGGAGGAATCATCTCCTCGATCGGCCCGTACATCCCCTGGTAGTGGATGGACATACGGGGCGGCACGAACTCAGCAGCACCATCCTGATAAGACAGAAAAAATCAGTAAAGTATTACTTGGGGGCTACTTAGCGGAAAATAAAAGCTAAGAATCTTACCCTCACATCCTCAGCCGGCACAGGGGCTGGAGCTAATAAAGGTAGTAGCTCCTCAGCATAACACCGCCCGAGGATCACATGAGACCGCCAAGGGGTACCAGCTCCCTCAGACATGCTCGACAACCGCGCCTCGTCGAACATATGACGTGGTGGAGCGGCAAGAACGACAAAGACATCAGAAGAGTGCTATCTAGCGACCCTCTCTCCTAAGTACGCGACCGCTCCATAAGTCCCCAAAAAATAGCGACGCTTAGCAGAGTACTGTGCGGCTAATCCAGGGACTGTCCAACCGCCCCACGGCCGGTATACCACCTCAGGTCCCTATAAAAAGCATCAATCAGCCGAGAATATATCTAAAGCACCGCGGAAAAGCAAGATAAACAATAAAAGTCATACCGAGAGAATCCAGTTCCGGACACGTGCAGTAGACATGTCCACGTGGTAACCGCCCCAAGAGGCGCTCACCGGAAATCCCCTCGGCGATGGTCTCGCTGGCGCAACGGAAGGAAAGTACTCGTAGAACCAGATCTACAAAGAGCTAAAAGTGTGAGTAAATGCTAACTAATATGTAGGGCTAAACTTTATAGGGAGTAAATGTTTACCTCTACGACCTTCCAAAAAGCAGACAAAGCGACGTTCGTCCCAAAGGACCGGTGACGACACGAGTCCCTCAGCGCACGAACGAAGTCGGCATAGGCCAAGCTGGCCCAGTCATAAGTCCCGATCCGGTAAAGATCGCAGACAGCAGGGAGGTAGTAAAGCAATGCCCTACTACCCTTGTCAGGGAAGAATGTCCCTGACAACAACATCAGCATGAAGATGCGCACCCGCTGCTCTCGGGTGGTCGCATCGTCATCAAGAGCCGCTGCCAGTGTCGAGCGGCGAATTCTCCTAGCACTAAACTGAGTCGTCTCGACCTCAGCTCGGGCCCGAATAGCAAACGGGCCCTAACAACTCCTCGACCTCCGAAGAGAAGACGTCGATTCCACTGTCGAACGGCAGTGGCACAGAAGTGAACTCCAGTCCTGTGATGAGACTGAAGTCCGTAGGGGTGATCATCATCTCGCCCCAAGGGAAATGGAAGGTATTGGTGGTGTCCCAGAAGAACTCCACCAAAGCGCGCACTACGTGATGACCCCCGCTGGAGGCGACCATAACCTCAGAGGTCTCGAACAAAGTAGCTAGCCCGCAAGACTCCCATAGGAGCCTCGTCTCAAGATCCCTGGCGATGTGCATCCTGTACAAATCGCCTAAACCGTCACAGCCAGAGCTGTGATGTCGTGTCCTCCCGGGCTCGGTACCCCATCTCACCCTCTCAGAAATGTGGTGGACAGGAGCGAAGAACAGGGTCCGCTCATCCCACTCCGGAAACCAACCAAGCGAAGTGGAAGGCGTGGCGTCGTCCTCCACGGGATCATGCTCCCGTCTAGTGTTTTGGGACCGTGAACCCGAGCCTCATTTTCTAGCCATGCTACATTGTGCAGAATCATCATAAATTAAGGTTCTATAGTATCTAAGGTTCGCCTAGCCGCATGATACTATGTTCGCAAAAACAGAGTACGTAGTACTAAAACAGAGCACATATTCGAATTGAGCATGACAGCATTTTTCAAGCAATCAAACAATTTCTTGCAACACTATAATGATTATTGTGACAAATTGAACAAGAATTGCTAGCAAAAATGTCAAGAACGAGTCACATTGTTCTTCACGACCTTAAGAGGTCCAACAATGGCAAATTGCTCATTTCTTCACCAAATTGAGTCAAAAAAGTCTCAAATTACTCCCAAGACAATATACAAACATTATCAAGCAATTTCATAGCATAAAAATTGACAAACAAAGCAAATTGAGAATTATAAATTTCGAATTTTCATGAAATTCGTGAATAAACATGCCAAGAATTCATAAAAACTAATGTGAGTTTGAAGAAAACTTACATAGATCAGGAAAATAGATGAAAAGAGCTTTGATTTGCAACAAATTTGAGCGAAGTCGGTAGAGAAACGAGCAAGCAATGAGCAATTGAAGTTTCAGACTTCTTTCGAGCAGTTCGCGACAAACAGAGCAGCAAAATTAAGAGGAAAGGGGTATTTAAGGAAGTCCCCATGCTGGTGCCAAGCCCTATGCATTGGCGTCACAAATTAGGCTTGGCGCCTGGCGTGCCTGGCGCTAACGCTAAATAGGTGGCGCTGATGGTTTTTCGGCGACGCTAAAGCACCCAGCCACCTGATAAGGTTGTGCTAGTCTTCTGCAGCATATTTTCGGGTTCCTTGGTACGCCAGTTAGCCCCTCTAAGCAATTTGACATGATTTATTAATCGGCTTGATTACATAAAGTGATCGACCTGATAAGAGATCGTCTCACTTAGCTTAAAGCGCCTAAGAATTGGCTCATTAGCAAAAGGAACCGACATATAGGTTCAAGAGCAAAAGGCACCGACATACAGGTTCAAAGCAACCGAAGCGCCAACGTACAGGCTTAGCAGAAGCAAAGTTCAGGCGAACTTTTAAAGATCGACAGGCGTGGATCTTCGGTAATTTCCTTTGGGAAATTATCGCATCAAACGAAGGTGACTTCAAGAGAAGATATCTTCGACGACATTCCCTAGCTTGCGGAAAGTTGTCACGAGCAACTGGAGGTAATTTCGGGCGAAGTTATCTTCGATGGTATTCCCTAGGATGTGGAATATTATCAATGCGGATGAGGATTATTTCAAGAGAAATAATCTTCGATGGTATTCCCTAGGATGTGGGATATTATCAATGCGGATGGAGATTGTTTCAAGAGAAATAATCTTTGATGGTATTCCCTAGGATGTGGAATATTATCAAAGCGGAAGAGGATCGTTTCAAGCGAAGCAATCTTCTAATTTGGAAGCAGTTACAGGCGTAGCGGTTTTCAAGCGGGATGGCATTCTCTAGCTTGTAGGAGGTCATCAAAACAATCGGTTACTTTCAGATACGTGTGCTCGACGGTGCAAGATACGCGTTTCTTAAATCTTTTATCTGTTTAACTAATGCTAGTTTTGCAGGTATCGGCGTTACAAGATTGATTTAGGATCGCGGAACGTTCTGAGTCATTCTCCGTCCCTATCGATACTTTGACTTTTGTTTTCGAAACTTGCGTTTCTCCAAACTCAGTCAAAGTGGGGGCTTCTATAGACACCCATTTGTGTCTCCCCAAAACCAAACCCAGTGATGAGTACCTTTTGCGTCGAATCATAATCGAATGAAGTGAAAGTGTGGAAAGTCTAGTGTTGCGGATAGTTTTAATTCTTTTCTCTTCTCTCTGTTTTTTGAAAACTTTATTTTAAGAAAACAACCAATCCACTTTGGTTGGTCCATTATATGGGTCCAATAGTAGTGTAGTTGGATGGGGCTTGACAAGACCTTTCCAACGATATATTATAAGCCCAATTCCGATGAATATTGAGAAAGTTATGGCCAATTTACCAAACTGGGCCCGGTTTGAGCTTTATATGCGGCCCAATGATCTAGGGGAGGGCCTAATATGATTTATCATTGCTAATGCAATTAGGAATGGTTTTAGTCTTCTAGATTCTTCTAGAAGGTTCTTTTCATTCCTAATTCAATTAGCATTGATAAATTGACTGTTGACTTTTCAGAGTTTTAATCAAAATCAAATAGCATTTTCGAAGAAATTATATTATTTTATCCTTCAGTACGGTAAACTTATCGAATTTTCGAAAACGCGTTTGTATCAGGCTTGGCGCCTAACCCCAGGCCTTGGCGCCTGACGCTAGTGTTGGTGCCTGGCGCCAGCTCTGTTTTCTGAGCGTCAGACTCTGTTTTGTTAATTTATCTTTTTTGGCTGATTTTCTCTATAAATATCGTATTTAAAAACTCTGTTTTCATTCATCAAGATTCACCAATTCTGTCCATTCATTCACGAATTCTCCTCATTCGCAAGTTATCATCAACAGTCATTAATTCTTTAGCATTCTCTTAATCATTCATCTTTCTCATTCATCTTTTTCAAAAACTTTGTGTTTTACAAAATTCCGCATTCGCAAGATCTAGAAACACCTAGCTATATTCGAAGTTGCCTTCGCCCTAGACGTGAAAGGTTTAATTTATGAGGGTTTGGTCCCAAATCTCTATTTCAATTATTTAATTTAATTGTTTGATTATTATTTTCCTTGAAGTTACTAACGTGTGTATTTTGTTATTAGAAAGAGGTACGAGGCATCAAAGTAAGTGCTTTTATTGATTTATTGATATTATGATGTAGAATTCATGTGTACATTGTTATTATGATATTCCTAGTATCATGTCTAGGGTATTTTTAATATTAAATATGATTGCTATGATGCCTTTTATTCTCTTCCTAATATTTATAATATTAGTATCATGTTAGGGCTAAAGCTTTGATTTTTATTTCTTAGTGACATGCTAGGGTTTGTTATTAATCTTGTTCGTATCATGCCTAGGATCTTACTTTTGTGCTTTAACATGAATATTATTATAATTATGATTAATATTATTAATTATGATTGTTATGATTATGATGATTATTTTATTCATGATAATTATGATTATTATTGTTGCTTGATTTTTATTGTTATTGCTTGATCACACCTTTTATGCATGTTAAAGGGAATTTGTACTTGTAATCATGCTTAATAAGATAATTAATAATCTTGTTAGGGTTAATTGTGATTATAATTCAAGTGATCGCCAATAATAGTTTATTTGTGCATTAATATTCAACCAACATAGATAAACAGGTTTAGGGTTAATCCTATTGATTGCATGTTAGTCAGAAAGCGCACATGAATACGAGCAGAATAAAGTAGAGGCCTATTATTAGGGCAAGTTCAATCTCTTTTAGTTTGGATTTGTACCATCATCCCCGAACCCTTATTTGGTTCATGTCCTTATGGAGTTGACGATCTCTTGGATCGTTAAGGGGTGTAACCTTCATCCTATGAACGGTTTACAAGTTCCTAAAAAAAAAACTTGTTGGCGACTCTTTTGCTCTATCTTCTTCCCTTTTGGACGCCACCGTACTTTAGTGTATGATCACAGTGGAGTTCAAGCTAGTGGGATTAAGGCTTGAATTTATTTCCTAGAGTTTTTCATAAGTCCCGATCCGCTGGAGATCACGGACAGCAGGGAGGTAGTAAAGCAATGCCCTTCTACCCTTGTCAGGGGAGAATGTCACTGACAACAACATCAGCACGAAGATGCGCACCCGCTGCACTCGGGTGGTCGCATTATCATCAAGAGCCGCTGCTAGCGTCGAGCTGCGAATTCCCCTAGCATTAAACTGAGTCGTCTCGACCTCAGCTCGGGCCCGATTAGTTATCGGCCCCAACAACTCCTCGACCTCCGAAGAGAAGACGTCGATTCCACTGTCGAACGGCAGTGGCACAGAAGTGAACTCCAGTCTTGTGATGAGACTGAAGTCCGTAGGGGTGATCATCATCTCGCCCCAAGGGAAGTGGAAGGTGTTGGTGGTGTCCCAGAAGAACTCAACCAAAGCGCGCACTACGTGATGACCCCCGCTGGAGGCAACCATAGCCTCAGAGATCTCGAACAAAGTAGCTAGCCCACAATACTCCCATAGGAGCCTCGTCTCAAGATCCCTAGCGATGTGCATCCTGTACAAATCGACTAAACCGTCACAGCCAGAGCTGTGATGCCGTGTCCTCCCGGGCTCGGACCCCGTCTCACCTTCTCAGAAATGTGGTGGACAGGAGCGAAGAACAGGGTCCGCTCATCCCACTCCGGAAGCCGACCAAGCGAAGTGGAAGGCGTGGCGTCGTCCTCCACGAGCTCATGCTCCCGTCTAATGTTTCGGGACCGTGAACCTGAGCCTTGTTGTCTAGCCATGCTACATTGTGCAGAATCATCATAAATTAAGGTTCTATAGTATCTAAGGTTCGCCTAGCCGCATAATACTATGTTCGCAAAAACAGAGTACATATTACTAAAACAGAGCAAAAATTCGAATTGAGCATGATAACATTTTTCAAGCAATCAAACAATTTCTTGCAACACTATAGTTATTATTGTGTCAAATTGAACAAGAATTGCTAGCAAAAACATCAAGAACGAGTCACATTGTTCTTCACGACCTTAAGAGGTCCAACAATGGCAAATTGCTCATTTCTTCACCAAATTGAGTCAAAAAAGTCTCAAATTACTCCCAAGGCAATATACAAACATTATCAAGCAATTTGATGGCATAAAACTTGACAAACAAAGAAAATTGAGCATTATAAATTTTGAATTTTCATGAAATTCGTGAATAAACATGCCAAGAATTCATAAAAACTGATGTGAGTTTGAAGAAAACTTACATAGATCAGGAAAATAGATGAAAAGAGCTTTGATTTGCAACAAATTTGAACGAATTCGGTTGAGAAACGAGCAAGCAATGAGCAATTGAAGTTTCGGACTTCTTTCGAGCAGTTCGCGACGAACAGAGCAGCAAAATTAAGAGGAAAGGGGTATTTAAGGAATTCCCCGTGCTGGCGCCAAGCCCTATGCATTGGCGTCACAAATTAGGCTTGGCGCCTGGCGCCAACATCAGCGCCTGGCGCTAACGGTAAATAGGTGGCGCTGATGGTTTTTCAGCGACGCCAAAGCACCCAGCCACCTGATGAGGTTGTGCTAGTCTTCTGCAGCATATTTTCGGGTTCCTTGGTACGCCAGTTAGCCCCTCTAAGAAATTTGACATGATTTAGTAATCGGCTTGATTACATAAAGTGATTGACCTGATAAGAGATCGTCTCACTTAGCTTAAAGCGCCTAAGCATTGGCTCATTAGCAAAAGGCACCGGCATATAGGTTCAAGAGCAAAAGGCACCGACATACAGGTTCAAAGCAACCGAAGCGCCGACGTACAGGCATAGCAGAAGCAAAGTTCAGGCGAACTTTTAAAGATCGACAGGCGTGGATCTTCGGTAATTTCCTTTGGGAAATTATCGCATCAAACGAAGGTGACTTCAAGAGAAGATATCTTCGACGACATTCCCTAGCTTGCGGAAAGTTGTCACGAGCAACTGAAGGGTAATTTCGGGCGAAGTTATCTTCGATGGTATTCCCTAGGATGTGGAATATTATCAATGCGGATGAGGATTATTTCAAGAGAAATAATCTTCGATGGTATTCCCTAGGATGTGGGATATTATCAATGCGGATGGAGATTGTTTCAAGAGAAATAATCTTCGATGGTATTCCCTAGGATGTGGAATATTATCAAAGCGGAAGAGGATCGTTTCAAGCAAAGAAATCTTCTAATTTGGAAGCAGTTACAGGCGTAGCGGTTTTCAAGCGGGATGGCATTCTCTAGCTTGTAGGAGGTCATCAAAACAATCGGTTACTTTCAGAGACGTGTGCTCGACGGTGCAAGATACGCGTTTCTTAACTCTTTTATCTGTTTAACTAATGCTAGTTTTGCAGGTATCGGCGTTACAAGATTGATTTAGGATCGCAGAACGTTCTGAGTCATTCTCCGTCCCTATCGATACTTTGACTTTTGTTTTCAAAACTTGCGTTTCTCCAAACTCAGTCAAAGTGGGGGCTTCTGTAGACACCCATTTGTGTCTCCCCAAAACCAAACCCAGTGATGAGTACCTTTCGCGTCGAATCATAATCGAATGAAGTGAAAGTGTGGAAAGTCTAGTGTTGCGGATAGTTTTAATTCTTTTCTCTTCTCTTTGTTTTTGAAAACTTTATTAATTGTTTTGCATTCTCTAAATCATTCATCTCTCTCATTCATATTTTTCCTAAACTTTGCTTTTTATACAAAATTCCGCATTCGCAAGATCTAGAAACACCTAGCCATATTCGAAGTTGCCTTCGCCCTAGACGTGAAAGGTTTAATTTCTGAGGGTTTGGTCCCAAATCTCTATTTTAATTATTTAATTTAATTGTTTGATTATTATTTTCCTTGAAGTTACTAACGTGTGTATTTTGTTATTAGAAAGAGGTACGAGGCATCAAAGTAAGTGCTTTATTGATTTATTGATATTATGATGTAGAATTCATGTTTACATTGTTATTATGATATTCCTAGTATCATGTCTAGGGTATTTTTAATATTAAATATGATTCCTATGATGCTTCTTATTCTCTTCCTAATATTTATTCATGTTAGTATCATGTTAGGGTTAAAGATTTGATTTTTATTGCTTAGTGACATGCTAGGGTTTCTTATTAATCTTGTTAGTATCATGCCTAGGATCTTGCAATTATTATGCTTTAATATTAACATGAACATGATTATGATTATAATCGTTATAATTTATGATGATGAATATTATTATTATTATTATTATTATTATTATTATTTTGATGATGATTATTTTATTTATGATGATATTATTATTATGATAATTATTTTTTTCATGATTATTATTGATTATTTATTGTGTTGCTTGATATTTTTTATTTATTGCTTGATCACGCCTTTTATGCATGTTTAAAGGGAATTTGTACTTGTAATCACGCTTAATAAGATAATTAATAATCTTGTTAGGGTTAATTGTGATTATAATTCAAGTGATCGCCAATAATAGTTTATTTGTGCATTAATATTCAACCAACATAGATAAATAGGTTTAGGGTTAATCCTATTGATTGCATGTTAGTCAGAAAGCGCACATGAATACGAGCAGAATAAAGTAGAGGCCTATTATTAGGGCAGGTTCAATCTCTTTTAGGTTTGATTTGTACCATCATCCCCGAATCCTTATTTGTTTCGTGGCCTTAAGGAGTTGACGATCTCTTGGATCGTTAAGGGGTGTAACCTTCATCCTATGAACGGTTTACAAGTTCCTAAAAAACTTGTTGGCGACTCTTTTGCTCTATCTTCTTCCCTTTTGGACGCCACCGTACTTTAGTGTATGATCACAGTAGGGTTCAAGCTAGTGGGATTTTAAAGGCTTGAAACTATTCCCTACAGCTACGCTTAGCGTTTGGCGCCAGGCTCTGGCGTCAGGCGCCAATGTTTGGCATCTGGTGCTGATGAGCGCTGACTCTAAATCCTTTCCGGATTAAAACTGCGCCGATTTTGTGCATAAATAGCCCCCTGCCCAGCCGATTTTCTTCATACTTTCAGTAGATTAAAAATAACTTTAGCTCTTGGGAAAATAATAATCATGTCTCTAGTCTCTAAAAGTTTTACCAACTTCACTCATGAATGGTGTCGGTCTCTTACTGCCAAGGAGAGAAAAGAGTTAGATGTTTTTCATTTGGGGGGTATTTATGGTGTCAAAGGGGTAGATCTTGATGTAGACTTTATTCATACCGCCCTAGAATATTGGGATGTGGATACTCATTGTTTTAGATTAGGGTATGATGAAATTAGCCCTTTGCCGGAAGAATTCGGTGCTATCTTAAGCTTCCCTGCATTAGATCTTGTAGTAATCCCTAAAATAAACAAATATTATTATAAGGATTTTGAGCGCTCTTTAATTTCAAAGACAAAGATCTAAGAAAAATAGTAGATGGTAGCATAGTTAATTTGAAAGAATTTGCACGCCATTATTTTGATAGACCTTATTCTGAATCTTTTCATGTTTATAGAAGAAGGGCTTTTCTTTTTTGCATGCTTAATCAATATCTTCTCACTAGTGGTAAAACTAATGAGGGTCAAGCAATTATATCAACTGTTTTGGAGAAGATTGAATTTGGGAGAAATCCAATGCCATTAATAGTTGGAGAAACTATGCTTAGTCTTGACGAATTAAAGAAGAATCCAAAAGTGCCTTTTCGGGGCTCTCCAATTTTATTACAGGTAGAAAAATAATATTTTTTAATTACAGAAATCAAAAACATATTTTTGTATAGTAATATTAATTTATTTGCATTGAATTTCTTTAAAGAAGTGGCTAATGGAAAGACTAGAATTAATTAGTCCTCCAGATAATATTGAGAAGTACACTCCAAGCTGCTTTGTGAGAAGGAAAAAACGCTTCTCTAAGATGGGGCGCCACGAATGGAAGAAGGTCTTCGGCTCTTACAATTTTGCCATCAAGTGGATCATCCCTCGGTGGAAAATAGAAAAGATGATTGCATGGTGTCAACAAGCAGCCTTTCTGCCGTCTTCCAAGCTTGTCCCAAATGAATTTTTATTATCCCTGCAGGGTAAAAAGACAGTATCGCCTACTTCAAACAATTCCTTCTGGGGATTTTCGTCGTCCCTATGAATTTCCTGTCTCTCAAGAAGTAGACAAATTTGATACTTATTGGAGCACTAGACCTTTATAGGAAGTGATTACCCAAAAGGTTCCTCCTTCCTTGCCCAATGATGTGAAGAAGTGGCTTCTGAAGAAACCTTCAAAGGACATGAAGAAAAATCAGAGTAAAACTGATGTGAAGAGTTGTCTAGTTGGTAAAGTAATTCTCGTTAAGGAACACTTGGGTGAAAGAGTTGAGTTCAAAACACCTATAATGCCTAAGAAGAAAAGCTCTATGAAGGATAAAGGAAAAATGAAAGCTGACACTACAGAGAAGAAGGCTTGGGTAGAGAAGAAACATGGGGTCCTAGCTAAGAGAGAAAATATTTACTCTAAAATTGAATGTAGGTCCTCTAAAGGATGCCTATTAGCTAAATTAATGGATGAAGAAGAGGATGCAGATAAAAATTGGAAGAGAGCAAAGAAAGAGAAAAAAGATTAAAGTATTGCTTAACTTTCAATTATTAGACTTAGTTTTAAATTAAAAGTTAATTTATTTAAGCTTTATTTAAATTCCATCAATAATGTAATTGTTAGTTTATTTTATTAATGAAATTCTAGCTTTTTTAATTAAATTATCTCCTTTAAATTTAATTTATTAAAGCAATGAAAACCAAAAATTTAATTTCCAGAAACTTTTTCGAGTATGGAAGTTGAAAATTTTTCGAGAAACACCGAAATATTCCCAGAAACATTACAGAAAATTGGCGCCGCGATTTTACGACTGGCGCCAGCTGTGGCAGTCCGGCGTCAGGCGACAGAGGTTGTCGTCTGGCGCTAAGGTTCATCGGCTGGCGCCATAATTTTTTCTGTGACGCCGATGTTTCGTCGATCTTCTGTTGAATTTTTTATTAAGTTTGGGATGCGAGGTTTGGAAAAAATAAAGTGGTCGCACCCGTAAAGGGTTGCCTACGTATCCTTTCTTAAGGAATCAAGCCAAACGTAGCTCTCTTGAGTGTCCTACTCAAGTAATTACGGGTAGTACTTTTTAAGTTGGTCAAGGTTTGTCATGTTCGAGAACTCATTGCCATCCATATCAGTTAATTTCGCTGCACTTCCTGACAGGATTACTTTGACAATGTAGGGTCCAGACCAATTAGGTCTAAATTTTTCCCTTGGATCTAAAACATTTTTCCTTAATGCTTTTAACACCAAGTCTCCTACTTTGATGTTTCTTGTCTTGACCTTCTTATTAAAATGCCAAGCCATACGAGTTTGATAGCATTGAGTATGATGTAGAGCTTCTAGTCGTTTTTCATCAAGTAGAATTAGCTCCTCATATCTCGCTCTAGTCCATTCAACTTCATCGAGTTTGCTTTCGAATGCGATGCGTAGAGATGGAATCTCTAGCTCTACAGGTTGTACGACATCCATTCCATAAACCAAGGAAAATGACGTATTTGCTGTTGATGTGCGAATTGACGTGCTATAACCCGACAATGCGAAGTGGAGTTTGTCAGGCCAATCCTTGTAATTTTCTGTCATTTTCTCGATGATAGTCCTTAAATTTTTATTAGCCGCTTCGACTGCTCCATTTGCCTGAGGTCTGTAAGGAGAAGAATGATGATGTTGAATACCATATTTTTGTAGCAAATCTTCACACTCGGCCTGAAAGTGAGTTCCATTGTCACTTGTCATTTCATGTGGGACTCCATATCGACAAATAATATTTCTTTCGATAAAGAGTGCTACATGTTTTGCAGTGAGTTTGGCGTATGATTGTGCTTCGACCCACTTTGTGAAGTAATCAATTGCCACTAAGATATATTCGTGACCTCCTGTTCCCGGGGGAGTGATTTTGCCAATGATGTCAATTCTCCATGTAGACAATGGCCATGGCGAAGTGTAGGTGTAGAGTAGAGATGGAGGAACATGTGGTATATTAGCGTAGATTTGGCACTTAGGGCATCTTTTTACGTATTGATGACAATCCCTATTCATGGTAGTCCAATAGTATCCTTCTCCCATTATCTTTTAGACTAGCATTTTGCCATTTACGTGAGTTCCACAAATTCCTTCATGGACTATCCTCATTGCTCTTTGAGCATCCTTTTTTCCTACACATAAGAGAGCTCGACCCTTAGGTACCCTTTTGTGTAACTCGTTGTCTATGAGTACGTATTGGGAAGCCAAGAGTCTTAATGCTCGCTTTTCTCTTTTGTCAGCATGGAGGGTATTCTCCTTTGGTGACATAGTTGATATATCTATATACCACGGTTCGTCTTCTCTAGGTAGATATACCGTAGGAATCCTAACCATTGAGGCTAGTCTTGCCAAGGCATCAGCAAATTGTTTTCTTCTCTAGGTAGATATGTGTATTCCACCTTCTCTAACTGATTAGTGAGGGTTTCCAGATAAGTTTGGTAACAGGGCTAGGCTTTCGCTCCTTACTTTCCATATTTTAGAGATTTGATTGATGATCAATGAAGAGTCTCCGAATATTCGTAGCTTTTTCACTCCCAATGCCAAAGCTGTTACAAGGCCTACCACGCATGCTTCGTATTCAGCAGCGTTGTTGGTAACGTCGAAATCAAGCTTTTTGGAGATTGGAATATGCTCTTCTTTAGGTGATACTAGCAATACTCCAACGCCACATCCCTTTTGGTTTGAGGCTCCGTTGAAGTACAAAGTCCAAGTATCGTCCTCGGTGACCATCAAGTCTTCGTCTGGAAATTCATTGTCATGTATTGGTGTCGAATCTTCTATTGGAAAGTCTGCTAGAAAATCCGAAACCACAGATCCTTTGATAGCTTTTTGTGGCATGAACCTTACATCGAACTAGGCTAAGTTGACTATCCATCTTGATATGCGCCTATTGAGTGTAGATTTTTCAAATAAATATTTGACTGGATCCAATCGGGAAACTACAAAGACTGTATGCACGAGCATGTAATATCTTAACTTGGTTGTGGCCCACACCAAAGCGAGGCACAATTTCTCAAGTGGTGTATAGCGTACTTCATACTCGAGCATCTTTTTGCTTAGATAGTAGATCGCATTTTCTTTGCCTTCTACTTCTTGCGCTAACATGGCTTTCATTGTCTCTTTGGTGACTGTTAAATACAATCTAAGAGGTATTCCTGGAAGTGCTGGGGCTAATACGGGAGTATTTGCAAGATAGGCTTTGATCTTTTCAAAGGCTTTTTGACACTCGTCATCCCATATTAATGGTACATTCTTTTTAAACTTTTTAAAAATTGGTTAACATATTGTTGTCAATTTTGATATGAACCTGCTTATGTATTGCAACCGACCAAAAAATCCTCGAATTTGCTTCTCGGTTTTGGGAAGTGGCATTGAAATTATTGCCTTGATCTTGGTTGGGTCTATCTCTATTCCTTTAGAGCTTATGACATAACCCAAAAGCTTGCCTGAGGTGACTCCAAAAGCACACTTAGATGGATTCAACCTTATGTTGTATTTTCTCAACCTTTCGAAGAATTTTCTCAAGGCTATTTGATGGCTTGGGCGATCTTTTGATTTCACAATCATATCGTCCACATTTACTTATACTTCTTTATGCATCATGTCATGGAGCAAGGCAGTCGCTGCTCGTTGGTAAGTAGCACCCGCGTTTTTCAACCCGAATGGCATTACCGTGTAGCAGTAACTACCCCATGGTGTTATGAAGGTTGTTTTCTTCATGTCTTCTTCCACCATGAGAATCTGATTATAGTCCGCGTATCCATCCATGAACAAGAGAAGTGCATGATTTGTTGTGTTATCCACTAGAATATCAATGTGTGGTAAAGGGAAGTCGTCCTTTGGACTTGCCTTATTCAGATCTCGGTAGTCGACACACATTCTTACCCGTCCATCCTTTTTCGAAACTGGGACGGCGTTGGCGACCCATTTAGGGTATTTGGATACCTTGATAAAACCTGCAGTTATTTGTTTTTGAACTTCTTCTTTTATTTTAAGAGCTACGTCGGGTTTCATTCGACGTAACTTTTGTTTTACAGGTTTCATTCCTGGAATTAGCAGTATGGTGTGTTGAGCTATTTCTCTATTAATGCTTGGCATATCTTCATATGACCAAGCAAATACATCGATGAATTCTTTAAGCAAGTTAATTAAAGCAGTTCTTTCTTGTTCATTAAGTGTTAATCCGATTTTAACTTCTCTTTTATTGGTTGAATCATTTGAGATATCAACCGTCTCAGTTTCCTCAATTATTGGTGTTTTCTTTTCAAGTGTTTCCATTTCTTTAATAAGTTCTTTGTCATTTTCATTGTTAGTTAAGCAATGCTCGTCATCTTGGGTTAAAGAAGAGCACAAGGAGTAAGGAGAAGAAGAAATGTTATTAAATTATGAGATCATCACATCAAAGAGAGATATGTCCTCAGGGACTTGATCGCTAACTATCCTAGGGGAAGAGATAGAAGGAGGGGGCGCTACAACTAAAGACTTAGATTACTCTATAGGGAGAGACTGTGACTCTGACTCTGACTCATAAGATTATTCGAACATCGGTCATTGCCCCGTTGTGATGGAGATTTTCCTTCCGCTTGGAGTAGTCACCTTGACGGTCTTGCGCCACCCTTGTAATGATCCTTCCGCTGGAGTGATGAGCTTTGAGGGATCAAAGCTTTCGCTTTGTAGGACTGTTTGGATTAGCAAGGAGTTATCCTCTTTGTAAGTTGGCTCCTATTTTTCTCGCCCAAATAGTAATCCCATGACATTAAAGTCAAAGCATGGAGGTGCTTTCTCCTTGTGGGCAGGAGTTGGGATTTCGTCTATGAAGTAGCAATCTAGGAAAATCTCTAAATCCGGTTGCCTTATGCCATCTACGACAAACCGTTCAGGAAATTCGTAGCATGGATAGTCCTCTCCTTCTTTTATGAATTGTCCATTGAGGGTGAGAGGATACTGATCCATTGGGATTGCTTTCTTGTGGATGCGAGCGTCCCTACGTGCCTTTGACTTTTCCTAGGCTCGCTTGAGATCTTCCCGAGTCGGTTCGAAGCCAAGTCCGAAAGTGTCTAATTTAGGGAAGCCTGGTGGTTCCACCGGTTTTGCTATTCCTTTTTTATTTCCTAGGGTCATCCTAGGAAAATGACCTTGCCTCTTCAGAATAGCGTTCACTATCATATTGGAGTGGTTGTCATGGCAGAGAGGGGTCCTTTCATCCTCCTCAATTAAGGATACCTCTTCGTTAAAGCCCCACAAATCTTCATCACCTTCATCGTGCTTCACATTAATTATTGGATTTTCTATAGCTTTAATCCTCATGGGTGAAGCATCGATTGTAATGAGAATTCCTCCAACTATAGCCTTTACCTATTGGTGGAGAGATGAAGGGACGACCTTTAGGTCATGGAGCCAAGGGCATCCCAACAATAGATTGAACGAAGCCTTAATATCTACTACTTGGAATGTAGTAGCGTGTTCTATTGCTCCCGCCGTTATATTCATAGTGATCTTGCCAAGAGCTTGACAACGAGTATTGTCATAAGCTCTTATTCCTTAGGTTGACGGGGTTAGGTCTTCATCCCTTATGCCAAGCATCCTCGCAGTCCTGAGTGGACAGACATTAATGGCCGATCCATTGTCTAAAAGAGTCATAGGGACGTTCATTCTCTTGCAAACCACTGTAAGGTTTAACGCCTAATAGTGCTTGTCACCGTCTAGAGGTAAGTCCTTGTCGAAAAAGGTGATCAAGTTGATAGGACTAGGAAGATCACTCGTAGGGAAGTTAGCCAACCCCTCAGGAGTGGTGTCAGAATTTATCCTTATCTTATCCAAGGCATTAATTAATTCCAACCTAAATTCTTGAGATGTTGAGATCCATACGTTCATTTCAACCTTGGTTTTCTTGAACTGTTTGACAATGTCATTGTCGTCTATGATAGGTATGGGAACTTGCTGCGTGGTTGGCATAGGTTGTGTCGAAACAGGAGGTTGCATTCTACCGGATCTTGTGAGGACGTCTTCTTCATCGTTGTCCCAAACTCCATTAATATTTATGTATTCCTCTTGTGGAATTTGGACTAGCCTTTTATCATCAATCATCTTTTGAATTAAATCCTTAAATTTAAAACAGTTTTCAATAGTGTGACCGCCTGATTGATGATATTGACAATAGAATCTATCTATTCTTTTCAATGATTCAAATGGTCTCGGTTCGAGAGGTTTGACCTCGCCACTCTCATAGAGCATTTTGAACATTTGAGCATATGGAATCCCAATTGGAGTATAGAGTCTATTACTCTTCTTGGGTTTATCGATTACTTGCAAAGAAAATGGTTTCTTGTTTGTGGATTGAATCTTGTCACCCTTTTTCTGAAGCTCCTCTAATTGTTTCTTTGCAACTTCAAGAGCTTCATGCAGCAAGTTTGATCCTTCCAACATGGACAGTGTAAGCAATTGTATGTCCTCTTTACTTGCTATTTCAAGAAAGTCATCCATGGCATCGAAAAAGACCTCCTCCTCTTCCTCAATAGCATGGATTTCTTTGACAGGTTTGATGAGAGATGAAGGATCAACCTCGTTTTCCTCATCAGATATGGCCAAAGAGTGAGCGAGAGGTGCATCATCAATGCTCGGCTTCTTACTACCAAGGGGCAATGGTAGCTTGTTATTGTCGATTAAATCTTGGATAGCTTCCTTAAGCTTCCAACAATTCTCGGTAAGATGGCCCCTACCTTGGTGATACTTGCAATGTGCATTGGGGTTCCAATTAGCTGTCCTCTTCTCGACTGGTTGGTCCCCAAATGGTCCAATAGGAGTTATAAGACCTTTTGCATTTAATCGGTCAAATGCGGTGTCATAACTCATACCAATAGGAGTAAAGTTCCTCCTAAATGGATTCTTTTGTCCTTGATTATTCATAGCAAGGACTTCACTTAAGTTAAAGGTTCCAACATTGTTCGAGTGGGTGGTTTTGAAAGAAGAAGGATTGTCGTTCTTCTTGCCTTTCCAGCCACTGTTGGAGTTATTGTTAGCAACTTTCAGCTTAGCCAGGTCGTCTTCAACATTGATTCCAATGTCGTAGATGGCCTTGAAGGTATAGAGATTATTCTGGTATTTGAGATGCTTGGAATATTTCTCTTGAAGGTTTTTAATGAATAGCCTCACAGATTCTTTTTCACTTGGCACCTCGATCATCTTAGCAGAGGTCTCTCTCCATTTGTTGAAGAAAGAGGTGAAACCTTCATTCTCTTTCAGCTTGAGGATTTCAAGTTCCCTATAGTCAGTCTCAACTTGAATATTGCACTTGTATCTATCAATGAAAGCGTTTACTATGGACTCCCAAGTAGGGTTCTTTCTTTCTCAAGAGAAAAGAACCATTGTTGGCAAACGGTTTCGAGAGATAGTGAGAACAAAGAGGGAAACACCTTCTTGTTAATACCCTTAATAATAATTATTATTTCGAAGGCTCTTAAATGAAAGTAAGGGTTGTTAGTCACTTTGAATTTCGGAATGTCGTTGGCATTGAACTTCTGCGGAAGAAGATCCTTGTCCACCGAGACCTCTTGTGAGCTAATTCCTTGAAACTTATAGTCACTAGACAGTTTGCTCAGACTCTCTTGCATGAGGTCCATCTGTTGTTGTTTCACACGATCATCAATCTTGAAGGTTAAGACCTTTAACGCCTCAGTCACAGTAATCATTTGGTTCCTGAGCTCATTAATTTCCTCTTAAGTTGCCATTATTGTCTTAGCTTTCCTTTTACGAGCAATGGGTTTGTCAAAAAGTTGGACTTGAATAAAAAGGTTGTCTTTGATCAAACGTCCTTCCTTTCTTGACCACGCGCTATAAATTAAACCATTTTTGTTTTAATTACTTGACTCAAATTGACCTTGACTCAAATTGACCTTGACTTTACGGTTTGAAAAAGAAAAAATAAATAAGGTATATATTTTTGGCAAAAGTAAAGTAAGGTATATATTTTTGGGAGTTGAAAACAAGTTGATTTAGTTGGAGGATTAATATCTGACTTACCCCCCTAATAAAATGACGGAAAATACGCGCATACAAGACTCCCTTAGACATGGTCAAATTGTACATTAGTGTGTGCTTTATGTGGTGAGTGTAAGTGACATGTTTTGACTCTTGTGTAAGACCATGGGACTTAGTGCTTAGACTCGATTAATGACTTGACAAGGTATTATTAACTGAATCGACTAGAAAACTGCTCAATTAGACATAAGGTGATGACTCGAGCAATAAACCGAACTGTCGCCAAAACGACAGGACTGGCGCCTCTCTTTTCAATGTAGCGCCAGACGACAGGATTGTCGAGAGGCGCTACACTTCACATAGTGGCGCTGCAGTTTAAATCTTGGCGTCATTGCTGGAACGTCGATATGGAACTGCTTTCGGTATTATTACCCTACAGGGTATGCCTAAAGTCGTACTAGGTCAACTCTGGTTAAATTATTAAACTTTATTTACTTAAATTAATTAATTAATTAATTAGGTAAAGTTCTTTTAGTCATAAATCAATTTATTTAATCTTAGCACAAGTTGAACAAACGGTTAGGAAAAACACAAAGAGTATGCACAACCAATAATGCACAATGAGTCAAGTAGGCACAATATGATGCAATGATTTTGCAACCTAAACATGGCTCTAGTTCTCTAAAGTTCGGGATATGGGTTATTCAAAGAGGGTCCATGGTTAACTGTTCAGCTGCACCGCGCGGAAGCCTAACCGTGAAGGATTGGCGCGAGTGGATGGGACACCGCGAGTTTAGAAAAAACTCGCTTCCATGGTTTGGTGAATTCAACATTCTCGGATGTACCCTTTGTTGCTCAGAGGGTTCAATTAGGTAGATGGAGCATGAATTCCCAGGGGGTTATGTCCATATGTAGAACACATATGGGTTTCAGAAAAGTGAGAAAAACTCAATAAGGAAGTAGGATCGAGCAAACAGTGCTAAAAACTGGTCAAAATTAGAACGCATATTTCTGGCTCGGTTGGAAGAACTTGGCGCTAGCAAACAGAGGCCGGATCCACAATTTGGCTTTAGCGCCTAGCGACAGAAGTTGTCGCCTAGCACTAAAGTCAAATAAGTGGCGCTAGACTTTGTTTTCTGACGCTAGTTCCTACATGCCTCAGCAGTTTTCTGTGCTCGATAAAATTTTCCAGTTTCGCGCAGCATTATTTCGATTCTAATTGTGAAAGATATTCGTCAAATTTCCTACGTGTAATAATCCTATGTTTTAACTCATTTACGGATGGTCTTTCCAATGAGATCTTTTTTATGCATATGACAATAATGTTAATCAAAATTACGCACATGAAATACTTAGAACTTTTCGAGTCTCATCCACTTATTCTAAATCATTGCCGAAAAAAATTTCAGGAATTAAAAAAGAAATCCTCCCCAGCGGAGTCGCCAAAAACTGTAGGGAATATTTCAAGAATTATCCCTAACTTGAACCCCACTGTGATCATACACTAAAGTACGTTGGCGTCCAAAGGGAAGGAAGATAGAGAAAAAGAGTTGCCAACAAGTTTTAGGAACTTGTAAACCGTTCACGAGGTGAAGGTTACACCCCTTAATGGTCCAAGAGATCGTCAACTCCAATAGGTCTGGAACCATGAATGGTAGTTCGGGGATGAAGGTACAAATCCAACCTAAAAGATATTAAACCTGCCCTAATAATAGGCCTCTACTTTATTCTGATCGTATTCATGTGAGCTTTCTGACTAACATGCAATCAATAGAATTAACCCTAAACCTGTTTATCTATCTTAGTTAAATTTAATGCACAAATAAAACTATTATTGGCGATCACTTGAATTATAATAATATTAACCCTAAACAAGGTTATTAATTATCTTATTAAGCGTGATTACAAGCACAAATTCCCTTTAAACATGCATAAAAGGTGTGATCAGGCAGTAACAATAATATATATATATATATATATATATATATATATATATATATATATATATATATATATATATATATATATATATATATAAATATATATATATATAAATATATATATATCAAGCAACATAATAATAATAAAAATAAAATTATAATCATAACAATAATCATGTTCATGTTAAAGCATAATAATAATAATAATAATAATAATAATAATAATAATAATAATAATAATAATAATAATAATAATAATAATAATAATAATAATAATAATAATAATAATAATAATAATAATAATAATAATAATAATAATAATAATAATAATAATAATAATAATAATAATAATAATAATAATAATAATAGCAAGATCCTAGGCATGATACTAACAAGATTAATAACAAACCCTAGCATGTCACTAAACAATAAAGATCAAAGCTTTAACCTTAACATGATACTAACATGAATATTAAGAGAAGCATACTTTTAATCATACTTGATATTAGGAATTTTTAGTTATTACCCTAAACATGATACTTGGAAGATGAAAACACCCTAACATGGCTCTAGGAATCATAATAACTACCTAGACATGATTTCTAAATCTTAATATCAATAAATAAATCAAAGCACTTACTTGGATGCCTCGTATCTATTTCTAATAACAAAATACACGCGTTAGTAACTTCAAGGAAAATATAAAACAATCAATTAAATTAAATAATTGAAATAAAGATTTGGGACCAAACCCTCAGAAATTAAAACCTTTCACGTCTAGGGCGAAGGCAACATTGAACAATGCTAGGTGTTTATTGGTCTTGTGAATGCGGTTTGTATAAAAGGGTTAGTTTAGAAAAGAGAGACAGAGAATAAGCTTCGAGAGAGAAGAGAATTAGAGAATTGGTGATTGTAGATGATGAAAAATGGAGATTTTAGGAGGCTATTTAAATTGAAAATCAGCCAAAAAAGATAGAAAAACAAATCAAAGTTTTGACGTGAAAAAACAAAGTTAGCGGCAGGCGCTAATGACTGGCGTTAGGCGGTAATTAATTTTTTCACCGTTTTCTAAATTCAGATAAAATTTAGCCGTACAAGAGGACAAAATTGTATTTTCCTTAAAAATACTCTTTTATTCTAATTAAAACTCTAAAAAGTCAACATAAGTCAATTTATCAATGCTAATTGAATTAGGAATGAAAAGAACCTTCTAGAAGAATCTAGAAGACTAAAACCAATCCTAATTGCATTAGGAATGATAAATCCATATTAGGCCCTCCTCTAGATCATTGGGCCGCATATAGGCTCAAACCGGGCCCAGTTTAATAATTTGGCCATAACTTCCTCATTATTCATCAGAATTGGGCTTATAATATATCGTTGGAAAACTCTTTTCAAACCCCATCAAACTACACCATTATTGGACCCTTTCTATGGACCAACCCAACTGGATTGGCTGTTTTTTTAAAATATTTTTTCAAAATAGAGAGAAAAGAAAAGAAATTAAAACTATCCGCAACACTAAACTTTCCATACTTTCACTTCATTCGATTATGATTCGACGTGAAAAGTACTCATCACCGTGTTTGGTTTTGGGGAGACACAAATGGGTGTCTACACTACCGGATGATACATTCCATGCTTGAGGAAAGTCGACATATGAATTTGGTGTTTTTCTATGCTTGAAGAAACCCACCGATAATACTTTCCATGCTAGAGGAAAGCCGACAAAGGAATTTGGCGGTTTTCTATGCTTGAAGAAACCCACCGATAATACTTTCCATACTTGAGGAAAGTCGATAGATGATGAGATTGCAAGTCTCTGTGTATCGAGAACCTTGCGCCGTGAATCATCTTCGCTTGGGAGATGATCACTAAAATGAGTTGGTTCGATTGTCCCCGAACGTGGGCTATCAAATAGTTTGCTTGTCCCCGAACGTAGGTTGTAGATAGTCCGCTTGTCCCCGGACGCGGGCTGTAGTTGGTTCGTTTGTCCCCGAACGTGGGCTGTAAAAGGTTCGCTTGTCCCTAAACGTGGGCTGTAGATGTTAATCTTGTCCTCGGATGTGGGCTATCAAATGGTCAGCTTGTCCCCGGACGTGGGCTGTAAATGGTCCGTTTATCCCCGGACGTGGGCTGTAAATGGTCCGTTTGTCTACGAACGTGGGCTATAGATGGTCCGCTTGTCCCCGGACGTGGGCTGTAATAGAGACTTGCAAAATAAAATTTGCCAAGGGACTCGTATAGACAATGATTGACTTGACCAACTAACTCGACCAAGTTTGACTTGACACGACATGACATGAGTATGAATTGTGATTGTGTGTGTATAGTTTGAGTGTGTGTGCACATACACAAGCAATCGAAAATGCAAAAGCAAAAAAATTTCGTCATTTTGGTCATGAGATGAGTGGAGGGTACCGACTCTCTCCCGAGAAAGACTTGAAAAAAAGTTTTATTTTCGAACTTCCCTTGATGAGAAAATTTTAAAAACGTTTTTTAGTTTCCCCAAAAGAAAAGTTATGAGAAAGGGAAAAAGTTTTAAACTTCTTCGTTGAGCAAGACGAAATGAATCGCATGGATTAAATTGCTTGTCTTGAAATAATTTATGCATGATGCATGTTCTTAGGCCAGGAGGCTAAGGACAATTACATCATGTGACAAGACAGATGAATGAACTTAGGTCATGGAGTTAAGCATCATATATGGTGTAAAGAAACGATCTTGAACTTCACTTAAGTCTTGAAGCTAAGCACGTATATAGATGAAGTGATTATTGCATAATGAAAGTTGCGTAAGTCAAGGAGCTAAGAACGATATGCTTTGTATGATTACAAATCATTGATATATAAATGTTGCTCAGCACATTATGCGATGCATGAAACAATGAACATTGCTCAGGTTAGGAATCTAAGCAAGCATACAATGTTTCTTTTAATGAATGTTGTCTTGAAAGATGATGAAGCATGCACAATGGGGAAACAAGAGTTCATGATAAAAGGTTCCTAAGGGAAAGCTAATATGGCTATGTATGTGAGAAAGACGTGTGTGAAATTGATACTAGGTGAGGTTGCAATGGCTATGGTGAGGGAAATAGATGTGAGAAGAGTTGAGATGGTGACTCTTTAGGATAGGTAGGCTAAATATTGGATATTCTTTGACACGATCATGCATGGATATGGATATGAATGTGGCCGCATCTTGATGTGAGGTTGGCTACGTATCCGTTAGGAATCAGGAAAATGTAGCTTTAACCGAACTTTGCACAAGTGTATGTACACCTCAAAGAGGTCTTTGAAGGGTTGTAATGTGGTTAAGATGATGGTTTAAGGAAGAAAGGGGTAAAAGGCTCAAGACCCCTGAGAAGCCCCCAAGATGTGTGATTGTGTATTTGAAAATTTGAATTTTGCAAGTTTATTTATTTTTTTTTTCTTTCTTTCTTTCTTTTTTTATTTTTTTTATTTTTTTATTTTTTATTTTTTTATTTTTTGCTTTTCATTTTTTTTTCCATTCTTTTGAATTAATGTGGGCAATCTCAGATCATGCGGTCCATCACTCACTTAGCATCCATGTTTCTCAGGCCCGGTACCAAGCACTCAATGAGAGACGCAATTTGAAACGTGTTCATATGAAAGACATTGGAACACTTGCCCTTAGACATTGTTTTATTGTTGCTTTGCTACTTTTTTTTTTACTTGCTTTTTGAATGTTTTACAATTACACACCTTCCCATCCTAGGGTTAAGTGAATGTGGGTTGAATAAAAAAGGTTAATCATTAGACGAGGCTCAAAGTGGTTGATGAAGAAATGGATCTGTGATTGAGTGGTTAATGGGGAATGAATGAATTGCAAAGGTACCTCAAATCAATGGTATACCTTGTGTTCGATACGACATTTTTTTTTTTTTTTTTTTTTTTTTTTTTTTTTTTTTTTTTGCTAATCACATGATCGAATGTAAGAAAGAGATGCTCGTTTATGAAGAAGGTAAGTAATGTGACACATAGACACATTGATAAGGACATATGCTAGACTTTTTAGGGGGGAAGGGTTTGAAACAAAAGAAGAAGAAAACATGAAATCTTGGTGAGAAGCTTGCATCGTGCTTTGTCTTCATGGCTGTTTATGAGTTACTTCTAGCTGCCTGCTGAGGAAAATAGTTTATTGTTGTTGATGCTTTGATTGGAAGGAAAGAAGGAAGGAGTGACGTTCCCCTTATTCTTCCAACTATTGCCTAGTTATTTTAGACTCAAGTATTGTGTAAGGAAGAACTCACTTAATGCATTCACTCAATACTTGGATTGAAAAGGAAGAGTGTATGAAACGATTTTGAA
Organism: Chenopodium album; assembly: GCF_948465745.1. Taxonomy (NCBI): domain Eukaryota; kingdom Viridiplantae; phylum Streptophyta; class Magnoliopsida; order Caryophyllales; family Amaranthaceae; genus Chenopodium; species Chenopodium album. Next base: position 29,237,195 of record NC_137834.1, read on the forward strand.
AAATGATGGGAAATACACTCATTCCTATTACGATGGAAAACGATGCATGCATGGTCCTAGTATACGATCATAAACAATAAAGTGCATTACTCGAAGAGAAAGTGTGTGCAATGACTCAACATGTGTGATTAGGTGAGTTTATTAAGACTGATGGTATGATCGCATGGCTAGATATGTGGACATTATGAAAAACAAAGGACCCAATGACCAAATAGCACGGAAGACTTAAAGACAAACTAACTTGATTAATTTTGTCCAATTTTAATGTTTATGCTAATTACTAGGTGAAAAGGGTCCATTACCAATCGTTAGTCATAAATAAGATCAACCACAATCAAAGACAAAGAACACATGTTAAGGTTAGCACAAAAATTCACAAGAAACTAGGAAGAGGACTAGAATTCTAGAAGAGTTAGGACTCATGGGTATATATAAAAAAAATAAAAATAAAAATCTATAATCCTATGTTATACGAGTTGACACGGATTAAAGTAATTGGCTCAGACTAGCTTGACGAGAAAAGATATAAAGAAAAATTAAAAAATTAAAAAAAAAAAAAGTTGGCGCTAAAAAGACACCTAAACTGGACAGACAGTAGTATATCAGTTATAACTTTTGATCTTTGACTTTGATTGGGACTAAACCAATTTCAAATGAAAGATAAAACTTGGGGCTACAGATCCATAGGTTGCATGACATGTAACTCTTTCTAGAACTCCGGCTATGACCAAAATAAGTTGACTCTTGTGCAGTATACGGGAATAAAAATCCGGGTGACTCAAAAATTAAAAAAAAAATATATGGCTCGACTCTAGTAATAATAATAAAAAAAAAAGGATTTTATAAGAGAAAAAAAATAAAAAAAAAGTCAAAAAATGCACACATAAGCACATTGTCACGAATGATGCAATGAAATTCGCAACCTAAAGTAAAGTTCTATGTTCGACTATGGTCAAGCTTTTGGGTGTCAAAGGGTACCATGGTTAAGAGTTTGGACGCGTTAACAAGGCAGCCTCCCTTGAGGGTGTATGCCAACGGGCGGCTTGGCGAGTTCGTGATGAAATCGAACTCGACTCCATGGTTTGGGTGGATTTAAAAACTCGGATGAACCCTTACTGCCATGAGCGTTTCAGGTTGATAGAGCATAAATCCCCTAGGCTAGCCACATACATAGAACACGTACTATTGTGGAAAAATGGGTAAGCTAAAATTCATATGCATATGTGACAATGCAAATTAAATTGCAAGAATATTTTTTAAGAACCTTTCAAGTCTCATCCACTCATCTCAATTAAACACCGATCACTTAAATCGATAAATAACCAAGAATCCTCCCCAGTGGAGTCGCCAAATTGTAGGCGTCGTTCGAAGTGAGCCTACGTTAAAGCATGTGTGAATATGCTTGGCACTCATAAGAAGTGGTAATTGACATAATACAATTAGGGACAAGGAAAGTAGGGAGCCGCCAACAAGTTTTTAAGGAACTTGTAAAGCGTTAACGGATTATTAAAGGCAACCACGATAACGGACAACGATAGGCAACAACGATAGACCCGTGAAGGTTACACCCCATTAATAATTCATGATATTACTAACTCCATGTTGTTCGGAACACAAAAGGAGGATCGGGGATGATGGTACGAAGTGAGTCATGAAGTCACATTCGCCCGTATTGGCCTATACTCGATTCTTATAGTGAAAAGTGAATCCTGCGATCTCAAAGGCATACAAACAAATATTTTATTTGCTCCAAACTATTAATATGAGAAATTGGCTGAATATTAATGCAACATATAATTCTAAAATATTTGTGATCACTTGAATTAATAACAATATTAAAAAGGAACCTAAACCGGTCGTCCAAATTATCTTATTAGGCGTGATTTCCAATTACATATTCCCTTTAACATGAAATATGGTGATCAAAAATAAATAAAATAAGCATTAATATTGGAAGAAATTTAACAATAATAATGTTAGTCAAATCAAATATAAACTAACCTAATCATGATACTAGCAAAAAGAATAAGAATAAGAGTAATTAAGTGATTAATTACTCACTTTCCGCGTTTACTTTAATTGCTACATCATGAATAAACTAATAGTAACTTCAATAAAAATATAAATAAAATTGAAACAATTAAATTAAAAAAATGTGGATTTTATTTGGTCCAAACTCTCAATTAATTATAACTTTCACGCCTTGGTTTAAGTATAGAACTTCGGGTATTGTATGGACTCTGATCCTTGGAGTGCTTAGGGGAAGTATTATGGAAGAATAGGGAAGCTAGTGTTTAGGCTAAAGAGGGAGAAGAGAATTATTTTATGATCAAGATTGTTGATGATTGAAAAAGGGGAGATATGACCTCTATTTATAAGGAAAAAAGAGGGGTCGAAAAAACAAGATAAGATCCGAATTAAATCGAAATAAAACTCGATAGGCTGCAGTTTTTGCGGTTTTTGTTTTTATCCTATCTTTTGATCCAAAAATCGAAATGAGATAAATAAGATATCGTTGGAAAGAACTTGAAGTTTAATTTCCAATAAAATAAAAATCGAATTAAAATATTTTTCAGAATAAAAGATATAGCCGAAATAGTGACACAGTGTCAGTTTTAGATAGAGTTTGACATTTAATTCATATCAATACAGTTATAGCTCGGAATTGATATTATAATATATCATTGGAAATATAATTTCAAGGGCTATCCAACCATCTAAGATTTTGATAAAAACTATGAGGTACGAAAATAATATCTATCTATCTTTGAACGTCTTTCAATTCGAATATAATTAGGACTTTCAAAAAAAGAAAAGTTTTATTCAATTTCAAACTCTTTTATCTTATCTTTTCAAAAAGGATAATTAAGATCTTTTAGAAAACTATAGAAGCTTTTAATTAATCCTAATTGGTTTAGGAATGGGATTAAATAATTTGGACCCTCCACATGATCATTGGGTCGTAGGTAAGGTGGGCTTAGGTTCGGTTTGGGCTCAATTTAATATTTTGGCCATAACTTATTCGTTATAACTCGAATTTGGGCTTATAATATATAGTTGGAAAGGTCTTGTAAATCCCAATCCAACTATTCAATCATTGAACCTAGATTATGAACCAAAATAAACTGGATTAAATGTTTTTATAAAAAGGACACGAAATGAATTATTTTGGGTTTAAAGGCACGAAAAGAGGAAAAAGTTATGGTTTGAGGAAATGGGCTAGAAGTTGGGTTGGTTTATGATATGGAAATATGGATTTAAGAACTCCAAGATTAAATACTCAACTCGACCAATAATGGCGGTGAAAGGTTGTTCATCATCGAGTTTGGTTTTGGGGAAACATTTTTAGGTGTCTACTGAAGCCCCCACTTTGACTGAGTTTGTAGAAACGTCGGTTTCGAAAAGGATAGTTGAAGTAGTCGATAGGGACAAAGAATGATATAAAACGTTCTGCGATCGCAAATCACTCTTTATACACCGATACCTGCAGAAAAATGTTAGTTCCACAGATAAAAGAGTAAAGGAATAGAATGCTTATCTGACACCAGTGTATCGGTGACAAATGAGTTTGCCAGCTTCCTATGCTTGAAGGAATCCACCGGATGATGTTTCGTTGAAATGCTTTCCATGCCTGAGGAAAGCCGACTGATGAATTTAGTAGCTTTCGAAGCCTGAAGAAACCTACCGGATGATACTTTCCATGCTTGAGGAAAGTCGACATATGAATTTGGTGTTTTTCAATGCTTGAAGAAACCCAACGATAATACTTTCCATGCTTGAGGAAAGCCGACAAAGGAATTTGGCGGTTTTCTATGCTTGAAGAAACCCACCGATAATACTTTCCATACTTGAGGAAAGTCGACAGATGATGAGATTGCAAGTCTCTGCGTATCAGGAACCTTGCGCCGTGAATCATCTGCGCTTGGGAGATGATCATTAAAATGATGATGGTTCGATTCTCCCCGAACGTGGGCTGTCAAATAGTTTGCTTTTCCCCGAACGTGGGTTGTAGATGATCCGCTTGTCCCCGGACGCGGGCTGTAGTTTCTTTGTTTGTCCCCGAACGTGGGCTGTAAAAGGTTCGCCTGTCCCCAAACGTGGGCTGTAGATGGTTCGCTTGTCCCCGGACGTGGGCTGTAAATGGTCCGTTTGTCCCCGGACGTGGGCTGTAAATGGTCCTATTGTCCCCCGACGTGGGCTATAGATGGTCCGCTTGTCCCCGGACGTGGGCTGTAATTGAGACCTGTAAAATAAAATTTGCCAAGGGACTCGTATAAACTATGATTAACTTGACCAACTGACTCAACCAAGTTTGACTTGACACGACATGCATGAGTATGACTTGTGATTATTTGTGTATATTTTGAGTGTGTGTGCACAGACACAACAATCGAAAATGCAAAAGAAAAAAATTCCGTCATTTTTGTCATGAGATGAGTGGAGGGTACCGACTCTCTCCCGAGAAAGACGTGAAAAAAAAAAAGTTTTATTTTCGAACATCCCTCGATGAGAAAATTTTAAAAACATTTTTTAATTTCCCCAAAAGAAAAGTTATGAGAAAGGGAAAAAGTTTTAAACTTCTTCGTTGAGCAAGACGAAATGAATCGCATGGATTAAATTTTTTGTCTTGAAATTAATTTATGCATGATGCATGTTCTTAGGTCGGAGGCTAAGGACAATTACATCATGTGACACGATAGATGAATGAACTTAGGTCATGGAGCTAAACATCATATATGGTGTAAAGAAAAGATCTTGAACTTCACTTAGGTCTTAAAGCTAAGCACGTATATAGATGAAGTGATTATTGCATAATGAAAGTTGCTTAGGTTAAAGAGCGAAGAACGATATGCTTTGTATGATTACAAATCATTGATATCTAAATGTTGTTCAGCACATTATGCGATGCATGAAACAATGAACATTGCTCTGGTCAGGAAGCTAAGCAAGTATACAATATTTCTTTTAATGAATGTTGTCTTGAAAGATGATAAAACATGCACAGTGGGGAAATAAGATTTTATGATAAAAGGTTCCTAAGGGAAAGCTAATATGGCTATGTATGTGAGAAAGATGTGTGTGAAAGTGATACTAGGTGAGGATGCAATGTCTATGGTGAGGGAAATAGATGTGAGAAGTGTCGAGATGGTGACTCTTTAGAATAGGTAGGCTAAATGATGTGGGTTCAAGCACCCAAGTCTAGCTCTAGATGGATACGGTTATAGGATTAAGTATTGGATATTCTTTGACTTGATCATGCATGGATATGGATATGAATGTGGTCGCACCTCAATGTGAGGTTGCCCACGTATCAGTTAGGAATCAGGATGAACGTAGCTCTAACCGAACTTTGCAAAATTGTATGTACACCTCAAAGAGGTCTTTCAAGGGTTGTAATGTGGTTAAGCTGATGGTTTAAGGAAGAAAGGGGTAAAAGACTCAAAACCCGTGAGAAGCCCCCAAGATGTGTAATTGTGTATTTGAAAATTTGAATTTTGCAAGTTTATTTATATTTTTTTCTTTCTTTTTATTTATTTATTTTTTTTTTTTTTTTGCTTTTTGTTTTTTTTCCATTCTTTTGAATTAATGTGGGCAATCTCAGATCATGCGGTCCATCACTCACTTAGCATTCATGTTTCTCCGGCCCGATACCAAGCACTCAATGAGAGACACAATTTGAGACGTGTTCATATCAAAGACATTGGAACACTTGCCCTTAGACAATGTTTTATTGTTGTTTTGCTACCTTTTTTTTAACTTGCTTTTTGAATGTTATACAATTATACACCTTCCCATCCTAGGGTTAAGTGAATGTGAGTTGAATAAAAAAGGTCAATCATTAGACGTGGCTCAAAGTGGTTGATGAAGAGATGGATCTGTGATTGAGTGGTTAATGGGGAATGAATGAGTTGCATAGGTACCTCAAATCATTGGTATACCTTGTGTTCGGTACGACAACTTTCTTTTTTTTTTTTTTTTTTCTAATTACATGATCGAATGTAAGAAAGAGTTCTCGTTTATGAAGAAGGTAAGAAATGTGACACATAGACACATGGATAAGGAGAACATATGCTAGACTTTTTAGGGGGGAAGGGTTTGAAACTAAAGAAGATGAAAACATGAAATCTTGGTGAGAAGCTTGCATCGTGCTTTGTCTTCATGGCTGTTGATGAGTTACTTCTAGCTGTCTGCTAAGGAAAATAGTTTCTTGTTGTTGATGCTTTGATTGGAAGGAAAGAGGGAAGAAGTGACGTTCCCCTTATTCTTCAAACTATTGCCTAGTTATTTTAGACTCAAGTACTGTGTAAGGAAGAACTCACTTAATGCATTCACTCAATACTCAGATTGAAAAGGAAGAATGTATGAAACGATTTTGAAAACTGATGGGAAATACTCCACTCATTCCTATTACGACGGAAAACTATGCATGCATGGCCCTAGTATACGATCATAAACAATATAGTGCATTACTCGAAGACAAAGTGTGTGCAATGACTCAACATGTGTGATTAGGTGAGTTTATTAAGGCTCATGGTATGATCGCACGGCTAGATATGAGGACGTTGTGAAAAACAAAGGACCCAATGACCAAATAGCATGGAAGACTTAAAGACAAACTAACTTGATTAATTTTGTCCAATTTTAATGTTTATGCTATTTACTAGGTGAAAAGGGTCCATTGGAAATCGTTAGTCATAAAAAAAGATCAACCATAATCAAAGACAAATAACACATGTTAAGGTTAGCACAAAAAATCACAAGAAACTAGGAAGAGGAGTAGAATTCTAGAAGAGTTAGGACTCATGAGTATATACTCCCTCCGTTTTAAAATACTTGCTCCATTTCTCTTGGACACGCATGCCGATGCTAATCTTTGATCACTAATATCTTTAATTATCAATAAGTATAAATTCTAACAATTGAAAATTAATAATCTATTCATTGAGATGATTCTAACAAGTACCCACAAGAATATATTTTTTCTTATGTATAAATCACAAACATTAGTCAAACTAGGACAAATGAATAGTGCAAAAATTAGAAATGGAGCAAGTATTTAAAAACCGAGGGAGTATAAAAAAAATAAAAAATAAAAAAAATCTATAATCCTATGTTATACGAGTTGACACGGATTAAAGGAATGGTCTAAGACTAGCTTGACGAGAAAAGATGTAAAGAAAAATTAAAAAATTAATAAAAAAAAAAAAAAAAAAGTTGACGCTAAAAAGACACCTAAACTAGATAGACGGTAGTATATCAGTTATAACTTTTGATCCGTGACTCTGATTGGGACGAAACTAATTTCAAATGAAATATAAAACTCGGGGCTACAGATCCATAGGTATCACGACACGTAACTCTTTCTAGAACTCCGGCTATGACCAAAACAAGTTGACTCTTGTGCAGTATACGGGAATTAAAATCCGGGTGACTCAAAAATTTAAAAAAAAAAATCTATGGCTCGACTCTAATTATAAAAAAAGAACTTGATAAGAGAAAAAAAAAATAAATAAAAAGTCAAAAAATGAACATATAAGCACATTGTCACGAATGATGCAATGAAATTCGCAACCTAAAGTCAAGTTCTATGTTCGACTATGGTCAAGCTTTTGGGTGTTAAAGGGTACCATGGTTAAGAGTTTGAACGCGTTAGCAAGGCAGCCTCCCTTGAGGGTGTATGATAATGGGAGGCTCCGCGAATTCGAGATGAAATCGAACTCGACTCCTTGGTTTGGGTGGATTTAAAAACTCGGATGAACCCTTATTGCCATGAGCGTTTTCGGGTTGATAGAGCATAAATCCCCCGGGCTAGCCACATACGTAGAACACGTACTATTGTGGCAAAATGTGTAAGATAAAATGAATATGCATATGTGACAATTCTAATTAAATCACAGGAATATTATTCAAGAATCTTTCAAGTCTCATCCACTCATCTCAATTAAATACTGATCACTCAAATCGATAAATAACCAAGAATCCTCCCCAGTGGAGTCGCCAAATTGAAGGCGTCGTTCGAAGTGCGCCTACGTTAAAGCATGTCTGAATATTGTTGGCACTCATAGGAAGTGGGAATTGACATAATACAATTAGGGACAAGGAAAGTAGGGAGTCGCCAACAAGTTTTTTAGGAACTTGTTAACCGTTCACGGATTATAAAAGGCAACAACGATAAGGGACAACGATAGGCAACAACGCTTGACTCGTGAAGGTTACACCCCATTCATAATATGTGAGATTACTAACTCCATATTGTTCGAAACCACGAAAGGAGGATCGGGGATGATGGTATGAAGTGAGTCATGAAGTCACATTCGCCCGTATTGGCCTCTACTCGATTCTTATAGTGAAAAGTGATTCCTGCGATCTCAAAGGCATACAAACAAAAATTCAATTTGCTCCAAACTATTATTATGCTAAATTGGCTGAATATTAATGCAACATATAATTCTAAAATATTTGTGATCACTTGAATTAATAACAAGATTAAAAAGGAACCAAAACCGGTCGTCCAAATTATCTTATTAGGCGTGATTTTCAATTACATATTCCCTTTAACATGAAATATGGTGATCCAAAATAAAGAAAATAAGCATTAATATTGGAAACAATTTAACAATAATAATGTTAGTCAAATCAAATACAAACTAACCTAATCATGATACTAGCAACAAGAATAATAATAGAGTAATTAAGTGATTAATTACTCACTTTTCGCGTTTCCTTGAATTTCTACATCATGAATAAACTAATAGTAACTTCAATAAAAATAAAAATAAAATTGAAACAATTAAATTAAATAAATGTAGATTTGATTTGGTCCTAACCCTCAGTTAATTATAACTTTCATGCCTTGGTTTAAGTATAGAACTTCGGATATTGTATGGACTCCGATCCTTGGAGTGCTTAGGGGAAGTATTATGGAAGAATAGGGAGGCTAGTGTTTAGGCTAAAAAGGGAGAAGAGAATTATTTTGTGATCAAGATTGTTGATGATTGAAAAAGGGGAGATATGATCTCTATTTATAAAGAAAATAGAGGGGTCGAAAAAACAAGATAAGATCTGAATTAAATCGAAAAAAAAACACGATAGACTGCAGTTTTTGCGATTTTTGTTTTGTCATATCTTTTGATCCAGAAATCAGAATACAATAAATAAGATGTCGTTAGAAATATCTTGAAGTCTACTTTCTAATGCAATTAGAATCGAATTAAAATATTTTGTATAATAAAAGATATGGCTGAAATAGTGAGACGTTGTCAGTTTTTGATAGAGTTTGACATTTAATTCATATCTTTTCCGTTATAGCTCGGAATTGATAATATAATATATCATTGGAAAGATAATTTCAAGAGATATACAACCATATAAAATTTGGATAAAATCTATAAGGAAAAAAAAATAATGTCTGTCTATCTTTGAACGTCTTTCAATTCGAATAGAATTAGGACTTTCAAAAAAAGAAAAGTTTTATTCAATTTCAAATTCTTTAATATTATCTTTTCAAAAAGGATAATTAAGATCTTTTAGAAAATTATAGAAGATTATATTTTATCCTAATTGGTTTAGCAATGGGATTAAATAATTTAGACCCTCCACATGATCATTGGGTCGTAGGTAAGGTGGGCTTAGGTTCGGTTTGGGCTCAATTTAATATTTTGGCCATAACTTATTCGTTATAACTTGGATTTGGGCTTATAATATATCGTTGGAAAGCTATTTTAAATCCCTATACCAATATTCAATCATTGAACCCAGATTATGAACGAAAATAAACTGGATTAAACGTTTTTATAAAAAGGACACGAAATGAATTATTTTAAAGGACACAAAATGAATTATTTTTGGTTTAAAGGAACGAATAGAGGAAAAATTTATGGTTTGGGGAAATGGGCTAGAAGTTGGGTTGGTTTATAAAATGGAAATATGGATTTAAGCACTCAAAGATTAAATACTCAACCCGACCAATAATGGCGGTGAAAGGTTGTTGATCATCGGGTTTAATTTTGGTGAGACATTTTTTGGTGTCTACAGGATCCATTCGGGAAACTACAAAGACTGTATGCACGAGCATGTAATGTCTTAGCTTGGTTGTGGCCCACACCAGTGCGATGCAGAATTTCTCAAGCAGTGTGTAGCGTACTTCATACTTGAGCATCTTTTTGCTTAAATAGTAGATTGCATTTTCTTTACCTTCTACTTCTTGTGCAAGCATGGCTCCCATTGTCTCTATGGTGACTTTAAAGTACAATCTAAGAGGTATCCTTGGAAGTGCTGGTGCTAATACGGAAGGATTTGCGAGATAGGCTTTGATCTTTTCAAAGGCTTTTTGACACTCATCATCCCATATTACTGGTACATTCTTTTTGAGCTTCTTGAATATTGGTTCACATATCGTTGTTAGCTTCGATATGAACCTACTTATATATTGCAACCAGCCAATAAATCCTCGAATTTGTTTCTCGGTTTTGGGCGGTGGCATTGACATGATTGCCTTGATTTTGGTTGGGTCTATCTCTATTCCTCTAGAGCGTATGACATATCCCAAAAGCTCGCCTGAGGTGACTCCAAAAGCACACTTCGATGGATTCAACCTCATGTTGTATTTTCTTAGCCTTTTGAAGAATTTTCTCAAGGCTACTTGATGTCTTGGGCGATCTTTTGACTTTACAATCATGTCATCCACATATACTTCAACCTCTTTATGCATCATGTCATGGAGTAAGGCAGTTGCTGCTCGTTGGTAAGTAGCACCCGCGTTTTTCAACCCGAATGGCATTACCATGTAACAGTAATTACCCCATGGTATTATGAATGTTTTTTTCTCCATGTCTTCTTCTGCCATGAGAATTTGATTGTACCCCGCGTATCCATCCATAAACGAGAGAAGTGCATGATTTGTTGTATTATCTACCAAAATATCGATGTGTGGTAAAGGGAAGTCGTCCTTTGGACTTGCCTTATTTAAGTCTTGATAGTTGACACACATTCTAACCCTTCCATCCTTCTTGGGAACTGGGCACGTTGGCTACCCATTTGGGGTATTTGGATACCCTGATCAAACCTGTAGTTATTTGTTTTTGAACTTCTTCTTTTATTTTAAGAGCTACGTCGGGTTTCATTTGACGCAACTTTTGTTTTACAGGTTTCATTCCTGGAATTAGTGGTATAGTGTGTTGAGCTATTTCTCTATTCATACCTGGCATATCTTCATATGACCAAGCAAATACATCGATAAATTATTGAAGTAGATTAATTAATTCGGTTCTTTCTTGTTCATTAAGTTTTAATCTGATTTTAACTTCTCTTTTAATGGTTGAATCATTTGAGATATCAACTGTCTCAGTTTCCTCAATTATCGGTGTTTTCTTTTCAAGTGTTTCCATTGCTTAAATAATTTCTTTGTTATTTTCATTGTTATTTAAGCAATGCTCGTCATCTTGGGTTAATGAAAAACAAGAGGAGTAAGCAAAAGAAGACATATTATTGAACTCTGAAATCATTACATCAAAAAGGGAAATGTCCTAAGGAACTTGATTACTAACTATCCTAGGAGTATAAATAGAAGAAAGAGGGGGTGCTACGACTAAAGACTTGGACGACTCTACAGGAAAAGACTCTGACACTAACTCTAACTCTGATGACTCTTCGAACATTGGTCCTTGCCCTGTTGTTATGGAGATTTTCCTTCTACTTGGAGTAGTCACCTTGACCGTCTTGTGCCCCCTTGTACTGATCCTTCTGCTAGAGTGATGAGCTTTAAAGGGTTAAAGTTCTCGCTTTGTAGGACCGTTTGGATGAGAGAGGAGTTATCCTCTATATATCTTGGCTCATCTTTTTCTCGCCCAAATAGTAATCCCATGACGTTAAAGTTAAAGCATGGGGGTGCTTTCTCCTTGTGAATAGGATTTGGGATTTCATCTAGAAAGTAACAAACCAAGAAGATTTCAAATCTCGGTTGCCTTATGCCATTTACAACAAAAGGTTCGGGAAATTCATAGCATGGATAGTCTTCTCCTTCTCTTACGAACTGTCCATTGAGAGTAAGAGGATACTGATCCATTAGGATTGCTTTCTTTTGGATGCGAGCGTTCCTACGCGCCTGAGACCTGTCCTGGGCTCGCTTAAGATCTTCCCGAGTCGGTTCGAAACCAAGTCCGAAGGTATCTAACTTAGGGAGGCCAGGTAATTCTAGCTGTTTTGCTATTCCCTTCTTCTTTCCTAGAGTCATTCCAAGAAAGTTCTTTTATCTCTTAAGAATAGCGTTTACTGTCATGTTGGAGTGGGGGTCGTGACAGAGAGGGGTCCTTTCATCCTCCTCGATTAAGGAGACCTCTTCATTAAAGCCCCACATCATCATCTTCATTGTGCTCCACATTGATGATCGGATTTTCCACAGCTGTAATCCTCCTGGGTTAAGCATCAATTGTGATAGGGATTCCTCCAACTATGGCTTTTACCTGTTGGTGGAGAGATGAAGGGACGGCCTTGAGGTCATGAAGCCAAGGGCGTCCCAACAATAAGTTGAATGAAGCTTTAATATCTACCACTTGGAAGCTAGTATCATGTTCTATTGCTCCCGCCGTTACATTCATAGTAATCTTACCAAGAGCTTGGCGACGAGTATTGTCATAAGCTCTTATTCCTTGTGTTGACGGGGTTAGGTATTCATCCCTTATGCTTAACATTCTCGCAGTTCTGAGGGGACAGACATTAATTGTCGATCCATTGTCTACAAGAGTCACTGGGACATTCATTCTCTTGTAGGCTACTATGAGGTTTAATGCCTTGTAATGCTTGACACCTTATGGAGGTAAATCTTTGTCAGAAAAGGTAGTCAAGTTTATAAGACTAGGGAGATCACTTGTAAGGAAGTTAGCCAACCCCTCAGGAGTGGTGTCGGAATCTATCCCTATTTTATCCAAGGCATTCATTACTGCCAACCTATGTTCTCGAGACGTAGCTAGGAGCTTCCATGCATTCATCTCGACGTTGGTATTTTTGAATTGTTTGACAATGTCATTGTCTTCTATGATAGGTATGGAAATTTGCTGCACAGTTGGAATAGGTTGTGTAGAGACGGGAGGTTGCATTCTCCTAGATCTTGTGAGGACGTCTATAGGTGAGTCTTCTTCATCCCAAAAATCACCTATTGAATATGACACTGAAAGTGGAGGTTTTTCCATGTCTTTTAGGTAGACATCTTCTTCATCGATGTCCCAAACCACATTGATGCTTATGTCTTCTTCTTGTAGGATTTGAACTAGCTTCTTATCGTTAATCATCTTCTGAATTAAATCTTTAAATTTAAAACAGTTTTCAATCGTATGTCCCCCTGATTGATGGCATGGACAGTAGAACCTGTATGTCCTCTTTAGAGATTCAAATGGTCTCGTTTTGAGAGGTTTGACCTTACCATTTTCGGAGAGCATTTGGAACATTTTAGCATATGTAGTCCCAATCGGAGTATAGAGTTTATTACTCTTCTTGGGTCTGTCGATTACTTGTAGAGGGAATGTTTTCTTCTTCATGGGTAAAATTTTATTATACTTTTTCTAAAGCTCCTCCCCTTGGTTCTTTGCAAATTCAAGAGCCTCACGTAGTAAGTTTGTCCCCTCCCACATGAACCATATAAGAATTCACACGTCTTCCTTGCTTGCTGGTTTTGGAAAGTCATCCATGGCATCGAAAAAGATCGCATCCTCTTCTTTGATAGAATGAATTTCTTCAATAGGTTTGATGAGAGATGAGGGATCAACCTCATTTTCCTCATTGGAGATTGCCAAGAAATGAGCGAGAGGTGCGTTGTCGATGCTTGGCTTCTTACTAGCAGAGGGCAATGGTAGTTTGTTGTTATCAATTAAATCTTGGATAGCTTCCTTAAGCTTCCAACAATTTTCAGTGAGATGGCCCCTACCTTGGTGATATTTGCAGTGTGCATTGGGGTTCCAATTAGCTGTCCTCTTTTCAACTGGTGGGTCCCCAAATGGTCCAATAAGAGTTATAAGACCTTTTGCATTGAGTCGATCAAATGTTGTGTCATAACTCATACCAATAGGGGTAAAGTTCCTCCTAAATGGTTTCTTTTGTCCTTGGTTGTTCATAGCAAGGACTTCACTCAAATTAAAGGTGCTAACATTGTTTGAGTGGGTGGTTTTGGAAGAAGAAGGATTGCCATTTTTCTTGCCTTTCCAGTCACTGTTGGAATTATTATTAGCAACTTTTAGTTTAGCAAGGTCGTCTTCAATGTTAATCCTAATGTCATAGATGGCCTAGAAAGTGTGTAGATTATTTTGATATTTCAGATGCTTGGAGTAATTTTCTTGGAGATTCTTGATGAACAACCTCACAGATTCTTTTTGAAAGGAATGGTGTCCTTCGAACAAGTGTATTATTCTGATATCGGGTTCAGAATTATTAAAAAGCTAATATATTCAGTAAGGTCAAGTGATCGGAATGCCTGGGTGGAGGCCGCTTCCAATCAGTAATATTAATATAATTAATATTACAGCTTAATCTTGACTAAACCCTTCGGGTCACACCCAAGCAAAATATACGAACCGACTCGACGAATTAATTTGGAAGAAATTAATTCGTCGCCCGAGTGTTAAATATTTAGACGTCGGTAATTCGAGCTTGGAGCGTCGAAACCGATCGTCGGAAGTCGAGTCCAAAATAATAAAAAGACAAGACACGCAAAATAATAATAAGTTGACAATATTCCAAAAATACCCCTAGCATCGGAGTGCCCCGAGCATCCGAATGCTAGAGGCAAAAATGTCCTAGCATAGGTAGCTAGCAAGCGCACCAAGCCCAGCCTAGCATGGCTAGCTAGGTGCGTGCTAGCGCACCGTGCTAGCAGCCACGCACAGCAGCAGCTAGCAGCCGCGTGCACGTGGTGCGTGCAGCAGCTAGCCGCCGCAAGCTAGGCGTGCTAGCAGCGCACGCACTAGCAGCCACGCACAGTAGCAGCCCGCATCTTTGTGTGGGGTTGGGCTCGTGGCTGGGCCATAGGGCCGGTCACTATGGGGAAGCTTTAGGAATATGGGAGCAAGTGGGTAAGGACATGTGGGACAAGGAGAGTATTGAGTAGGGAGCACGTATGGTCCCCTACTCTCCATGTGGTCCTAACCAACCCATTTCACATGGTAATGCCACTTGTAGATTTATTATTAGTTTGCAATTTTAATTTAATTTAGCTTTAAATTAATTTGTGGAATTTCATGATCCCACATTGATGGGATTGAAATTCCCACTCATACTTTCCTCTATAAATACCAACCTTGGGATTTGGAGTAAAGTGCTTGAGTGGGAGTTAGAAAGAGCATTCCATATTTTGGAAAAACTCTTAAACTCCATTAACACTTGGGTTTTGGTCGGATCTTGCTAACTCCAAGGTAGCGGACCTAAAAAGTCGTGTTCGTCCTTTGTGGGTGGATACCGTTGGAGGCACGACATTTGCGGTGCTCAAGGCTTTCAAGTAAGAGCCCGTTTTGAGAGGGCGAAGCTCGCTTCAAGGGTATAATTCGTTCTTTCTTTTCTTGTGTTTATTTATTTATGTTTTATGGTTTTATTAATTACGAGTGGTTCCTTGGGTCGGGGTTGTTTCCGCGGTGAGTCGGACTCACCAAACCCCAACAGCGGTATCGGAGCCCCGCTCGTTTATTTTTATAATCATGTTTTTCAAGGTTTATTTTGGCTTATTTTTCTGGTTTAAGTTGCTAATTAGATTAGTAGCTCGGTTTTATTTATTTTAATCTCGTTTTTAATGTCGAATTTGGCCCAGATCCCAGATTTTCGCCCAAAAATAGTGAATTTTGGGTGGAAAATGTGTTCTAGAAAGGTTTTTACCCCGATGGAACTATGATTTTAGCCAAATTCTGACCAGAAATGCCTTTTTCGAGGGATTTTTCGTTTTTGACGAAAATTTTTAAATCTTTTCTAACCTTGAAATTAATGGCATAACTTGTTGATTATGTGGTTGATTATTTGCATTACTTTCTGCATTTTTAAGTCCCCTTAAAGCACACTTACTTGGTAGTATTTGATTCTTAAAGGTTGATTTATTTTCACATAATTGCAAACTAATTGCTTTTTAGTGTGAAATTTTTTGTTTTGAGGCTTCCTAAGTGTTAAAGATTCAATCTTTATTTGTGATAAGTGATTGAAACTTTAAAAACCACTAAATTCCATGTTATTTTGTGTTAAACTTTGTTGTTTTAATCATTTTGAGTTGATTGGAAACATAAAGTTTCAATTTTTGTGATAGAAATTTGGTTATCTTCATTTGAACATTAAAGTTCATATTTTTCCAATTTCCCCTTACTTTGTCAAATTCTCAAGTTTAATTTAAATTGATTAAATTAAAAGTGAGAAATTGCCTCAACTTTGTTATTGCACCAAGCTAAACCAATTAATTAAGAATGGTTCTTGGAATTATTTTTGTTATTTGCACTTTGAAATTTTATTAAGTTAGACTTGTTTAAATTTTTTTTTTTTTTTGCTCATTGAGTTAGTTCTAAAATTAATTTAGAATTAATTAATTATGTCTCGCGAAATGGGATCAAATCCCGAGGTCATGGCACGCAAAACGAGGCAAAGAACCACCCTTGGCTAGCCGGGCTGCATAGCAGCCCGCATGTGGCTGCCCCGCCTTGCGTGCGGCCACACGCGCGGCAGCAGCACACGGCCGCACCAGCCACGTACGCACCAGCAGCCATGGCTGTGCGTGCGGCTGTGGCAGCAGCCCATGGCTGCTTGCCGCGAGCCGTGTGTGCGGAGTTTTTTTGTGTGTGCATATGCTTGGTGTGGTGAGGTGAATAGCCGTAGTATGCTTGGTTTGCATGAGCCGCGATTATTCGAGTTTCCTTGGCAAAACGCTTAAAGCGAAAGCCACTTGAAATGCGGTTGGCTTAATATTGCTTTTTTTGCCGTTTTATTTATTTGAATTAATTTTGTTCATTTTAATTAAAATTTTGGGAGGCTAGGCCTCGGTTTTGAGCTGCATTGGCAAAATTTTATTTTGACAAGTTCGGGTGCTACCGACTTAATTAATTAGATTAATTAAGGGAAATGCGGAATTTAGTGGGAGCTTCAATTATTAATGACGTCAATTACATAATCGGTTAAACAACTTTGACTAGTTTTAATTAGGCGTGTTAATCGGATTAACCACCTAGATTAGTTACTAGTGCGCGCATTGTTTAAATGCATTTTACTTGTTTGATATTGTAAATTGCATGGGCCATTCACAAATAGTGAATGGATGAATGAAATATATATTCTCTCTCACAGGTTTTATGAAATGGCAACTAGTGGGACCCGATTAGGATAGAAAATACGGACTACGTGCCGTTATGTATTTTTGTAAATCTAAATACGGTCTACGCACCGTTAAGTACTTTTGTACCTTAATATTTAGATTATTCCTAGTCGTAGACACTAGTATTTGCATAGTTTGGTTAAGTCTTGAAGACGGCGTATCTTGGAAGACAAAGCCTTGAATTGCAAATGAAGACCTTTTGAAGATTTGAAGAATTCAAGGGGTCATGCTAGTTGCCAATATGCATCTATAATTTCTCTTTATATTTTATGCTTATATACATGTGAATTATTCGTTAGATGCATGTTTAGGTTTTCTTTATGTTGCGATGATTAGTTAATTTCACTTAAATCAACCAACATAGAAATCCTAGGTCCCTAATAATATTGAGTCAAACTTGCCTTTCCAAAACAACACTTACCAACCTAACGAGGGTGATGGTAGGCTACGCCAAAGCGAGGTGCCATCACTTCTCCATGGCTCGTAAGGCACACTTGGTGTGCACGTTGGTTTTGGTTTAACTCATCGGTATGAGTGAGGAGTCCTCACATACCGTGGAAAAAGAGATACATCATCAAAGATGCATTAGATGCGACGATTGTCTAACCAAGAGTGGCTTTGAGCCATTAGCAAGGCAATGCTTACCCTAGAAGATTGAGTGTTAAGATAAGCGAAAGCATGCTTAACCACTCTTTGTTTCTTCGGATCTTGGAATCGCCTTATTTTCACAAAATAGGGACAATTTTACGTGTAAATAAGACGCTAAATAAGTATTGAAAATTTTCATGAATAAAATTCAATCTTATTTAAGTAATTTTAAATGGTTTTTTTCATTAAAATTCTTTCAATTGTAGAATCATGTCTTCAACTAATGACAACAACCTTATGTACCCGGAACTTCCCAAAAAGTTACCATTTTTGCTCAATTTGGTGAACTATAAGGAATGGGAAGATGAACTCCAAAAGACACTCAGAAATTGCTACCTAGAGCATATCTTTGACACTCCGATCCCCAGTTTCTACTCGAAAGGGATCATGAGTGATGAAGCTCATGAATAATGGAGCATGGATTGCAAGAGAGTTTCGAAACTCATGGCAAACTCCATCCCGGTTCAATGGAAGGAGATTTTCTCCAGCTATTTTCCGGACATGATGCTCAAAGCTCTTGAGGATGTAGTCAATTTGAGGGTCACCAAAAGTGCTAGGGGCAATTATGATGGTCACGTGGAGGATATGACTAGGTCTCTCTCCAAAATGAGGATCAAGCCACCGCAAGATGGTTGTCTCTCGAAAGAAAGACAAGAGGTGTGGGGGAAAGTCTACAATGCGAGACTTAGGCCCGGAATGCCATTTCAAGCTCATGTAATTAACATGACAAGGCTATTAAACCATCTGGAGCTAATTGGCAAACCAGTGGAAGACGAGCAAGGGGCTCACATGCTTCTTAGCTCTCTTCACTCGGGATATGTGGGGCCTAAAATGCGTCTCACCGCCAATAGGGATACACTGTCCTTAAGGGAAGTCATCCAAGAGCTCCAAAAGACCTATCCTTGCAAGAAGGATAACTTTGCCCTTAGACCAAGGAAGAAGGAGTTCAAAGACAAGAGGAAGATGCGCTGCTTCTATTGTGGTAACCCCGGACACCACAAAAGAGAATGCAGCAAGTATCCGGATGATGAGGCGAAAGGAAAAGTAACCTCAACCTCAGGTATCATCTTAAACACTTGAATATAAGCAATTTTAAAAGGTATTAGATACCGGAAAATTGACTCACAATACACTCCTTTTTCAGGAACCAAGTGAGCGGTGCTTTTTCATGTGGAAATGAGTACACAAGTAGGATAAAGGTGATCTATCCAAGAAAACTTGTAATCTCATGTTTTGTCTAAAGAAGTAGAACTTATTTAGTTTTATGCACCTTACTTTTGATGTATTTCCGACATTGGACGTCGTTTTCATCAACCAAGACTTTTGTTATGTCTTGAATATATTTATGGAATGACACTTTCACGTGTTTTTAGAAAAAATGTTTGATACCAATGCAAAGAAAGCTAAGACTACACCGTCTAGTCAAACTTACTTGTGGCACTGTCGTCTTGGCCACATTAACATCAAACGCATCAAGAAGCTTCTTCAAGAAGGTATTCTTGACTCATTTGATTTAGAATCCTTTGAGAATTGCGAAGGATGTTTATTAGGCAAGATGATAAAGCAACCATTCTCCAAGTTGGGAGAAAGGGTCGGTGACTAGTTGGGACTAATACACACCGATGTATGTGGGCCAATGAGTACACCCGCAAGGAGTGGTTATCGGTATTTCATAACCTTCATGGACGACTATAGTAGATATGGTTATGTCTATCTAATGTCGCACAAATCTGAATCATTTGATAAATTCAAGGAATTTCAGAACGAAGTTGAAAACCAACTCGGCAAGAAAATCAAAGGGCTTCGATCGGATCGAGGTGGCGAATATTTGAGCAAAGAATTCGATGACCATCTGAATGAACATGGAATACTTTCAGAGTTGACACCTCCGGGAACTCCTCAATGGAATGGAGTATCTGAAAGGAGGAATCGAACCCTGTTAGATATGGTCTGATCGACTATGGGTCTTAGTGAACTTCCAATCTCTTTCTGGGGACATGCACTTTTAACAGCGGCACTTACATTGAATCGTGCTCCGTCAAAGGCAGTGGAAAAGACTCCATATGAATCATGGACAAATAAACCTCTAAGGTTGTCTTTTCTCAAGATTTGGGGATGCGAAGCATATGTCAAGAAACTCATTTCTGACAAACTTCATCCGAAATCTGACAAGGTTTACTTTGTGGGTTATCCAAAAGAAACCAAAGGGTATTACTTCTACAACAAATCTGAGAACAAAGTTTTTGTTGCTCGTGATGGTGTCTTTTTGGAGAAGGAGCATCTCTCCAAAATGACAAGTAGGAGGAAAATCGAACTCGACAAAGTTCGAGAGGACGAGCAACAAGGACAAGTTGACAATCAAAGTGCTCACGAAGCATCTGTTGACATTGGTCAAAGTCAAAATATGCAAAGTCAAACCGACAATGCAAATTCTTAGTCCATCACCCTACGTAGGTCAACTCGGCCAAGATCTCAACCTGACTGATATCTCGGTGTTCTATTAACCGAAGATCAGGACATCCTAATAGTGGCTGGAGATGAGCCGGCAACCTACAAGCAAGCTATGACGAGCCCCGACTCTGCAAAATGGCAAGAGGCCATGAAATCCGAAATGGACTCCATGTTTGAAAATCAAGTATGGGACTTGGTTGATTTACCCGTAGGTTACACACCTATCGGATGTAAATGGATTTTCAAGATGAAAACCGACAAAGATAGAAATGTATTCATTTACAAAGCAAGGCTGGTAGCAAAAGGTTACACACAATTTCACGGCGTTGATTTTGATGAAACCTTTTCTCCAGTAGCTATGCTTAAGTCCGTTCAAATTCTTCTAGCGATTGCTGCATATTACAATTATGAAATATGGCAGATGGACGTCAAAACCGCCTTCCTCAATGGAATTTTGGAAGAAACTGTGTACATGACACAGGCTGAAGGTTTTGTCAAACAGAACAATCCTAAGAAGGTATGCAAGCTTAAAAAGTCCATTTATGGATTAAAGCAAGCAAGCAGAAGTTGGAATCTGCGATTTGATGAAGCCATCAGTAAGTTTGGTTTTATCAAGAATCCAGATGAGTCTTCTGTTTACAAGAAGGTCAGTGGGAGTGACATCGCCTTCCTAGTCTTATATGTCAATGACATTTTGCTCATTGGAAATAGCATTCCGTTGTTAGAGTCTGTAAAGGCTTGGCTCGGGAAATGTTTTTCAATGAAAGACTTGGGAGAGGCTCAGTACATACTAGGCATCACGATCTATAGGGATAGATCAAAGAGGATAATAGGAATGAGTCCAATTACTTACATCGATAAGGTACTAGCTCGATTCCAAATGGAAGGAGCCAAGAGAGGGCACCTACCCATGTCACATGGCATAACCTTAAGCAAGAAGCAGTGTCCAAAGACACCTGATGAGCGAGAAAGGATGAGTCGTATTCCATATGCTTCGCTTATTGGATCGATCATGTATGCCATGATATGTACTAGGCCAGATGTATCGTATGCCTTGAGTGCTACGAGCCGATACCAATCAGACCCAGGAGAGGCGCATTGGACTGCGGCCAAGAATATTCTGAAGTACCAAAAAAGGAACAAGGATAAATTCCTGGTCTATGGCGGTAAAGATGAATTGGTTTTTGAGGGATATACCGACGCAAGCTTCCAGACAGACAGAGACGACTCCAAGTCACAATCCGGATACATATTCTGTCTCAATGGAGGAGCGTTTAGTTGGAAGAGTGCAAAGCAAAGCACAACCGCTGATTCTACAACTGAAGCCGAGTACTTGGCAGCGTCTGAGGCAGCCAAGGAGGAAGTTTTGATTCGCAAGTTCATTGATGAACTTGGTGTTATACCCTCCATCAAGGGTCCAATAGACCTCCATTGTGACAACAATGGAGCTATTGCTTAGGCTAGAGAGCCACGAGAACATCAGAAGGTCAAACATGTCAAGAGGCGATTTCACATGATTCGAGAATGGAAGACAGAGGGTGAAATCAGAATTTGCAAAGTGGGAACGGATGACAATGTAGCCGATCCACTTACTAAACCCTTGTCTCAAGTGAAGCACAACAAACACATTGAGGCAATAGGAATCAAGCATGTCGCGAACTGGCTTTGATTTCCATATTATAGTGTTTTAATTAAATTTTGGACAATGTTAATGTAAAGCACTATGATGAACCATTCAGTTTTTGGAGTAATTAAAATTTTTCATGCAATTAAATTCACTCCGTCTCTATTTAATTGTGGTTTAGAATTAAATAATGAGTCCATTCG
The DNA here is from genome assembly GCF_948465745.1 of Chenopodium album. Taxonomy (NCBI): domain Eukaryota; kingdom Viridiplantae; phylum Streptophyta; class Magnoliopsida; order Caryophyllales; family Amaranthaceae; genus Chenopodium; species Chenopodium album. Next base: position 29,259,444 of record NC_137834.1, read on the forward strand.
ATTTTAATAAATATTCAAAATAGGGTATCAAGTTAATGGCATGGATAAAGAAACACCTATTAAGTGAACATTGAATATTTTAATCAAAAATTATCCCTAATCAAGGTCATATTTTTTGTGGACGATTAATGACCATTAGAGATTAGTGTGTAGTATGATTTATAGCACCGTTTCTTGTGCTATGAGGATATAAATCCTTTGCACAGGTATTGGTTTAGAACCATACTGGATCGACCTATGAGAATACTTTAAGAGATTTAAAAATCGTCATAAGTATTTTTCTCATTATTACTATCAAAACTCTTTTCCTTGACCATGAGTAGTGGGAGGTCTCTTGTTTTAGTACTAGTCCGCTTTGGTATCCGCCAAACGTCTGTCATAAATGGGGATTATAACGACAGATATCGGGCGGCTAGGTCCTCTTAGTAAGAGAAGCTACATTACAAGACTGGAAATGTCCCCATACTAACAATGTGGAACATATCTTGTTGTTTACAAGGCCTCTAAAAGAGCGAGACTGTGAAAATGCATGGCTGTGCTCAGATGGATTTTAGAAATCATCTGCTTATTGATAGTCAAACTCGCATTTCGAGAAACACTTCTGGACGTAACAGAGATGACGAGTAATCTTACTCTGTAGTTCATGAAGAGACACGAAGAGACATAGGAAAGGGGCTATACACTAAATGCACACTTGTCCGGAAGGACAAGTGGGAGATTGAAAGGAATGATGTCCTTCGAACAAGTGTATTATTCTGATAGCGGGTTCAGAATTATTAGAAAGCTAATATAATCATTAAGGTCAAGTGATCGGAATGCCTGGGTGGAGGCCGCTTTCGATCAATAATATTAATATAATTAATATTACAGCTTAATCTTGACTGAACCCTTCGGGTCACACCCAAGCAAAATATACGAACCGACTCGACGAATTAATTCGAAAGAAAATAATTCGTCGCCCGAGTGTTAAATATTTAGACGTTGGTAATTCGAGCTTGGAGCGTCGAAACCGATCGTCGGAAGTCGAGTCAAAAATAATTAAAAGACGAGACGCGCAAAATAATAATAAATCGACCATATTCCCAAAATACCCCTAGCATCGGAGTGCCCCGAGCATCCGAATGCTAGGGGCAAAAATGTCCAAGCATAGGTAGCTAGCAAGCGCACCAAGCCGAGCCTAGCATGGCTGGCTAGGTGCGTGCTAGCGCACCGTGCTAGCAGCCACGCACAGCAGTAGCTAGCAGTCGCGTGCACGTGGTGCGTGCAGTAGCTAGCTGCCGCAAGCTAGGCGTGCTAGCAGCGCACGCACTAGCAGCCACGCACAGCAGCAAGCCCGCACCAAGTGCGTGGCTTGCGCGCACAGCAGCAGCCCGCATCTTTGTGCGGGGTTGGGCTCGGGATGGGCTCGTGGCTGGGCCATAGGGCCGGTCACTATGGGGAAGCTTTAGGAATATGGGAGCAAGTGGGTAAGGACATGTGGCACAAGGAGAGTATTGAGTGGGGAGCAAGTATGGTCCCCTACTCTCCATGTGGTCCTCATTAACCCATTTCACATGATAATGCCACCTGTAGATTTATTATTAGTTTGCAATTTTAATTTAATTTAGCTTTAAATTAATTTGTGGAATTTCATGATCCCACATTGATGAGATAGAAATTCCCACTCTGTAGGGAATAATTCAAGCCTTTAAATCCCACTAGCTTGAACCCCACTGTGATCATACACTAAAGTCGGTGGCGTCCAAAAGGGAAGAAGATAGAGCAAAAGAGTCGCCAACAAGTTTTTAAGGAACTTGTAAACCGTTCACGAGGTGAAGGTTACACCCCTTAACGATCCAAGAGATCGTCAACTCCATAAGGTCATGAACCAAATAAGGGTTCGGGGATGATGGTACAAATCCAACCTAAAAGAGATTGAACCTGCCCTAATAATAGGCCTCTACTTTATTCTGCTCGTATTCATGTGCGCTTTCTGACTAACATACAATCAATAGGATTAACCCTAAACCTGTTTAATCTATGTTGGTTGAATATAATGCACAAATAAACTATTATTGGCGATCACTTGAATTATATTCACAATTAACCTAACAAGATTATTAATTATCTTATTAAGCATGATTACAAGTACAAAATTCCCTTTAAGCATGCAATAAAAGGTGATCAAGCAATAAATAATATCGTATCAAGCAACATAATTAATAATCATCATAATAATAATAATTATCATGACAATAATAATCATAATCAAAACAATAATAATCATAAATAAAATAATCATTATCAAAATAATAATAATAATATTCATAATCGTCATAAATTATAACAATTATAATCATTATCATGTTCATGTTAATATTAAAGCATTATAATAGCAAGATCCTAGGCATGATACTAACAAGATTAATAACAAACCCTAGCATGTCACTAAACAATAAAAATCAAATCTTTAACCCTAACATGATACTAACATGAATAAATATTAGGAACAGAATAAAAGGCATCATAGCAATCATATTTAATATTAAAGATACCCTAGACATGATACTAGGAATCATAATAACAATATAAACATGATATCTACATCATAAATCAATTAATCAATTAAAGTACTTACTTGGATGCTTCGTACCTCTTTCTAATAACAAAATACACACGTTAGTAACTTCAAGGAAAATAATAAACAAAACAATCAAATTAAATAATAGAGATTTGGGACCAAACCCTCAGAAATTTAAACCTTTCACGTCTAGGGCGAAGGCAACTTCGAATGTGACTAGGTGTTTCTAGATCTTGTGTATGCGGAATTTTGTGTGAGAAAAGGCTAGTTTAGAAAAGAATAAAAGAAAAGAATTCTAATGAAAGAGATGAATGAATAAATAATGAAAAGAATTGATGAATGATTTGTGAATGAGGAGAATGAACGAAGAAGAGAATTGATGATTCTTCGTGAATGAAAACGGAATTTTTAATACGATATTTATAGAGAAAATCACCCAAAAAAGGATAATTTAACAAAACAAAGTCTGAAGATCGCCAAAACACCTTGGCGCCAGCCCTGGCTAGTTGGCGCCAGCACCAGTGGCTAGCGCCTGGCGCCAATCCTGGTTCCAGGCGCCAAGGCCTGGGGTTGGACGCCAAATCGGCTTTCAACGCGTTTTCGAAAATCTGATAAACTTACCGTACTGGAAGATAAAATAATATAATTTCCATCGAAAATGCTATTTGATCTTGATTAAAACTCTGAAAAGTCCTAATTGAATTAGGAATGATAAGACCTTCTAGAATTTTCTAGAAGAATAAAACCATTCCTAATTATATTAGGAATGATAAATTATATTAGGCCCTCCCCTAGATCATAGGGCCGTACTTAAAGCTCAAACCGGGCCCAGTTTAGTAAATTGGCCATAACTTCCTCAATATTCATCGGAATTGGGCTTATAATATATCGTTGGAAAGGTCTTTGCAAACCCCATCCAACTAAACCACTATTGGACCCATATCATGGACCAACCAAACTGGATTGGCTGTTTTCTTAAAATAAAGTTTTCAAAAACAGGGATAAGAGAAAAGAAATAAAAACTTTCCGCAACGCTAGACCTTTCCACACTTTCGTTTCATTCGATTATGATTCGGCGTGAAAGGCACTCATCACCGGGTTTGGTTTTGGGGAGACACAAATGGGTGTCTACAGAAGCCCCCACTTTGACTGAGTTTGGAGAAACGTAAGTTTCGAAAACGAAAGTTAAAGTAACGATAGGGACGGAGAATGATTCAGAACGTTCTGCGATCCTAAATCAGTCTTATAACGCCGATACCTGCAAAACTAGCATTAGTTAAACAGATAAAAGAGTTAAGAAACGCGTATCTTGCACCGTCGAGCACACGTCTCTGAAAGTAACCGATTGTTGCTGCTTTACTTTTTTGATGACCTCCTACAAGCTAGAGAATGCCATCCCGCTTGAAAACCGCTACGCCCGTAACTGCTTCCAAATTAGAAGATTGCTTCGCCTGAAACTATCCTCCTCCGCAATGATAATATTCCACATCCTAGGGAACATTATCGAAGATTATTTCTCTCGAAACAATCCTCATCCGCAATGATAATATTCCGCGTCCAAGAGAATACTATCGAAGATTGCTTCTCTTGAAACAATCTTCAGCTGTTTGTGACAACTCTCCATAATCCAGGGAACGCCACCTTGCTGTTTCGATGTTCACTCGTCTCTGAACAAAGAGCTTCTTTTTGATATGATCTTCTGAATGATGTGTCCACGTATCTCTGAACGAAGAGTTTACTAATAGGATGCCCACGCGTCTCTGAGCAAAAGAGCTTGAAAATAGGAAATGTCCACGCGTCTCTGAACAAAAGAGCTTGAAAATAGGAAATGTCCACACGTCTCTGAACAAAAGAGCTTGAATGAAATGTCCACGCGTCTCTGAACAAAAGAGCTTTGAAAGGAAATGTCCACGCGTCTCTGGAGCAAAGAGCTTTGATGGAAATGTTCACGCGTCTCCGAACAATAGAGCTTTTGAATGATATGCCCACGCGTCTCTGAGCAAAAGAGCTTCAATGAAATGTCCACGCGTCTCTGAACAATAGAGCTTCGGTGCTTGAATGTTTGTTGCGATAATGTTCTGAAGAAAAATTTCCGAAGACCAACGTTTGTCGATCTCTAAAGCTCGCCTGAACTTTATTCCGCTAAAACCAGTATGTCGGTGTCTCCGTGATTAGGCGCTTTAAGCTAAGTGAGACGATCTTTCATCAGGTCGATCACTTATTGCAATTGTAATCAAACTGACTACTTAATCATGTCAAATTGCTTATTGGGGCTAACTGGCGTACCAAGGAACCCGAAATTGTTGTATGAGGTCGAAATCACCTTTCTGGGAGGCTTCGAGCTCTGTCATTGCTGAGATATCTCTGGCGCAATAAATTGATTCTGTCGTCGAACGTTGTGATAGGGTCTTCCCTGTTCTGCTGCACCTGTATTTATTTTTGACTATAGAACTTTGCCAATTTCTTTAATTATCTTAGGGTTGACCTAAGGTTTAGTGTTGCTTGACTCAATAACTTAACACGACTCAAGGTATAAACTTGACTCGATATGTTTGGCTGACTCGAGGTTGACTCGACTCGAAGTGTAATGACACATGTGTTAGACTCAAATCAAAGTGATATGGCACTACATGACTCAATGTGTACATGACTCATGTGTGCATTGTAATGTGATCGTGCGACTCGAAAAATGCAAAAAAGCAAAAATTTTCCGTCAATTTTGTGGAGGGTACCGACTTTCTCCCGAAAAAGAAAGACGTGAAAAAGAAAATCAAAAGTTTGAAGATGCATATTGAATGAGCTTAGTCAAATGTTGTTTGATACTATTTCTCAAGGTTCAAGGATTAATTCATCCTAGGCTATCTCTACTGTTGACTCAATGATGAAAGCATTTGGGTAGCTTAGGCACGGAGGCTAAGTACTTCATACTTCGATGCAATGATGATATGATTGATGAATGATGTTGATATGACAAGGCATGCTTCAACGTTAAGATTTCATGACAAAGGGTTCCTAAGGGAAGTATATTTGGTCATGTATGCGTGATGTGTGTGATAGTGACACTAAAGTTAGGCCGCAAGAGCTAAGTGTGTGGAAAAATATATTATTGAAAAGAGTCAAATGGTGGTGACTCTTAGGCTAGGTAAGCTAATAATGTAGGGATCAAGCCCCCAAGTCTAGCTCTAAGTGAATAGGGATGAGCACAGGGGATCCCTTGATATGATCATGGTGCAAGTGTGTGAATGTGAATATGAATGCAGGTTTATTACGGCCGCACCTCGATGTGAGGTTGCCTACGTATCCGTTAGAAATCAGGTCGAACGTAGCTCTAGCCGAACCTCGCACAAGTGTGTATACCTCAAAAAAGGTCTTTTTAAGGGTTGTAACGTGGTTAGGCTAAAGGTTTAAAGAAGAAGGGGATAAAGGCTCAAGACCCTAGATAATCCCCCAAGGTGTGCAACCTTGCTTTTGAATATTTGTATTTTTATGCTTGAGGTTTTCTACTTTTTTTTAGCTCTTTCTTTTGCTTTAGCATTTATTTTATTTTAATAAGTGTGGGCAATCCCGATCATGCGGTCTATCACTCACTTGGCATTCATGTTTCTCATGCACAGTACCGAGCACTCGATAAGAGACGCAATCTGAGACGTGTTCTTATAGAAGATATTTTCATATCAAAGACATTGGAACACTTGCCCTTTTGTACACTTTTATTTATTTATTTTTTGCTATTTTTTCTATTTTTAATTTTTTGAATCACTCAAGCCCTTTTTTAGAATTGCATAAGTTGCACACTATCCCATCCCAAGGTTAGGTAGATGTAGGTTGAAAAAAGAAGGGTCTATCGTTAGACGAGGCTCAAAGTGGTTTATGAAGAAAGGATTTGTAAATTAGAAAGGCGAAAGAAGATATGATGTGGCTACAAGGGGTGCCTCAAATCATTGGTATACCTTGTGCTTAGCTCGACATGGTTTTTTTTTTTTTTAATGCAATGTAATGAAATGATCATATGCAAGGAATTAAATGCTCATTTTTATTAAAAGGAAAGGAAAAAAGACTACAAAAATAATCTGAGGAAAGGAAAAGGTGTCTATGCTAGACTTATTGGGTAAGGGGTAAAATGAAAAAGAAATAGAAAAAAAGGTCATAAAATCTTGTCGTTGAAGCTCGCCTCTTGTCTTGTGTTGCTTCCCTTATCATTACTCGCTTTTCTTGTTAACTGGAGGTATGGGAAGCTTGTTGTTATCAATCAAATACTGGATGGCCTCCTTTAGCTTCCAACAGCTCTCAGTAGTATGACCCCTACCTTGGTGGTACTTGTAGTGTTCGTCTGGGTTCCAACTAGGCGATCTTTTCTTAAGTGGGGGATCTTTAGTAGGTCCAATGGGAGTAATGATTCCCTTGGCATGGAGTCGATTAAAAGCATCATCGTAGCTAGTCCCAATGGGGGTAAATTCCTTTTTCGGTTGCTTTCGACTACCCATGGCTAGGATCTCACTAAGGTCGAAAGTACCAACACTATTACTAGAGTAGGTGTCTTCGGAAGAAGAAGGATAGTCGTTCTTATTCCCTTTACAGCCACTGTTACCATTGTTACTAATCTTGGCCTTCTTGTCGCGCGGAGGAACATGAAGGAGATTTGAATCAATGCAGTCTTGAACACGATCCTTGAGGGCGAGACACTTTTCAGTAGTGTGACCGCGACCTTTATGATATCGACAATAGGAATTTGGATCCCAATTAGGAGAACGTTTTTCAGATGGAGGATCTTGACTGGGACCAATGGAGTGAATGAGACCTTGATCGTGGAGACAGTCAAAAGCTTCATTGTAAGTCATTGCTATTGGTGTGTATTCTACAATGGTCCGTTTTTCCTGTGGCTTAGGAGCATTGAGTTCTTCATTAAACTCTTGGCGAGAATTTTGTTCGATGGCCATCACCCGATTCGCTAATCCTTCTACCACATTCAAGAGCATGGCAATGACATCTTGTAGTTTTCGAATGTCCTCTTTTAGACTTGACGAGTCTTCCTTGGTATTATCTAAGAAAAGACTTTCATCCTCCTCGATTATGGTTACTTCATTGAGAAAGGTCATATAAGCTGTCTCGATCATAGGCTCTCCCACAGGTGTGATAAGAAGTGATGGATCAAAGGATGCTTGGTCATCTTCGATGGCTAGAATTTCGGAAGTTTCACTGTTATCGATCAGATCTCGAATAGCTTCTTTGAGTTTCCAACACTCTTCAGTGTCGTGACCCTTTCCTTGATGATATTTGCAATGCTTATTAGGATCCCACTTAGGTGGCCTAGCTTCTGGAACCGGATCTTTGATGGGCCCTATGGGCATGACTAGTCCTTTGTGATGTAGCTTCTAAAAAGCCGTTTCATAACTTATACCAAGTGGAGTGAACACCCTTTTTGATCTTTGGATTCGTGGTTTAGAGGTGTTTGTAGCATGTACCTCATTAGAGGAAGAAGAAGGATGGTCGCTCTTCTTCCCTCTCGCACTATTATCTTTCAGAAGGTCATCTTCAATGTCAATGCCTATACTTCCCTTGGAGATTCTTGATAAACATCCTCACGGATTCTTTTTCGGTAGGGGCCTTGACCATATTAGTAGAAGTTTCCCTCCATTTAATGAAGAAAGAAGTGAACCCTTCGTTTTCCTTTTGTTTTAACATCTCGAGTTGTCTGTGGTCTGTCTCGTCTTGGATGTTGCACTTATATCTATCTATGAAAGCGTTTGTTATCGACTCCCAAGAAGAGGTTTTTTCTTTCTCGAGAGAAAAGAACTATTGTTGACAAACGGTTTCGAGAGATAGTGGAAACAGAGAGGGGAAAACCTTCGTATCGATACCCTTAATGCTCATTATAGTTTCAAAAGCTCTTAGATGGAAGTAAGGGTTATCTGTTGCCTTGAATTTAGGGATGTCAGTGGCGTTGAACTTGTGCGGAAGAAGTTCTTTGTCCAGCGAGACCCCTTGCGAACTCATGCCCTGAAATTTGTAGTCACTAGATAGCTTGCTCAAGCTTTCTTGCATGAGGTCCATCCGTTGTTGCTTCACGGGATCATCGATCTTGAGTGCGAGAAACTTCTGTGTCTCAGTCACAGTAGCCAATTGGTTCTTAAGATCATTGACTTCTTCTTGAGTTGCCATTAGCCTTCCTCTTTTGACGAATCGGTTTATCAAAAAGTGAGACTTGAATAAAGAGGTTGTCCTTGATTAATCGCCCTTCTCTCCTCGACCAAGTACTGTGGGAAAGGAATTTGGGGATACTTATTGTTAATTATTTGACTCAAACTTTATTCAACATACATGGATGGAAGAAGTGAAGAAAGATGGAAGAATGTGAAGAAAGATTTAGATGGAGGGATATGAAGAACTAGGAATAGAATGTACCCCCTAACTCAAATGACGGAAAAGACCGACTCATGCATGAACCTAAGACATGGTCATGGTGATGTGCACTCAAAGTGTGTGCTAAGACTAGTGAGTGTAGGTGACATGTTAAGACTCGTGTCATGACCATGTGGCTAGACTATGTGACCAAGACTCGATTAATAACTTGACAAGGTGTTATTGACAGCGAAAATTAACCGAATTAATTAGCAAACTGGTTAATTAGACCCTAGGTGATGACTCGACAAATAATCCGAACTGTCAGCCAAGCGACAGGACTGGCGTCACACTATGGTGGTTGGCGCCAGACTATTTAGTTAATGTCTGGCGCTACACACTATATTGTGGCGCTACAGCTCAAACTTTGGCACCAATATTGGAGCGTCGGTCTGGGACTGTTTTCGGTATTATTAGTCAACTGGGGTATGCCTAAAGTCGTACTAGGTCAATTCCGATTGAAAAAATAAAGTGGACTTTATTGACTCAAATTAATTAATTAAATAATTAATTAGGCAAAGTTCTTTAAGTCATCAATTATAATCTCAACACAAATCAACAAACGGTTAAGAGGAGCATAGAATATATATGCACAACCAATAATGCACAATTAGTCAAGTAGGCACAATATGATGCAATGAGTTCGCAACCTAACCATGGCTCTAGTTCTCTAAAGTTCGGGATATGGTTTAGTGAAATAGGGTCCATGGTTAATTGTCCAGATGCACCGCGTAGAAGCCTAACCGTGAAGGGTTAACGCGTGTGGATAGGACACCGCGAGTTTTTAGAAAAAACTCACTTCCATGGTTTGGTGAATTCAACCTCTCAGATGTACCCTTTGTTGCCAGGAGCGTTCAATCGGGTAGATAGACCATGAATTCCCAGAGGGTTATGTCCATATGTAGAACACATATGGGTTTCAAAAAAGTGGGAAAAAATTCAATCAGGAAGTAGGATCGAGCAAACAATACGAAAAACCGGTCGAAATTAGAACGCATATTTCTGGCTCGGTATTGGGGGAAATTGGCGCCAGCAAACAGAGACTGGCGCCAAATTTTAACTGTAGCGCCTGGCACCAATACTAGCGTCTGGCGCTACGGCTAAAAGTTTGGCGCCAAGCTCTGGCCCCTGACGCTACTTCCCACATGCCTCAATAGCTTTCTGTGCTCAATAAAATCATTCAGTTTCGCGCGGTGTTATTTCAGTCCTAGTTGTGAAAGACATTTCTCAAATTTCCTACGTGTAAAATCCTGGTTCCAGGCGCCAAGGCCTGGGGTTGGACGCCAAATCGGCTTTCAACGCGTTTTAGAAAATCTGATAAACTTACCGTACTGGAAGATAAAATAATATAATTTCCATCGAAAATGCTATTTGATCTTGATTAAAACTCTGAAAAGTCCTAATTGAATTAGGAATGATAAGACCTTCTAGAATGTTCTAGAAGACTAAAACCATTCCTAATTATATTAGGAATGATAAATTATATTAGGCCCTCCCCTAGATCATAGGGCCGTACTTAAAGCTCAAACCGGGCCCAGTTTAGTAAATTGGCCATAACTTCCTCAATATTCATCGGAATTGGGCTTATAATATATCGTTGGAAAGGTCTTTTCAAACCCCATCCAACTACACCACTATTAGATCCATATCATGGACCAACCAAACTAGATTGGCTGTTTTCTTAAAATAAAGTTTTCAAAAACAGGGAGAAGAGAAAAGAAATAAAAACTTTCCGCAACGCTAGACCTTTCCACACTTTCGTTTCATTCGATTATGATTCGGCATGAAAGGCACTCATCACCGGGTTTGGTTTTGGGGAGACACAAATGGGTGTCTACACACTCATACTTTCCTCTATAAATACCAACCTTGGGATTTGGAGTAAAGTGCTTGAGTGGGAGTTAGAAAGAGCATTCCATATTTTGGAAAAACTCTTAAACTCCATTAACACTTGGGTTTTGGTCGGACCTTTCTAACTCCAAAGTAGTGGACCTAAGTAGTCGTGTTCGTCCTTTGTGGGTGGATACCGTTGGAGGCGCGACATTTGCGGTGCTCAAGGCTTTCAAGTAAGAGCCCGTTTTGAGAGGGCGAAGCTCGCTTCAAGAGTATGATTCGTTCTTCCTTTTCTTGTGTTTATTTATTTATGTTTTATGGTTTTATTAATTACGAGTGGTTCCTTGGGTCGGGGTTGTTTCCGCGGTGAGTCGGACTCACCAAACCCTAACACTTTTTCGCTTAGTACTTCAATCATCCTAACAGAGTTTTCTCTCCATTTATTTAAGAAAGAAGTAAAACCTTCATTCTCTTTCTGTTTAAGCATTTCAAGGTTCCTATAATTAGTTTCAACTTGAATATTGCATTGATACGTATCAGTGAAAGTGTTTACTATCGATTCCCAAGTAGAGGTTTTCTCTTTGTCAAGGGAGAAGAACCATTGTTGGCAAACGGTTTCAAGAGATAAGGAAAGTAAAGAAGGAAATACTTTTTTTTATCAATACCCTTAATACTCATTATTGTTTTAAAAACTCTTAAATGGAAATATGGGTTGTCAGTTGCCTTGAATTTTGGGATGTTGTTGGCATTGAAATTCTGCTGAAGAAGCTCCTTGTCCACTAAGACCCCTTGTGAACTAATGCCCTGAAATTTGTATGCACTAGATAGCTTGCTCAAGCTTTCTTGCATAAGGTCCATTTGTTGTTGCTTCAAAGGGTCAATAATTTGGAGGGTTAAAGCCTTCAACACTTCAGTTATGTCAGTCAATTCATTCCTAAGTTCGTTGACTTCTTCTTGAGTTGCCATCATCTTCTTAGCTTTCCTTTTTCGAGAGATTGGTTTGTTAAAAAGTTGTACTTGAATGAAAAGGTTGTCTTTGATCAAACGCTGTAGGGAATATTTCAAGCATTATCTCAAACTTGAACCCCATTGTGATCATACATTTAAGCATGGTGGCTTCAAAAGGGAAAGAAGATAGAGCAAAAGAGCCGCCAACAAGTTTTAGGAACTTGTAAACCGTTCATGAGGTGAAGGTAACACCCCTTAACGATCCAAGAGATCGTTAACTCCAATAGGTCTGGAACCATGACCTGTAGTTCGGGGATGAAGGTACAAATCTAACCTAAAAGAGATTGAACCTGCCCTAATAATATGCCTCTACTTTATTCTAATCGTATTCATGTGCGCTTTCTGACTAACATGCAATCAATAGGATTAACCCTAAACTTGTTTAATCTATGTTGGTTGAATATTAATGCACAAATAAATCTATTATTGGCGATCACTTGAATTATAATCATATAAACCCTACACAAGATTATAAAATATCTTATTAAGTGTGATTACATGTACAAATTCCCTTTAAACATGCATAAAAGGCGTGATCAAGCAATAACAATAAAAAATCAAGCAACATAATAATCATCATATCCATTATAAAAATAATCATAATTATCCAAATAATTATAATCATCATAATAATTAAATTAATCATGTTAAAGCATAAAAATAGCAAGATCCTAGGCATGATACTAACAAGATTAATAACAAACCCTAACATGTCACTAAACAATAAAAATCAAAGCTTTAACCCTAACATGATACTAACACGGATATTAGGAAGAAAATAGAAAGCATCATAACAATCACAATTGTCATATTTGATATTAGAAATTATAGTTATTACCCTAAACATGATACTAGGAATCATAATAACAATCTAGACATGATTTCTATATCATAATATCAATAAATCAATTAAAGCTCTTACTTGGATGCCTCGCACCTCTTTCTAATAACAAAATACACGCGTTAGTAACTTCAAGAAAATAATAAAATAAACAATTAAATTAAATAATTAAAAGAGAGATTTGGGACCAAACCCTTAGAAATTAAAACCTTTCACGTCTAGGGCGAAGGCAACTTTGAATTTGGCTAGGTGTTTCTAAATCTTGTGAGTGCGGAATTTTGTATGAGAGAAGGCTAGTTTAGAAAAGAGAAAGAAAGAGTAATCAAGAATTTCTTGATGAGAGTTGGTTATTTGATTTTTTGAAGATGAAAAACGGAGGTTTTAGGAGGCTATTTATGGAGAAAATGAGCCAGATGGATAGAAAAACGAATAACAGTTTTGAAGAGAATAAAACGACTTAGCGCCAGACGCCAGACATTAGCGCCAGACGCCAAGCCTTAGCACCAGGCGCTAATCCTGTCGTCAGGCGCTAGAAATCAGTTTCACGCATTTTCTTAATTTTGATAAAATTTAGCCGTACAGAATGATAAAATCGTATTTTCCTTAAAAACGCTTCTTTTATTCTGATCAAAACTCTAAAAAGTCAAATAAAGTTAATTTATCAATGCTAATTAAATTAGGAATGAAAAGAACCTTCTAGAAGAATTTAGAAGACTAAGATCAATTCTAATTGCATTAGGAATGATAAATCAATATTAGGCCCTCCTCTAGATTATTGGGCCGCACATAAATATCAATCCGGGCCCAATTTAGTATCCGCACTGTAAATTAAACCATTTATTTTAATGACTTGACTCAAATTGACTTTGACTTTACGGGTTTATAAAGAAAAAGAAAAAAAAAAGCAAAAATAGGGTGTATATTTTTGGGATCAAGTATATGGTTCAAGCAAGTGGTATAATTGCAGGATTAATATCCGACTTACCCCCCTAAAAAAAATGACGGAAAACACGCGCATACAAGATTCTCTTAACATGGTCAAAGTGTATATACATATTAGTGTGTGCTTTATATTGTGAGTGCAAGTGACATGCTTTGACTCTTCTGTAAGACCATGGGACATAGTGTTTAGACTCAATTAAGGACTTAACAAAGGTATTGTTATTAAAATAATAGTCGAATTGATTAGCAAATTGTTTAATTGGACTCATAGTGATGACTCGAGAAAAATACCGAACTGTCGCCAAAGCAACAGGACTGTCGCCGCACTTTGAAGTGCAGCGCCAGACAACAGAGCTGTCGCCAGGCGTTGCACAACAAAGTGTGGCACTGTAGTCCAAATCTTGGCGCCATAGCTGGAGCGTTGATCTGGGGACTGCTTTTAGTATTTTAACTCTACGAGACATGCCTAAAGTCGTACTAAGTCAATTTCGATTAAATTAGTTGACTTTAATTACTCAAATTAATTAATTAATTAAGTAGACAAAGTCCTTTTAGTCATTAATCAGTTTATTTAGTCTTAAACACAAGTGAAACAAACGATTAGGATAAGCACATAGAGTATGCAAAACAAATAATGCACAATTAGGCCAGTAGGCACAACATGATGCAATGAGATTGCAACCTAACCATGGCTCTAGTTCTGTAAAGTTCGGGATATGGATCAGTCAAAGAAGGTCCATGGTTAATTGTCCAGATGCACTGCGCGGAAGCCTTACCTTTTAAAGGGTTGGCGAGCGTGGATGGGACATCGCGAGTTAAAAAACTCGCTTCCATGGTTTGGTGGATTCAACATTCTCGGATGTACCCTTTGTTGCACAGAGCGTTCAATCAGGTAAATGGAGCATGAATTCCTTGAGGGTTATGTCCATATGTAGAACACATATGGATTTCAGAAAAGTGAAAAAAACTCAATTAGGAAGTAGGATCGAGCAAACAGTGCTAAAAACTGGTCAAAATTAGAACGCATATTTCTGGCTCGATATTGGAAGAACTTGGCGCCAGCAAACAAAGGTTGTCGCCGCAATTTGGCTCTGTCCCCATCCTCGACAACAGACTGTATTCTAGACGCCAGTTCCTACATGCCTCAACAGCTTTCTGTGCTCTATTAAATTTTCCTGCTTCGCGCAGCATTATTTCGATCCTAGTCGTGAAAGATATTCCTTAAATTTCCTACGTGTAAAAATCCTATGTTTTTAACTCATTACGGATGGTCTTTTCAATGAGATCTTTTTTATGCATATGACAATAATGTTATTCAAAATTACGCACATGAAATACTTAGAACTTTTCGAGTCTCATCAACTCATTCGAAATTATTGCCAAAATAAATTTAAGGAATTAAAATAGAAATCCTCCCCAGTGGAGTCGCAAAAAAACTGTAGGGAATATTTCAAGCATAACCCCAAACTTGAACCCCACTGTGATCATACCTTAAGCATGGTGTCGTCCAAAGAGAAAGAAGATAGAGCAAAAGAGTCGCCAACAAGTTTTAGGAACTTGTAAACCGTTCACAGGGTGAATGTTACACTCCTTAACGATCTAGGAGATCGTTAACTCCAATAGGTCTGGAACCAAGACTAGATGTTCGGGGATGAAGGTACAAATCCAACCTAAAAGAGATTGAACCTGCCCTAATAATAGGCCTCTACATTATTCTGATCGTATTCATGTGCGCTTTGTAACTAACATGCAATTAATAGGTTTACCTTAAACCTGTTTATCTATGTTGGTTGAATATTAATGCACAAATAAAATTATTATTGGCGATCACTTGAATTATATTCATATTAACCTTAAACAAGATTATTAATTATCTTATTAAGCGTGATTACAAGTAT
The DNA here is from genome assembly GCF_948465745.1 of Chenopodium album. Classification (NCBI taxonomy): domain Eukaryota; kingdom Viridiplantae; phylum Streptophyta; class Magnoliopsida; order Caryophyllales; family Amaranthaceae; genus Chenopodium; species Chenopodium album. Next base: position 29,274,925 of record NC_137834.1, read on the forward strand.
CAATTCCCTTTAAACATGCATAAAAGGTGTGATCAAGCAATAACAATAAATATAATCAAGCAACATAATAATAATCATAATTATAATCATAATAATAATTAAAATAATCATGTTAAAGCATAATATTAATAGCAAGATCCTAGGCATGATACTAACAAGATTAATAACAAAACCCTAGCATGCCACTAAACAATAAAAATCAAAGCTTTAACCTTAACATGATACTAATATGAATATAAGGAAGAGAATAGGAAGCGTCGTAGGAATCACAATTATCATATTTGATATTAGAAATTTTAGTTGTTACCCTAAACATGATACTAGGAATATCAAAACACCTTAAACATGATTTCTATATCATAATAACAATGCAAACAATTAAAGCACTTACTTGGATGCCTCGTACCTCTTTCTAATAACAAAATACATGCGTTAGAAACTTCAAGGAAAATAATAATCAATTAAATTAAATAATTGAAATAAATATTATTGACAAAACCCTCAGAAATTAAAACCTTTCACGTCTAAGGAGAAGGAAACTTTGAACTTGGCTAGGTATGTCTAGATCTTGTGAATGCGGTATTTTGTATGAGAAGCTAATTTAAAATAGAGAGAGAGAGAGAAAATCAAGAATTTCTTGATGAGAATTGGTAAGAGAGAGAATTCCTGAGAATTGATGAGAAGAATTGATGATTGAAAACAGAGGTTTTAGGAGGCTATTTAAAGAGAAAATCAGCTGGATATGATAAAAAAACGAATCAGAGTTTCGAAAAGAATAAAACACGATTGCAGCGCCAAACACGCGCCTGTCGCTAGATGACAAATCTGTCGCCAGACGCCAGGTCTGTCGCCAGGCGATAGAGCTGTCGTATAGCGCTGCAAACAATTTTCCACGCATTTTCTTATTTTGATAAAATTTAATCGTACGAGAGGGCAAAATTGTATTTACATTAAAAACACGTCTTTTATTTTAATTAAAACTCTTAAAAGTCAACTAAAGTCAATTTATCAATGCTAATTTAATTAGGATTGAAAAGAACCTTCTAGAAGATTCTAAAAGACTATAATCAATCATAATTGCATTAGGAATGATAAATCAATAATAGGCCCTCTTCTAGATCACTGGGCCGCACTTAAAGATCAAACTGGGCCCAATTTAGTAATTTGGCCATAACTTCCTCATTATTCATCGGAATTGGGCTTATAATATATCGTTGAAAAATTCTCTTTGAACCCGACCCAACTACACCATTATTGGACCCTTTCAATGGACCAAACCAAACTGGATTGGCTGTTTTCTTAAAAATAGGTTTTCAAAAACAGAGAGAAAGAAAAGAAATAAAAACTAACCGCAACACTAGACTTTCCACACTTTCACTTCATTCGTTTATGATTCGACGTAAAAGGTACTCATCACTGGGTTTTGTTTTGGGAAGACACCAATGGGTGTCTACAATGTGCTTTAATTGTTAAATTTTATTTGTGTGATTTAATTTGTGTTGCATTGTTTTGTTGGTGGTAAATGTTAAGAATTGACTGAAGATTGTTAAGGTTTTTGTAATTGCTTTATTTGAAGTTTTGATATTCCATTAGAGATGTAACTGGAAAATCGATTGACGTTGCTCCATCATGTATTTGTTGTTGGAAAACTTTTGCAATATGTTGGAATTACATGGTATATTATTATGGTATGTTGGAATTTTGTTGTTATAATTTATTTGTTACTTGTAAAGGAGTGAATTAGTTATATGTAATGTCTATAGAAAATTGAGTTGGTAGAAAAATTAAATTTGGATAATGCTGGTAATTGTTGTTTGGATAATGACAAGTTGGGTGATGATGATATGGAGTTTGAGGTGGTTTCAAAGGATGAGAATGATGATTATGAGGTGATGATTGAAGAAAGTGGTGAAGAGGATGACTGTATGCTTACTGTTTTAATGAAGGTGTTGAATAGGATGATTATATGTTGTTATTGGCTTTTACAATCAACAAGCAGGTGTATGGGAAAACGTTGTGGATAAGGATGGTGCATGCAAATTTAAGAAAGCGGATGCACCTGTAGTTTTAATGGTGTTTTCCTCTTGGGAAGAAGTGTATATATAGTTATTATAGGGATTTTGTGAATCATGAAGGTTATGGTGTGGTGTGTGCTGGTGGCAGGAAGCATAATAAGGATTGGTCATCATCAATGGTTGTTTGCAATTATGTGTGGAAGTATGAGTCCTATGGCATAACAAAGTATAGGAGGGTAGTAAATGAAAACAAGGTGGTTGTGACGCACGACCCTTTGGTGAAAAGAAAGTCTAAGAAGTGTGACTGTCCTGTTAATTTGCATGCGTCAATGAATGAGTTTGTTGAATGGAAGGTGGTTAATGTGAATAATAGTAATTACCACATAGTGAAACCCAAGGACTCAAATCACATTTCAATTACAAAATGACGAAATAATTGATGATGATAAGGAGTTTGAGGTGGTTTCAAAGGATGAGAATGATGATTGTGAGGTAATGATTGAAGAGGGCGGTGAAGAGGATAATTGTATGCTTACTGGTACTAATGAAGGTGTTGAAGAGGATGATTGTATGGTGTTATAGGCTTTTACAATTAACAAGCAGGTGTATAGGAAAACGTTGTAGATGAGGATGGTAGATGTCATTCTCAGAAAGCGGATGCACCTGCAGTTTTAATGGTGTTTTCCTCTTGAGAAGAAGTGTATATATAGTTATTATAGGGAGTTTGTGAAGCATGAAGGTTATGGTGTGGTGTGTGCCGGTGGCAGGAAGCCTAATAAGGATTGGTCATCATCAAAAGCTGTTTGCAATTATGTGTGGAAGTATGAGTCCTATGGCATAACAAAGTATAGGAGGGTAGTAAATGACAAGAAGGTAGTTGTGACGCACAATCCTTTGGTGAAAAGAAAGTATAAGAAGTGTGACTATCCTGTTAATTTGTATGCGTCAATGAATGAGTTTGTTGAATGGAAGGTGGTTAATGTAAATAACAGTAATTACCACATAGTGAAACCCCAGGACTCAAATCACATTTCAATTACAAAATGACGAAATAATTAATGCAGTGGAGAAGAGAATTGACAATGATTATGGGGTCGAATCTTCTGGTCCTCATATTTACAATAATCTAACACACCAAAGAAATGGATATGAAAATATGGGGTTTAAAAAAAAAGACATGAATAATATTGTGAATAGGAAGACACGGTTAAAGTTGAAATACGGAGATGCGATGACTATGTTTGATTATTTCCAAAACATGACTGAAGATAACTAGAATTTTTACCATATGCATCGGGTTGACGAGTTGGGGAGGTTGTAGGATGTGATGTGGTTGATGTGTCTACCATGATTTTGGTGACGTAGCTTGTTTTGATTAAACCTACATGACCAATAAATAGAACATGCCCTTTTCTAATTTTATAGGCGTTAACCATCACAGTCAAAGAGTGCTACTAGGTTGTGCATTTGGTGTCTCATAAGGATGCAGAGACATTTGTGTGGTTGTTTAAGACTTGGCCCGCTTGTATGGGGGGAAATCCTCGGCTGCCATCATGACTGACTAAGATGAGTGATGAGAAAGGAAATCGCTGAGGTATTTCCGATGCCCATCCACTACGTATCACCAGTGGTACATGTGCAATATCATGCAAAAATTTACACATAAGCTTAGATCTTTGTCTAAATATCAAGAACTAAAGGGGGTGATTTAGAATGTTGTATACAACAGTTTTACTCCGAAGGAGTTTGAGGCATCTTTGATGAATGTCATGGAGGAGTGCAAGCTGAAGGAAAAAGAATGTTACTGTTGATTGGAAGGTTAGTTATGTAGTTATTTTTATTGTTCAATTTCAACTCCGATGTTTTTCTTCTGTAATTGTTTACAATTTGAAAAACCCGTTATCTGGTTTGTTTAAGGAGCATGGGATGTGGATCCCACCTTATCTAAAACATTGTTTTTGGGCCGAAATGCAAGCAACCTAGGGAGTGAAAAAGATGAACAACTTCTTTGATTGGTATGTAAGGAACAACACGAGATTGTTTCAGTTTGCTCTTAGATATTACAAAGCTATGGAGAGTAGGGAAAAGGATGAGCATGAGGTTGATGTAAAAACTAGACGATTTGTTCGCCCTATAATGTCTGACTTAGTTGTGAAGCGTCCGTTCCAGAAAGTGTACACGAGCACAAAGTTTTAGGTTGTTTAGGTTCAATGCTAGAGACTAATTTATTTGACTCCTTTTTCCAAAAGGACATATAGGAGAGTTAAGTTGAACTTGTGATGGAGGAACGAGTATGGATATGGTCTAAGTTCCTCAAGAGAGAGATTCCTATTTGAGATAAGAAACACACTGTGGTGGTTATTTTCTGTTTGTAAAGGTCGTTTGCAGAGTGTGATTGCATGTATTGGGAATGCCATAAGATACCTTGCAGTCACATTGTTATCGTGTTGGATCTGCATTCGATGAAAGAGATGCCTAAAAAATATTTTCTTGATAGGTGGCGAAAAGATGTTCATCAGAAGCATATCATGGTAAAGGTTTCGTACCATGATCCCTCTAAAATAGAATAGGTGCAGCGGTATGATTGATAAGTTCATATTTTATATACTTTATTACATCCTTTTTATTCTATTTTAGAGTATAATTCAAGTGTTTATATAGATTTTAATGTCTTCTCATGAGATCTACTTTATTAAGCTTAAATAATTATTTTTAGTTAATTATACTTGTATTATGCTAATATGTTACTATTATGGAAAAAGAAATTAAGAAACCAATTTTTTCATTTGGTCTGCAGGTTTATTGTAAGTTGGATTAGAAGAAAATCACAAAGAAAAGAAAAAGAACAAAGAAAGCCCACATTCTCATAACTCACGTGCAACATATTAAGAAAAGTAATGGGTTTTAATGTTTTGCAACCCACTAACTCAAAACTCCGAAAAGAAAGTAGCAGTGGCAGCAAGAGAAGAAACCCACGAAAGAACCCTCAGAACTACTACTGTATAAATCACACACACAAAGAGACGAAGAGCAGCCCGAGAAGAGAACGGAGCAGCAGCGAACAACACATCTAGACTATTGAAGATGATGATGATGGTTAACAACCTTGAGCTTCACACAGATTACTAGCGTGTCTTCCAGCTCAGCTTACCAATAACAGAATTCTGTTAGTGTTTGTTTTCCCCTGTAACAAACTTCTTCTAGTTCTTTTTGCTGTAATAGAAGGAATATATAGTTTGTATCTCTTCATTCATTTTCATTAATTCGATTGATGAATGAAACTCTCCTTTCTCTCTCTAAATTTCTCTCTCAAATTTTCTTCTGTTTATCAAATTTTATCATGGTATCAGAGCAGAGATTCTGCAATTTTCTGATTTCCGCATAATTGTTTGTGTTGTTCTTCATTTGATTACTGGAATTTCTTCAAATTTCTTACAAATTTTCTTCTTCTTAGACATTTTTCTTCATTGAAATCTGCTTTAATGGCTTCATCTCAAACTTTACCTCTTACCCAAGATCCATCTAGTGTGTATTTTCTTCATCCATCAGAGAATCCTGCTGTTTCTATTGTATCTGAGAAATTTTCTGGTGATTGTTACAATGAATGGCGACGTAGTATGATGACTGCATTAGCAGCGAAAAACAAGATCGCCTTCATTGATGGTTCACTACCTAAGCCAGCTCTTTCAAATCCTGCTTCTCAAGCTTGGGAAAGGTGTAATGCGATGATCATCTCTTATATTTTGCGATCTCTTGATTCTACTTTAGCTCGAAGTGTGATCTATTTTACTACGGCAAGAGAGATCTGGAAAGATCTGGAAGATCGGTATTCTCAGAGTTCTGGACCTCAACTGTATTCAATTCAACAATCATTGTCTGATTTGCAGCAAGGAAATTCTAGTGTGGCAGAATTTTTCACTCGGATTAAAGGATTTTGGGATGAAATTAGTGGAATTAATCCTGTTCCAGTCTGTAGCTGCAGTGGTTGTACGTGCAATTTTTCTCAAAAATTTTATCAACAACAGCAGGAAGAGAGGCATATTCAATTATTGGTGAAATTTGATCGGAAATATGCTAATGTCAGAACAAACATTCTGATGATGCAGCCATTACCTAATGTTTCTACAGCCTACAAGTTGCTTGTTCAAGAAGAAAAGCAAAGAGATACTAGCAATCTCTCTGATTCTATGTCTTCTATGGCTTTCTCTGCTGGAAATAGAAGTTTTCAGAATGCTAATGCTGTTTACAGACCTCCTATTCCTAATTCTTGGCAACAAAGGAATTATGGTGTTTCTTTTGGCAATGGAGCTGGTCGAGGTACCAATTTTCCTAAGAGACAGTCTAATTTCTTCTGTGATCACTGTAAACTGTCTATTCACACCATAGACATGTGTTACAAGATTCATGGATATCCTAATTCACAGCCTGGATACAAAGGGAAAGGCAAGAGAATTGCAGCAATAGTCTATACTGATGATCTTTTGGATGGTGATAGCAATTCTGAGCCAGTTCATCTCTCAGCTGCAGAATACAGCAAGATGATGCAGCAAATGTCCTTCACTGAGACTGAGAATGCACAGAATCTTGTGCATTCTGCTAACAGCTCAGCCAATGTGGCAGGTACATGCTTATTATCCTGTTTGAATTCCAAATGGATAGTTGATAGTGGTGCCACTGATCATATTTGTTCCAATATTGATTTGTTCCATAGTTTTGAGAAGTATTCTAAGGTGCCTAGTACTATTACAGTAGCAGATGGAAAACATGTGAAATTTGAACACATTGGGACAGTTAAGTTTGAAAATGGCATTGAGTTAAAAAATGTATTGCATGTGCCTGGGTTGTCATTTAATTTGATCAGCACTCATAGACTGTGTAAGGAACTTGACTGTGATATTACCTTTACACATGATACCTGTTTAATTCAGGGACATTCTCAGAAAGGTTCCCTAGTTCTTGGTAAACTGGAATCTGGATTATATGCTTTGGATGGAGGTAACAAAGGCTGTTTGGACAATAGTGTTGTTGAGAATAATTCACAGTCTGCTTTAGCTACAAGTACAGAAGAGGCAAAGCTTTGGCATCTTAGATTAGGGCATCTACCCTTCAATAAAATTCATCATGTTCAGCATAGGGTATCTAGCAATTCAGGGACAGATTTTATTTGTCAAGTTTGTCCTCAAGCTAGGCAGACTAGACTTTCTTTTCCCACTAGTCTTTCTAGTACCGGTCAATGTTTTGAATTGCTACATATAGACACTTAGGGACCTTATAGAGTGCCTACTCATGATGGATGTACTTATTTCCTGACTATTGTAGATGATTTTAGCAGACATACATGGACTTTCTTAATGAAAAATAAAAATGATGTTGTTTCTATTGTGCAATATTTTTCTGCTATGGTTCATACTCAGTTTAATACCCATATTAAGTGTATAAGGTCTGACAATGCCAAGGAGCTATGTGAGGGTTCTATGTTACAATTTTATCTTCAGTCTGGCATTATGCATCAAAGAAGCTGTACAGACACTCCACAACAGAATGGTGTTGTGGAGAGAAAACACAGACACCTTCTTGAAACAGCAAGGGCTTTATTCTTTCAATCAAATGTTCCTATTTCTTTCTGGGGTGAATGCTTGATGTGTGATACACATTTGATAAACAGAATGCCCCTGAGTGTTCTTGGTTTTATCACTCCTTTTGAAAAATTTTTTGGCAAGAAACCTGATATAAATCACCTAAAGGTGTTTGGGTGTTTATGTTATGTCTCTACTCTTAAAGGGAATAGAGGAAAGTTTGATACTAGGGATGAGCAATGTGTATTTCTGGGATATCCATCAGATCAGAAGGCCTACAAGGTCATGAATATAGTCACAAAAAGGGTTTACACTTCCAGAGATGTTCAATTCTTTGAAAAACACCTACCATTTCTGAATCATTCTTCCATTTCCTCACCTAAACCTATTTTTCTTCCTGTAAATACACCATTTGATTTTCACACTTTTCCTGATATACCAGAACCTTTCATTTTAGACACAGACCAACCAACACCACACACAAATTCCCCAACTCAAACTTCTGATTCTACTCTGTCTCATACACAAACCACACCATCAAACTCACCACCCTTAACTACTGATTCTCCACCAACTATTTCTGAACCTCCACCTACACCTAAACAATCAACTAGACCACATAAACAACCTGCTTGGATGAAGGATTATGTCACAGCACCTTATATTTGTCAGCATTGGTGTAATGTTGTTCTGTTCCAGGACATTCCTAGCTCAGCACAACACAAAATTGCTTGTACTACAGGTGTGTATGAACCTAGTAGTTTTCTGGAAGCATCATAAGATTAAGGGTGGGTTGATGCTATGCAGAAAGAGATTTCTGCCTTGGAGCAAAATGGCACCTGGATTCTTGTTCCTTTGCCTAAAGGGAAGAAGGCTATAGGGTGTAAGTGGATTTTTAAAGTGAAATTGAAAGCTGATGGATCTGTTGAGAGACTGAAAGCTAGGCTTGTAGCTAAAGGATACACACAGGTTTATGGGATAGATTATGATGAGACTTTCTCACCAGTTATTAAAATGGCAACTGTAAGGAGTTTGCTTGTTGTAGCTGTTGGCCATGGTTGGGATCTGCACCAACTAGACATCAACAATGCTTTTTTGCATGGAAGATTAACTGAGGAGGTTTATATGAAAATGCCAGAAGGTTTACCTAACCCAAATAATCTTATTTGTAAGCTGCAAAGAAGTCTATATGGCTTAAAACAAGCCTCGAGGCAATGGTTTGCAAGGTTAACTGAGGAATTGAACAAAAAGGGGTTTATTCAGTCTGCAAATGATACTTCCTTATTCATACTCCACAATCTTTCAGTGTTAGTGTTTGTTGCAGTGTATGTGGATGACATCATTCTTACTGGGAATGATCATACAGTAATACAGGATCTAAAAGATCATCTTCACACTGTGTTTAGTATCAAAGATTTGGGGAAGCTTAATTTCTTTCTAGGAATTGAAGTGTCCTATGTTCATCATGGAGTTATCCTCACTCAGAAGAAGTTCACCAAGGAGTTATTACAAGATTGTGGTTTTGATCTTTCAAAATCTGCAAAGACTCCTTTACCTGTGCATTTGAAGCTGGATTCTGAACAAGGGGATCATTTTCATGATCCTGCAGTTTACAGATGCCTGGTAGGGAAGTTAAACTTCCTCACTCATACCAGACCAGATCTGTCCTATGCAGTTCAAACATTAAGCCAGTTCATGAGTCAACCTAGAGTTCCACATTCTCAGGCTCTAATTTATGTCTTAAGATATATTGCTGGCACAGTTGGTCAGGGTCTTCTCCTGCAAGGATCAACTCAATTAACTCTTCAAGCCTATTCTGACTCTGACTGGGGTTCATGCATTGAGACCAGAAGATCTATTACAGGCTATGTCATGCTTCTTGGAAAATCTTCTGTTTCTCGGAAATCTAAGAAACAATGTACTGTCTCAAAATCATCTTCTGAGGCTGAGTACAGGGCAATGGCAGCAGCATCTGCTGAAATTGCTTGGCTAGTTCGTTTGCTGCAAGATCTTAGAGTTACTGATTTGCAGCCTGTGAAGCTTTGCTGTGATAACTTATCTGCTATTCAGAGAGGTAAAAACCCTGTCATGCATGAACGGACCAAGCATATAGAAATAGATTGCCATTTCACTAGGGAAAAAGTGTTGGAGGGTCTTTTGGAGTTGCTCTATACTCCCTCACATGAACAACTTGCTGATTTGTTCACAAAAGCTCTGCCTTCTCATCAGCATTTCTATTTGAGTTCCAAGCTAGGATTGATTGACACTCAATCCATGCCTAGCTTGAGGGGGCTATTGAAGATGATGATGATGGTTAACAACCTTGAGCTTCACACAGATTGCCAGCGTGTCTTCCAGCTCAGCTTACCAATAACAGAATTCTGTTAGTGTTTGTTTTCCCCTGTAACAAACTTCTTCTAGTTCTTTCTGCTGTAATAGAAGGAATATATAGTTTGTATCTCTTCATTCATTTTCATTAATTCGATTGATGAATGAAACTCTCCTTTCTCTCTCTAAATTTCTCTCTCAAATTTTCTTCTGTTTATCAAATTTTATCATAGACCGAGCCTTGAGCAGCGTCCAACTTCTATAATTGGAGTTTACTCTTCTCTTTTAAGATTATTGATTGTGTTCTCATAATTTTGTTCTCATATATTATTGATTGTGTTCTTATAATTGTGATGTCTGGCTAAACTTGTTTGTTCTAGGTTATGGATGTAGTCTCTTATTATCTATCAATGAATTAAATTATATTGTTTGGGTTTGATTTATATGATTGCAATTTAATAATCTTGTTTTTAATTTTTATGATTAATTTGGCTAATTGATTGTATGATTAAGGTCTTGATTTATTAGCGGAAGTGAACTTTCAATACTAGTTTGTGGGATTATCAAACGTCAAGTAGTATAATTTTAAGAATAGTTATACTCTTGGGGTGGTTTTATTGAATTCCTTTTCTTAATGAGTTTATTTTAATAGTTGTGATCACGGAAGTAGACATGAGATTGATTTAAATATACGTTTTCTACCTTGGGAGAGGAGATAACATACTTTTGGTAATTCGATCATTATTATATTGTATATGTTCAACCCTGCCATTAGTTTAATTTCATTGTAGAGAGTAATTGATGAAATAAACTCGAAACCTAGAACTATTTCTCATACTTGTTTGCAACTTTAATAATTTCGTTTATAGTTTTAGTAGTAATGTTATCATATTTTCTATCGTCTAAATAATATTTTAGTTTCTTAACTTGGTAATTGAGTAGACCTCCTTGTGGATACGATACGATACCTTGCTCACCCAATATTAATTGTAATTGACCCGTACACTTGCGGTAGATTTAGACCCGGCCAATGATAAGGCATTGATTGTTTTTTAACCTATTGTACTTAGAGCCAGTATCTTTGAAGAGTGGATAGGTTGGGTAATGGCACTGCGACTGGATGAGAGGGAAGGTAAAATGGTTGGAGGGGAGACTGTGGTGGGGAATGGGGGCAATAAAACTAATCAAGCTAAACAACAGAATGAACTGCCCACCACCCCTTGTTTTGTTAACAAGGCGAGGGGGCATCAAATGACAAATGCACTCCAGTAGGATGTGACAAGTACGCGCACCCCTATGACCTCATTATCAACCCCATTTCAAACCTTATCATCAACTCCACTTCAAACTCCATCCTCAAATCCAACAACCACCACTCCTAACCTACCTCAAAGTAACACTTGTACCATCAACCCCTCAGCAGAATATATAGTTAAAGATCTAGTGAGTCGAGCGAAGAAGAAAGCACCCATTAAAAACCAGGACAAGAAAAAGTGAGCTAAGAAAAAGATGAAGCAAAACCCGAGCAAAGAAAAGGTGAGGGGAAAAAGGAGAGAAAGTTCAAGCTCCTCAAGAAATGATGACTCTGACAACAATAGCGATAAGAAGAAGTCAACCAAGAAAAAGAAGAAGAAGAACCCCAGCAAAGGAAGGGTAAGGGAAAAAGGAAGAAAAGTTTAGGCTCCTCAAGCAGTGATGGGCTCTAACAATAGTGCAAATGGTTAACCTAAAGAAAACAGATTTTTAACCATATAGTCCTGAGCTTTTTGTTTATTTACAACATATCCATGAACTTTTTAAAATCCATCATATACCCTCAAGTTTTCTAAGAAATATACCTTATACCCTTGATGACTTATGATTTTTAACCTTGTCAATCATTAGGTGTAATTATGACCCGAAACCACCTTAAATACATTCTCCTACCCCCGAAATCATCCACATTTCTTTTTCCCACCCCCAAAATCATCCCAAATTTCCTTTTCTCATTCTCAAAATTAATCATAGAAATATGATTACGGAGATTCGGAATGGTTTTAGGGATTGGACAAAAGAGAGGAGTGATTTCAGTGATGGGGAAGAGAGATCTAAGGTGGTTTTGATGTATATTAATCAAAGTTCACTCATCTTGTTGTCATTAGGGGTATATGGTGAATTTTTGTAACAACTCGGGGGTGTATGGTGAATTTGAAAATTTTCATGAGTATGTGTTGAATAAACAAAAAACTAAGGAGTATATGGTGAAAAAACCGTAAAAAAAATCCCATTATGATTTCGCTATGGTAATTTTGTTAATGCTTAAGATGACAATTGTTATTAGGAAATTTTAGATCTTAACACCAGGACAAACATAAACCCGAAAAATGGTTTTTAACACCGCTTATAAAAAAAATTATTTTAACACCAGAAAAATTAAAAAAAAAAAAAAAAGGATTTTACCACCACTTAACGATCTCCGTCCAAAAATTATGTTAAGTGGGGTCCATAGTGGCACGTGGCACCATTTTTCTTTTTTAAAAAAAAATAAAGATAAAAAAAAATTCCTAAATCTACCCAGGCCCACTCAGCCACTTAACCCAACAAAGCCGTCAGCCAACACTGGCGCATCCCCTCCTCTCCCCTTCCACAACCCTAATCTTCCCTTTAAACCATATAACCACTAATGGTTGAAACCTTAATTCATAACCCTCCTTCCCCAAAACGGCCACAAATTCGTCCATTAATGGCTAAAATCGGTCGGTATTAGGGTTAAGTAGCCTTAACCGGCCGATTTCGGCCATCAATGGCCAAATTCGTGGTCGTTCTTAAGGAACAACGGCTGTAGTTAGATGGTTTTGGGGTGATTTAGGGTTGTGGGAAAACGACAAGAAAAGGGTGGGTTTTTGTCTGGTTTTAAAATCTAAAATTTCCTTGTTATTATGTGCACCATGTTGCACTTAGAAATAGGTGCACTACGTCTATGCTTTTGAACTTTTGGTAAAAAAAATTTGAACACTTTACAAAAAATTAACATTTAGTAAAAAAATATGAACACGTCACAAAAACTGAACATAACATGCAATTTTATATGTTCATATTTTATACAAAAAATGTTCATTTTATATCAAATAAATGTTCATTTTATATTACAAATTTATTGAATTATTACGAGTCAGAAAAACTTCTTTCATCAAAATATTATTGTTTATTATATAGTGTTGTATTTAATATACTACATGTTCAAAAATTGTGATTGTTCAGATTTTTTACTAAATGTTCTAAATTTGCAGTTGTTCAGATTTTTTTTACTAAATGTTCAAAAGTTTAGGCTTGGTGAGTTGCGATCATTATGAAATTTTTACTAAATGTTCAAAATTTGCGTTGTTCAGAATTTATTACTCAAAGTTCAAATTTGCGATTGTTCAAATTTTTTTACTATATGTTCAAAATTTGCAATGTTCAGAATTTTTTTACTAAATGTTCAAAATTTTCAATTGTTCACATTTTTTTACTAGATGTTCAAAAGTATAGGTGTGGTGCACCTATTTCTAGGTGCACTATGGTACACCTTAAAATTTGCGCTTGAGATGGTGTTGCATTGTTGTTAAATGTTGTTGTTGGACCTTGAATATCTTCTTATTGATGTTGTTGTTGGACCTTAAAATGATTGGAATGTTGTAACAGTAGCATAATCAATGTAGTGGGGTGGATTAATAGGCAAAGCACAGGTAAATGCTTTAAATCTAGAATTTGATGGCAGTCACGTGTTTAATGATGTATGCTTAAGAATAGAACCAATAGTACTTTGTCCATCAACGAAACTATCAGCTCTTTAATTACCAACAGAACCAACAACAACTCTTTGGCCAGCAACAAAATCCCTTATAGCAGTTATCAAACCAACAGCAAAACCAGCAACAGGTCTTTCGTTGCGTAACTACCCCAGCAGCAACTATGTTTATGGCTCCAAGCCAACACATTCCTATGGCTCATGGTAACCGTAACCAACATATGTCGATTCCCCTTGTGTTTTGAGATTCAAAATATTTTGGCTGACCAGCATCACGAGCTGTCAGCAAGTACATCAAATATGGTATATTTCCTTGAAAATATTTTGTGATTATTAAACACTACTACAAAAACAGTCTATTAAGGCGCTTGGATAGACGCGCAATACAAAAATAGTGTTGAAATATCCCCTTTCCGTGTAAAATTGGAGCGCAAAAGCACTGCAATACAGTGCCGTTAAAGCTGAAAAATGCGCGACTTCAAATTTTTATTGAGTGAAATATTTCAAAACTCAAACTTCCACTACCCCACTACTTATGCTTCTGTCGTTCTACTTCTTTCCGTGAGAAACCCTAACATCGCTTGAAAAAATCAATTTTCCCAAAATTGTGCCGTTAATCTCTCCAATTTCTCTCAATATTATGATCGATTATTGCTTAAATAACCCTAAACATTGAATTCGTAGCCCTTTTGCTGAATTTTCCCTTTTAATTTACTTAATTTTTCAATTGTGAATTTTAATTAACCTGTACAATTTGCTGAATTTTCTCATCCTCAGGTGAAGTTTTTCTCATTAGTTTTAGAGTTTTGCTGAATTTCCCTTTTAATTTTGCCTAATTTTTATCTACTTTGCTATAATCCATACGATCTAATGAATGTTTTGCGATTTGTCTATTTCTTATTATTATATGTTTGTGTACAGTCGTCAATTTTGATTATGTTTTGGTTAATTAAGCTAATTTTTTTTTATCAATAATTGAAGCTATAATTTCATGGGTTGTTGTTTGGTTGTAAGCAGTAGCCCTTGAAGAACTTCTGGTCAAAAGAAAGAGGTCAAAAAAATAGGTTAATTACATATGTTTACTGTGTATTGTGATGATATATACTTCATATGTTTTAAGAATATATATATTTCACATCAATATTGAATTTATTTGGCTTTGTTTAATATTTTATCCTACTTAATATAGTAGTGTTTTATTTGCTATCTATTTTGTAATTGTGAGTTATAATTGTTTAATTCATTAATATATCCCCTGCTTACTCCATGTTTCAGATTTTTTTTTTTTTTTTTTGTAGAGTTGATGCTATATGAGTTGGTCTTTTGTAGTTATATATGTCTTTCTTTAAAATTTATGCCAAACCAACAATTTAGATATTAGTTGCATTTCAAAATTTTAGGGGCTGGTAAATTATGTATCTCCACTTTAACTATGTATCTTAGTGAGCTTTTGTTATACTAATTAGAAGGAATCAAATATTAAGTCGTTTTTGTTCTGTGTTGTTGAGCTTTTATTATAAAGAGCATGTATTGTCCTTTGAGTTTTAGAGAACATGCATTATTATAAAGAGCATGTATCTGTGTGGCTATTTAATTACTACTCGTAAATAATTATGAAGTAATATCAAAGATTAACTATATAAATGTAGGTTATACATCTGATCTCACCAACTGTCAACACTATTGAAGGAGATTCCCTAAAAATTGGGGATTAAAAACTGTTGTACCTCTAATACAAACCAGTAGTTTTTAATATTTTTATTCATAATATTTACATGAGGCTGATGGTCAGGTGCTCGTAACTTGTTAATATTAATTTTATATTGTCACAACTATCCTCTATATTACCTAACTCATTAATTTTGGGTATATAACAAAAATAGCTTAAATAACCATGCTGAACTCATTAATCTCATTTGATGTGACATTCTTAGTTTTGTTTTTGATGATGTAGTTGTGTTTTGGCCGTCATGGCTTCTTCTTTGTATATCTGGTGCTCAACCAGTTATGTTTTTTTTTCTTCTCTACAGAGCTAAGGAGGTTCTCTTCACTTTAGGTCAAGGCTTCCTCAACATAAGATACCTCGATCTTTAATTAGTTGATGCCTAAAAGAAAGGTCAGTGTGAATAATGAACTCAAATGAAATACATATTAGCTGCTTTTCTTTTGTCATTGCTTAACTGTTGAACAGATTAATCTTTTATTTTATTTAATTGTTGCAGTGGGATAAACGTGAGTATAAAATATTTGGATATGTAAGTTACGAGAAGGATTATATAGGTGCATTCACTCCGTATTTGATTAAATTTCTATTTAGATGTTGCTCCCTCTTGTTTAAGTTGAGCCTCATTTGAGTTTAGGGAACCTTTTCCAAATGATTTGATCAGCCTTTCAATGCCTACCATTATAAGTACTTTTTTTTATTATTAAGATAATAATGTTGTACAGATGTTTCCTTTCTTGTTAGTTATTGCATGTAGTAGTATGATATTTAATTGAAGGTTAGAGTTAATTGTAGTTTTAACAAATTTCATAAATTTACTTAAAATGGAAGCCTTTGGTACCTCTTAGATACATGTATTTTTCTTTAATAATTGTAAGTTTTATAAATTACTTTTTAATTTAGTTGCTGATAATTTGTTTTGACTAATGCAGGTTATGCGATGGCAAAAGTTGGAACATGAAGGCCATATCGAATCATGTTATATTGTCTTACATACAAATTATTGCCGAACTTAGATGCATAGATTTGTTTTAGGCATAAAATAGTATACATTCTGGCTATAGAAATTTTTTATATGGTTTTTGCCTGAATGTTTTAGGTACTGAATAAATTTCAATGTTTCTTGCTGAATGACATTTGTGATTACAATTCACTTTTGATGTTTTTTTTTTGTATAGATTTTATAAACTTTTTATGAAAAAAAAATACAGGTTAATTTGTAATATAAAGTGCCTTTACAAATGTAGAACAGTGTGCTAGTTTACCTTATACGACGCTTCAAAAAAGTGCACTCCTATAGTAATGGGGGCGCTTAAAGTGCGACAGAATGAATAGAAAAGCACACCTTACAAGGTATGGCAGCGCTTATAAGTACCTTGGTAGGTTGTTGTATAGTGCGTGGTACTAGAAAATAACGACGCTTATAAGTGCCTCTATAAGATGCTATACATCGCGTCAAGGTTGCAACACTTTTTTGATACTATACCGACACTTGTAAATTGCGTCGCCGTAGGTCTTGCGGCATCAGTTTAAGTGTCACTATTTGTAGCGTCGGTGTAGGGTGTAGCAGTGCTTTTTAGCGTCGCAAGAGCCCATTTTTTGGCGTCGCAATAGCCCTTTTTATACTAGTGAAACTAGGTTTATAATGTTGTTTTGATGGTGGAAAATTTTATTTTACAGGATTGTATAAATCAATACAATAATGTTCAAGGACCCCCTTGCAATGTTCAAGGACCCCCTTACAATGTTCAAGGCTCCCCTATAAATTATTCATTTGTGGGAGGAATCCAAATGTCGAACACAACCACTCTTCACTATTTTAAAAATAATTTTAGCAGATGACCAAACAATATAGTTAGTGTGGTTTTATAATGTAAATGTATATTTAAGTCAACACTTAAGTTATAAGTCGTGTCTCTCAACATGAAATGCAATGATAATGATAGGTTGACCATATACCATACAGAAGAAACCATTATATTATTATTTCAAAAATTAAAGTAGTAGTAACAGTTTAATACAACCCGCAGAGTTTCCACAAATTAAGTTACATCAACACATCAAAGTTCATGTTGAAATGGATCAGTTTCCTCGTGAAACAATCCATTGTGCCAAAAAAAAAAATCTTGCATAATCTCCCTTGCATCTCCTTACTCTGGCTCATAGTCCTCAGTGCCATCATTCTTGTATGTCCACTTAATGGAAGAGGAATAAATATTTATACTAATATATTAAAAGGCGTTCCTAAAAACGTCTATGTGCTACGTAGGCCTTTTCTATTACGCTACGTAAGCTTCCCAATATCTCATGATGCCACGTCACCTTCAATAATTTTGACTATTATGTCGTGTCACCGAAGAAACTACCAGTATATAACTTAAACAATAAGGTTGAGAAGATTCGAACACCCAACCTCCTATAGCAAGGATAATTATTTAACCATTTAAGCCAATTATCAGCCACATTATCAATATGTAAAAAAAAATATTAAAATTAAAATTAAAAAAAAACAATATATAAGTGAAAAGCACAAGGCTTAATATTTTTTTTTTAATTATGATACTCAAAGAATAAACTCAATATATATATTGAATATAAATATTACATCATAACTCTTGGGGACAAAAGACATGTCAAATTCATCTACATAATTATAATACATGAAAAGTATAATACAATAATATATAACGTATTACCGAGGGCATCGCCCGGGCTAAACACTAGTTATGAAATGAAACTAGTGTCACAATGTATGAAATCAAACAACAACCTTATTGTAGACACCCATTTGTGTGTCCCCAGAATCAAACCCAGTGATGAGTACCTTTCACGTCGAATCACAATCGAATGAAGTGAAAGTGTGGAAAGTCTAGTGTTGCGGTTAGTATTTTTTTCTTTTCTTTCTCTCTGTTTTTAAAAACCTATTTTAAGAAAACAGCTAATCCAGTTTGGTTTGGTCAATATAAAGGGTTCAATAACGGTGTAGCTTGGTCGGGTTCGAAAAGAGCTTTCCAACGATATATTATAAGCCCAATTTCGATGAATAATGAGGTAGTTATGGCCAAATTACTAAACTGGGCCCGGTTTGATATTATATGCTGCCCAATGATCTAGAGGAGGGCCTAATATTGATTTATCATTCCTAATGCAATTAGAATTGATTATAGTCTTCTAGATTCTTCTAGAAGGTTCTTTTCATTCTTAGTTTAATTAGCATTGATAAATTGACTTTAGTTGACTTTTAAGAGTTTTAATTAGAATAAAAGAAGTGTTTTTAAGGATAATACGATTTTGCCCTATCGTACGGATAAATATATCAAATTAAGAAAACGCGTGGAAATTTATTTCCAGCGTTTGACGACAGGACCAGCGCCTGGCGCCATTCCTGGCGTCTAGCGCTAGAGTCCAGCGTTAGGAGCCACGCGCGTGTTTGACGCTGCGATCGTGTTTTATTCTTTTCGAAACTCTAATTCTTTTTTATCACATCCGGCTGATTTTCTCTATAAATAGCCTCCTAAAACCTCCGTTTCCAATCATCAATTCTTCTTATCAATTTCCATCAATTCTTCTCATCAATTCTTATGAATTCTCTCTAATCAATTCTCACCAACTCTCATCAAGAATCTCTTTATATCTTCTCTCTCTCTCTCTTTTCTAAACTAGCCTTTTTCTCAAACAAAATTCCGCATTTACAAGATCTAGAAACACCTAGCCAAGTTCAAAGTTTCCTTCACCCTAGATGTGAAAGGTTTGATTTATGAGGGTTTGGTCCCAAATCTAGTCTAAACTTTCTTTAAATCTCTTTTTCAACTATTTAATTTAATTTTTGGTTTTACATTTTCCTTGAAGTTAATAACGCGTGTATTTTGTTATTAGAAAGAGGTACGAGGCATCCAAGTAAGTACATTAATTGTTTAATTGATATTAATTATGATTTAGAAATCATGTCTAGGTTGTTATTTTGATTCCTAGTATCATGTTAGGATGTTTTATTGCTTCCTAGTATCATGTTTAGGGTAACAATTATAATTTCTAATATCAAATATGACAATTGTAATTCCTGTGATGCTTCCTATTCTTTTCCTAATATTCATGTTTGTAACACCCCAATAATTCTCCCTTTTCCAAACCACTTACTTTAAATAAAAATAGAGGAGAACCATTGGCATGTTACCGCCACGTGTTAAAACGTTAAGGCTTTATCAAAGTATTGCAGCGGAAATCCAACTTAAATATTAAAATAATTTAATTTAGAAAACCAATAAGTCAAAGCTTACAAATTTGAACCATAAAGGCCCTTATTAAAACCAAACCAATATTAAAAATCCCAAAACATAATTAAAATAGTAAAACATAAATAAGTTCAACACAAAGAACGAATACTCTCAATCACACCATTCCCTTGACAATGCGTATGTCAAATCCCCGAACTTCACATCATCAAGCTAACCTGTGCGATACTGCTCCCCAATAATACAAGTGTAATAATTGGATCATCACAGGGTCATTGAAAGGCGAAGGCCATGACCAAAAGAAAACACACACAAAAGCACGCAATCAGCAAAGCTGAGTACATACAAGCTACAACGCACAAAACCTAGCATGTTCAACTAATTAAAGTAAATAAACACACAACTCGAATTCATTAATCAAGACTCCACACTTAAACAGTTTAATTGACTCAACATATTTTTTGACCAATTCTAAACACTTGACTCTTTACATTTAATTAATTAATTTAATTTGGAGTAAGCAATAGACGAGGTTGTCCAATCCACCAAATCATTTTGGTCCCAAATGACCATTTAAAATAAAAGTTTAGCGCGATGCAAGAATGGGCGTGACTCCATTCTCACAAAGTTAGTCTAGGATCCCATCTAACTTTCATTATAAAATATAAATGTAAATACCAAAAGAGAAGAGGACATGTTGATCAAACAAGCCTTGGAAAGCCACGGGCTACCACCGTGTACCCCAACCCATAACTGGACATCTAAATTGATGGGGTTTTCACAGGATCTTTTTGGTATGTGATTGTTTGTTTGATGTTAGAGGTACAAATTTTTTTTTTGTTTTTGATTTTTTTTTAGCTTATGTAATTTATTTTTAAGTTATACTGTTTACTTTTAGTTGATGGTAGTGGTTGAATTTGGTATGGCTATGTGTTGATGGTAGTTGTATAGACACCCAAATGTGTCTCCCCAAAACCAAACCCGGTGATGAATACCTTTTGTGTCATTTTATTATCGAATAAAGCAAAAAGGTGAAAAGTCTAGTGATGAGGATGTTTTTATTAAAATATCTCTTCTTTCTGTTTTTGAAAATATTTCTTTTCTTACATTATTTATTAAAAACGTGCATTCCAGTTTAGATTGGTCCATGATAAGGGTCCAATAATTGTGTAGTTGGATGGGGATTGAAAAGACCTTTCCAGGGATATATTATAAGCCCAATTCCGATGAATAATGAGGAAGTTATGGCTAAAATACTAAACTAGGCCCAAACTAGATTTTACCTACGACCCAATGATCATGTGGAGGGTCCAAAGGTCTAATCCTATTCCTAAACTAATTAGGATTAATTAGAAGCTTCTATAAGTTTCTAAAAGATCTTAATTATCCTTTTTGAAAAGATAAGATCAAAGAATTTGAGTTAAATAAAAACTTTCCTTTTTCTTAAATCCTAATTCTATTCGAATTTTAAGATGTTAAAAGACAGTTAGATTTTATCTTCGTGCCTCATAATATTTATCCAAATTTTATATGGTTGGATAGATCTTGAAATTATCTTTCCAATGATATATTATAATATTAAATCCGAGCTATAACGAAAAAGATATGAATGAGATATGAAACTTTATCCAAAACTTACATCGTCCTACTATTTCGGCCATATCTTTTTATATACATAGATTTTAATCTGATTCTAATTGGGTTGGATAGTAAACTTCAAGATCTTTCCAACGACATATTATATGCTTTATTTGGACTTCTAGATCAAAATATATGATAAAAACAAATTCCGCAAAAACTGCTGTCCATCGAGTTTTATTTCGATTCGAATTCGGATTCTCTTCTTATTCTTCGACCCTCTTTTTTCTCTATAAATAGAGGCCATATATCCCTTTTTTCAATCACCAATTCCCATCAAGAATCTCTTGATTACTCTCTCTCTCTCTCTCTTTTCTAAACTAGCCTTTTGCATACAAAATTCTGCATTCACAAGATCTAGACATATGTAGCATAGTTCGAAGTTACCTTCGCCCTAGACGTGAAATGTTTTAATTTTTGAGGGTTTGGTCCCAAATCTCTCTTTTAATTATTTAATTTAATTGTTTGATTTTATTATTTTCCTTGAAGTTACTATCGTGTGTATTTTGTTATTAGAAAGAGATACGAGGCATCCAAGTAAGTGCTTTAATTGATTTATTGATATTATGATATATAAATCATGTCTAGGGTGTTTTGATCTTCCTAGTATCATGTTTAGGGTAATTTATAGTATCAAAATATGACAATTGTGTTTTCTGCGATGCTGCCTATTCTTTTCCTAATATTCATGTTAGTATCATGTTAGGGTTAAAGCTTTGATTTTTAATGTTTAGTGACATGCTAGGGTTTGTTATTAATCTTGTTAGTATCATGCCTAGGATCCTGATATTATTATTATGCTTTATTATTAACATGATTATTTTTATGATTATAATTGTTATAATAATTGTTATGATTATTTATTATGTTGCTTGATGCTTATTTATTGTTATTGCTTGATCACGCCTTTTATGCATGTTTAAAGGGAATTTGGTACTTGTAATCACACTTAATAAGATAATTGATAATCTTGTTTAGGGTTAATTTGATTATAATTCAAGTGATCGCCAATAATAGATTTATTTGTGCATTAATATTCAACCAACATAGATCAAACAGGTTTAGGGTTAACCTATTGATTGAATGTTATTCAGAAAGCGCACATGAATACGATCAGAATAAAGTAGAGACCTATTATTAGGGCAGGTTCAATCTCTTTTAGATTGGATTTGTACCTTTATCCCCGAACTACCAGTCATGGTTCTAGAACTATTGGAGTTGACGATCTCCTGGATCTTTAAGGGGTGTAACCTTCACCCTCGTGAACGGTTTACAAGTTCCTAAAACTTGTTGGCGACTCTTTTGCTCTAGCTTCCTTCCCTTTGGACGCCACCATTCTTTAGTGTATGATCACAGTGGGGTTCAAGTTTGGGGTAATGCTTGAAATATTCCCTACAGTTTTTGGCGACTCCACTGGGGAGGATTTCTATTTTAATTCCTGAAATTTATTTCGGCAATGATTTAGAATGAGTGGATGAGACACGAAAAGTTCTAAGTATTTCATGTGCGTAATTTTGATTAACATCATTGTCATATGCATAAAAAAGATCTCATTGGAAAGACCATCCGTAATGAGTTAAAAACATAGGATTTTTACACGTCGGAAATTTGAGAAATATGATTGAGTTTTTCTCACTTTTCTGAAACCATATGTGTTCTACATATGGACAAAACCCTCTGGGAATTCATGCTCCATCTACCTGATTGAACGCTCTGTGCAACAAAGGGTACATCCGAGAATGTTGAATTCACCAAACCATTGAAAGTGTTTTTCTAAATTCGCGGTGTCCCATCCACTCGCGCCAACCCTTCACGGTTAGGCTTCCGTGTGGTGCATCCGGCTAATTAACCATGGACCCTCTTTTGACTAACCCATATCCCGAACTTTAGAGAACTAGAGCCATGGTTAGGTTGCAAACTCATTGCATCATGTTGTGCCTACTTGACTAATTGTGCATTATTGGTTGTGCATACTCTATGTGTTTTTCCTAACCGTTTGGTTTGACTTGTGTTTGTAAATAAGTCTTAATAAACTAATTAATGACTAAAGGACTTTAATTAATTAATTAATTTGATCTAATAAGTATACTTAAAATCGAGTCATAGTTCCTTTAAGTCAACCCGGATTTTTATTCCCGTAAACTGCACAAACGTCAACTTGTTTTGGTCATAGCCGGAGTTCTAGGAAGAACTACGAGTGTTAAAACCTATGGATCTGTAGCCCCGAGTTTTATATTTAATTTGGCGCTGGTTTCATTCCAATCAGAGTCACAGATTAAAAGTTATGACTAAAATATTACAACCTGTCCAGTTTAATGCATATACATGAAGTCTTATCTTAGTCTTTGCTTGAGTCTAATCACATAGTCTAGCCACAAGGTCATGACACGAGTCTTAATATGTCACCTACACTCATTACACTCACTAGTCTTAGCACACACTTTGAGTATATATCACCACGACCATGTCTTAGGTTCATGCATGAGTCGGTTTTTTCCGTCATTTGAGTTGGGGGTACATTCCATTCCTAATTCTTCATATCCCTCCATCTACATCATCTTTCTTCACTTTCTCCATCCATTGCATGTTGAATAGAGTTTTAGTCAAATAATTAACAATGAATATCCCCAATTTCCCTTTCCACAATACTTGGTCAAGAAGAGAAGGGCGATTAATCAAGGACAACCTCTTTGTTCAAGTCTTACTTTTTGATAAACCGATTCGTCAAAAGAGGAAAGCTAAAAAGATAATGGAAACTCAAGAGGAAGTTAATGAACTTAGGAGTCAATTGACTGACATGATTGAGGCATTGAAGGCTTTATCTCTCAAAATCAATGACCCTGTGAAGCAACAACAAATGGACCTTATGTAAGAAAGCTTGAGCAACCTATCTAGTGATTACAAGTTTCAAGGCATTAGTTCATAAGGGGTCTTGGTGGATAAGGAACTTCTTCCGCATAAGTTCAATGCCAACGACATCCCAAAATTCAAGGCAACAGATAATCCTTACCTTCACTTAAGGGCCTTTGAAACTATAATGAACATTAAGGGGATTGATAAGAAAGTCTTTCATTCCTTGTTTTCTTTATCTCTTGAAACCATTTGCCAAAAATGATTCTTCTCCCTTGATGAAAAGAAAACCTCTACTTGGGATGCTATTGTAAACTCTTTCATTAATAGATATAAGTGTAATATTAAAGTCGAAATCGATTATAGACAGCTCGAGGTGCTAAGACAAAAAGAGAATGAAGGCTTTACTTCTTTCTTCAATGAGTGGAGGGAAACTTCCGCTAATATGATTGAGGTGCCCACCGAAAAAGAGTCTGTGAGGATGTTTATCAAGAACTTACAAGAAAAGTATTCAAAGCACTTAAAATATCAACACAACTTGAATACTTTCAATGCCATTTATGACGTCGGAATCGAGATTGAATATGACCTCGCAAAGCAAAAAGCTACTAACAATAGTAACCACGGTGGCTGGAAAGGAAAAAAGAACGACAATATTTCTTCTTCCGAAAACGCCCACTCTAATAACAATGTTAGTACCTTTGATCTCAGTGAAGTTTTAGCCATGGATAACCAAGGATCTAAGAAGCAACTAAGGAAAGACTTCACCCCCATTGGGATGAGCTACGATACTGCCTTCGATCGAATCCATGTCAAAGGACTCATTAATCCCATTGGACCTATTCAAGATCCTGCACCTGAAAAGATATTAACTAGTTGGAATCCAGATGAACACTACAAGTATCATCAAGGTAGGGGTCATGCTACTGGGAGCTGTTCGAAGCTAAAGGAGGCTATCCAACATTTGATTGATAATAACAAGCTTCCCATGACTCCAGTTAACAAGAAGAGCGAGTGATGATAAAGCAAAAAACACAAGACAAGAGGCGAGCTTCAACGACAAGATTTCGTGACCTCTTTTTCTATTTCTTTTTTATTTACCCTTTCCCCAATAAGTCTAGCATAGGCACCTTTTTATTCCCCTTAGATTAATTTTGTAGATTCTTTCTTTTTTTTTCCTTTTAATAAAATGAGCATTTATTTTCTTGCATATGATCATTTCATTACATTGCATTTAAAAAAAAAAAATGTCAAACTAAGCACAAGGTATACCAATGATTTGAGGCACCCCTTATAGCCACATCATATTACCTTTCACCCTTCAAATATACAATCCTTTTTTTGATAAACCACTTTGAGCCTCGTCTAACGATAGACCTTTCTTCTTCAACCCATATCTACCTAACCTTGGGATGGGATGGTGTGTAACTTATGCAATTTCAAAAGATTGAGTGATTTCAAAATATCAAAATAAATAAATAAGCAAAATAAATAAATAAAAGTGTACGAAAGGGCAAGTGTTCCAATGTCTTTGATATGAAAATATCTTTGATAAATAAGAACACGTCTCGGATTGCGTTTCTTATTTAGTGATCGGTACCGTGCCTGAGAAACATGAATGCCAAGTGAGTGATGGATCGCATGATCGAGATTGCCCACACTTATAAAAATAAAATAAATGCTAAAGCAAAAAGAAATAAAAAAAAAAAGAGTGAGAAACCTCAAGCATAAAAATAAAAAGATTCAAAAGCAAGATTGCACACCTTGGGGGCTTATCTAGGGTCTTGAGCATTTATCCCTTTCTTCTATAACCTTTAGCCTAACCACGTTACAACCCTTAAAAAGACCTTTTTGAGGTATACACACACTTGTGCGAGGTTCGGCTAGAGCTACGTTTGGCCTAATTCCTAACGGATACGTAGGCAACCTCACATCGAGGTGCGGCCGTAATAAACATGCATTCATATTCACATTCACATTCACACACCATGATCATATCAAGGGATCTCCTATGCTCATCCCTATTTACTTAGAGCTAGACTTGGGGGCTTGATCCCTACATCATTAGCTTACCTAGCCTAAGAGTCACCACCATTTGACTCTTTTCAATATATTTTCCCACACACTTAGCCCTTGCGGCCTAACTTTAGTGTCACTATCACACACATCACAGATACATGACCAAATATACTTCCCTTAGGAACCCTTTGTCATAGAATCTTAACACAATGTTGAAGCATGACTTGTCATATTAACATCACTCATCAATCATAATTGTCATTGCATCACGAAGTATGAAGTGCTTAGCCTCCGTGCCTAAATTACCCAAATATTTTCATCATTGAGTCAACCATTGAGATAGCATAGGATGGATTAATCCTTGCACCTTGAGAGATAGTATCAAACAACATTTGACTAAGCTCATTCAACATGCATTCGAAAACTTCGATTCTTTTCTTGCGTCTTTCTTTTTCGGGAGAAAGTCGGTACCCTCCACAAAAATGACGGAAAATTTTTGCTTTTTTGCATTTTTGTGTCCCACGATCACAATACAATCACACACGGGTCATGTACACGTTGAGTCATGTCATGATATCACCTTGATTTGAGTCTAACACACGTGTCATTTCACTTCGAGTCGAGTCAATCACAGCGAGTCAAGTTTATACCTTGAGTGGTGTCTAGTCAATGAGTTAAGAGACATTAAACCTTAGGTCAACCCTAAAATAATTAAAAAGATTGGAAAAGTCATATAGTCAAAGAGATAAAAGCAGATGCATCCCAGCAAGCGAGGACATTCCCGGATTTTTTCGAAAAAACCGCGAATATGACACAGGAGATTCTTCCAAGATAAGAAGAGTCACATTGATCGGTAAATTAGAGATGAAGAGCTTTAATTTAGAAAATATTTTAGCAGATTTGGTTGAAGGGAAACGACCAAGTTCAAAGTTCGGAGCAAAATCGAGCAACGAACAGTGGCAGAAAAAGCAGAATAGGGAAGACTTGACTCCAACGCCAGACGACAACATCCAGCGTCGAGCAATAGATTTTAGCGCCTGGCGCTAGATCCCAGCGTCTGGTGACAGAGCAAAATCATGGCGCCAGAGATATTTTAGCAGCGACAAAGCTCGAAGCCTCTCAGAACAGCAATTTCGGGTTCCTTGGTACGCCAGTTAGCCCTTTTAAGTAATTTGACATGATTGAGTAGTCGATTTGATTACGACCGCAAATAAGTGATCGACCTGACGAAAGATCGTCTCACTTATCTTAAAGCGCCTAAACATTGGCTCATCACAAAGGCACCGACATACAGGTTCAGAAGCACCGACATAATGGTTCACAGCACCGACATACAGGTTCACAATTCAAAGTACCGACATACTGGTTTACAAGCAGCAGAATCGCTGACGCACCGGCTAAAGCAAAGTCCAAGCGAGCTTTAAGGATCGACAAGCGTTGGTCTTCGGTAGTTTTCTTCGGAATATTATCGCAACAACTGAGGATGACTTCAAGAGATGTTATTTTTAGACAGCATTCGCTAAGATTGTGGAGGTTGTCACCAAGATTTGAGAAGATAGCACGAGATGGGTGGTCTTCGACGACATTCGCTAAGATTGTGGAGGTTGTCATCGAGATTTGAGAAGATAGCACGAGATGGGCGGTCTTCGACGGCATTCGCTAAGATTGTGGAGGTTGTCGCCAAGATTTGAGAAGATAGCACGAGATGGGCAGTCTTCGACGGCATTCGCTAAGATTGTGGAGGTTGTCACCCAAGATTTGAGAAGATAGCACGAGATGGGCGGTCTTCGACGGCGTTCGCTAAGATTGTGGAGGTTGTCACCAAGATGTGAGAAGAGCGGTTAATGATGAGGCGGTCTTCGACGACTTTTGCTATGATTGGAAAGGTTGTCACTATGATTCAAGAAAAGGCTCGAGATGTAGCAACATTGATCGACGACGTTCCCTAGATTGCTTAAGAGCGTCAAAACAAGCAGCAAGATGGCGTTCCCTAGATTGTGGAAGGTTATCATGACAAATACAACAGTAATGCAACATCAGCAAATCAATTACTTTAGAGACATGTGCTCGACAGTGCAAGATATGCGTTTCTTAACTCTTTTATCTGTTTTAACTAACGCTAGCTAGTTTTGCAGGTATCGGCGTTACAAGAATGATGTAGGATCGCAGAACGTTATGAATCATTCTCCGTCCCTATCGATACTTTGACTTTTGTTTTCGAAACTTGCGTTTCTCCAAACTCAGTCAAAGTGGGGGCTTCTGTAGACACCCAAATGTGTCTCCCCAAAACCAAACCCAGTGATGAATACCTTTCATGTCATTTGATTATCGAATAAAGCAAAAGTGTGAAAAGTCTAGTGATGAGGATGTTATTATTAAAATATCTCTTCTTTCTGTTTTTGAAAATATTTCTTTTCTTACATTATTTATGAAAAACGTGCATTCCAGTTTAAATTGGTCCATGATAAGGGTCCAATAATGGTGTAGTTGGATGGGGCTTGAAAAGACATTTCCAGCGATATATTATAAGCCCAATTCCGATGAATAATGAGGAAGTTATGGCCAAAATACTAAACTAGGCCCAAACCGGATTTTACCTACGACCCAATGATCATGTGGAGGGTCCAAAGGTCTAATCCTATTCCTAAACTAATTAGGATTAATTAGAAGCTTCTATAAGTTTCTAAAATATCTTAATTATCCTTTTTGAAAAGCTAAAATCAAAGAATTTGAGTTAAATAAAAACTTTACTTTTTCTTAAATCCTAATTCTATTCGAATTTAAAGATATTCAAAGACAGTCAGATTTTATTTTCGTGCCTCATAATATTTATTTAAATTTTATATGGTTGGATAGATCTTGAAATTATCTTTCTAATGATATATTATAATATTAAATTTGAGCTAAAACGAAAATGATATGAATGAGATATGAAACTCTATCCAAAACTGACACCGTCCTACTATTTCGGCCATGTCTTTTTATACACAAAATATTTTGATCTGATTCTAATTGGGCTGGAAAGTATACTTCAAGATCTTTTCAACGACATATTATATGCCTTATTTGGACTTCTAGATCAAAAGACATGATAAAAACAAAATCCGCAAAAACTGATGTCCATCGAGTTCTATTTCGATTCGAATTCGGATTCTCTTCTTATTCTTCGACCCTCTTTTTTCTCTATAAATAGAAGCCATATCTCCCCTTTTTCAATCACCAATTCCCATCAAGAATCTCTTGATTTCTCTCTCTCTCTCTCTCTTTTCTAAACTAGCCTTTTGCATACAAAATTCCGCATTCACAAGATTTAGACATACCTAGCATAGTTCGAATTTGCCTTCGCCCTAGAAGTGAAAGGTTTTAATTTCTGAGGGTTTGGTCCCAAATTTCTCTTTCAATTATTTAATTTAATTGTTTGATTTTATTATTTTCCTTGCAGTTACTAACGTGTGTATTTTGTTATTAGAAAGAGATACAAGGCATCCAAGTAAGTTCTTTAATTGATTTATTTATATAATGATATATAAATCATGTCTAGGGTGTTTTGATCGTCCTAGTATCATGTTTAGGGTAATTTATAATATCAAATATGACAATTGTGTTTTCTGTGATGCTTCCTATTCTTTTCCTAATATTCATGATAGTATCATGTTAGGGTTAAAGCTTTGATTTTAATGTTTAGTGACATGCTAGGGTTTGTTATTAATCTTGTTAGTATCATGCCTAGGATCTTGCTATTATTATTATGTTTTATTATTAACATGATTATTTTTATGATTATAATTGTTATAATAATTGTTATTATTATTTATTATGTTGCTTGATGCTTATTTATTGTTATTGCTTGATCACGCCTTTTATGTATGTTTAAAGGGAATTTGGTACTTGTAATGACACTTAATAAGATAATTGATAATCTTGTTTAGGGTTAATTTGATTATAATTCAAGTGATCGCCAATAATAGATTTTTTTGTGCATTAATATTCAACCAACATAGATCAAACAGGTTTAGGGTTAACCTATTGATTGCATGTTAGTCAGAAA
Organism: Chenopodium album; assembly: GCF_948465745.1. Classification (NCBI taxonomy): domain Eukaryota; kingdom Viridiplantae; phylum Streptophyta; class Magnoliopsida; order Caryophyllales; family Amaranthaceae; genus Chenopodium; species Chenopodium album. Next base: position 29,305,123 of record NC_137834.1, read on the forward strand.
GCGCACATGAATATGATCAGAATAAAGTAGAGGCCTATTATTAGGGCATGTTCCTTCTTTTAGGTTGGATTTGTAACTTCATCCCCGAACTACCAGTCATGGTTCCAGACCTATTGGAGTTGAGGATCTCCTGGATCATTAAGGGTTGTAACCTTCACCCTCGTGAACGGTTTACAAGTTCCTAAAACTTGTTGGCGACTCTTTTGCTCTAGCTTCCTTCCCTCTGGACGCCACCATATTTTAGTGTATGATCACAGTGGGGTTCAAGTTTGGGGTAATGCTTGAAATATTCTCTTCAAGTTGCTACGTAGGGGAGCTGATGTCTAGGGTTGTTGTTAGGTAAAAGCAGTAAGCGTATTGTGGGTTTTTATTGTGACGACCTTAGGTGTTTTGTGAATGGGGATGTTATATGGCTAGCAAGTAGATGGGTGCTATGTGCCACTAATTGATGTTGCATGGATAAGGGATCTTGGCAGGTGGTGTTATTGCAGAGTGTTTGTGCTCAATATTTTTAATACTCGTAGTAGTTTTGGAAATGACGTATGTGGTATATCAAGGTGGATGGTAGTCGTGGTACCTAATGTTGGGAGAAACGGAAACTTCGGTATAGAGGAATGGTTTTATTTTAGAATTTTGAATACAAGTAATAAGGTGATTACTCTATGTGTTGGTACTCCTAATCAGCACTATCATCCCTGAAGCATATGATCAGTTAGTTGCAATGTTAACTATTTATGTAGTTGCAATGTTAACTATTTATGTTCTATGTGTTTATAATTTGGTTGTTCTTTGTTGAATTCTTCCTTTTTAAATCTTGGTGATGATTCAGTGTTGAGTTCAACCTTCTAGATTTTAATTAAGACTTTAATCTCCTAGAGAATATATATATATATATATATATATATATATATATATATATATATATATATATATATATATATATATATATATATATATATATATATATAGGTGACGTTGGATTTTAACAATATGATGCATTTTAAAGTAGTGGAGTACATTAGTTATTTTCCTTGTTGAAAAGAAAATCATTTGTGAATCATTGGTGTTCATAATAATCGAAATGCTATTGAAGTTCTAAACTTTGAAATTTAAATACACCAATTAAGTAAGAAATTAATATGTCCTTCATGTTGTATGTCGAATAGCAGCCATGAATTGATGTGTAATTTATTTATGACATGAATGTAGTTATTTGGAGTAGAACACATTGTTGGAGGTTGCAAAAAACTTTTGCTTCTCACAGTCACCAATCTCTGCCTGGAATTGGGCTTGTGAGAATGTTTTGTTGCAAATCAAGAGACTTCAAATTCTTAAGTTTGCCAATGTTAGATTGGACACGTCCATTCAACAGGCAATAAGCAATGGCTAGAACATTCGATTCAATAAAGTTGCCAATGTTGCCAAAACTTTTGGGGATCTTTCCTCGAAGCAAGTTGTCCCATATTCTAAGAACCTCTAATTTAGGAAGAAAGCTGAGCTCTAATTAGTTTAATATGGCAAATGTTACCTTCAATGCCTCTCTTATTTACTTTTGAGTATATCTTATTTAATTTTGTATTTTTTTTCTTTACTTTAAAATATTTTATTTATAAAGAAACTAAAAATGACTCTATAATAGCCTACTAGCTCAATTGTTAGAGCATTGTGCAAGTGCACAAAAGATATGGGTTCAAATCCCACATAGGTTTTTTTTTTTAACGCTTCGAACCATTTGATTAAAAATATACTTTTTATAGTTTTATATTTATTACTTTTTTTTTTTTTTTTTTTTTTTTTTAATTTACTTTTGTGTAGGTATTATTTACTTTTGAAAAAGGAAACGACAAATGATATATCATATATATGTACATCAAATTGGAACTCTTGGAGACAGTTCATATTAACTCTAGTATACTTTGAGTACAAGAAAATTTTTAGATCCCTAAAAAATTGTACAACATAATTAAGACAGGCAAGACAATTTCATTTTATTGAATTTTAACTTTTGGACCTTGTTACTGAGAATTATGTTATTAGAAGGTCAGATGTTTTCATCCCAGTCCAACTCCCTTGGGCCACTTCCAAGATCCCCGTACCATGAGAAACCAACATAAGATATTAAGAAATTCATATACTTTAGAGCTAATTTGATTTGCTTTTTAGTTAATTTGATTTACTTTTTAGTTAATTTGATTAACTTTTAAGTTATTTTGAATAACTTTAGATTGTTTCATAATAATTACTTTTAGATACGTAGGAATCAAACCTACACCTCTATGCACCGGCATAGTATTCTACCACTTAATCAATTAGGTTTACTTTAAAGTTTTTTTTATTCACTTTAAATTATTTTTCATTTATTTTAAAGTCTTATTTTGTTTTGAAGTTTTTTATTTATTTAAAGTAACTTATTACCATCCTTTGCATTTTGTCCTTGGACTTCCTTATAGAGTACTACTATATCACCCTGAAACATATATTCAACTCTTCACAAATACATATTCTACTTTTAAAGTGATTTTATTTACATTTAAATAATTTTAGTTTACTCTAACACATTTGGTCACAAAATTATACTACTGGTCATTATTCTTGTATATTTAATCGACTCTAAATTTTTAATTATTATGGTAACGCCAATTTTTCTATAGCATAGCCGAAACTCATCCCGTGAGAATCCACCAAATATTAAGTTTTCTCAAGAAGTAAAATTCAATACATGATAAAACTAAAACTTCATATTAGCTACTATATGATACATGATACAACTAAAACTTCATCACAGCAACAAGCAAACCAATATAGCTATGCCCATTAGAACTAAGCAAACCCACATCACCACGACTATCAAGTTACAAAGAAAATGGATGCATTAAGTGCCTGCATAGCAAAGTGTCTTGGTTTTATGATAAATGACAATAATTACCTTTTTCAAGACCAAGTGATTGGTCATAGTGTAAGTAGGGTAAGGAATTTGGAGGCAACAAACTTTGAAAAAGGTGATCAGAGTTAGGGCCTGTTCTGATATGATTATTTTCAGTTCAGTTTGGCTCTAATAAGTTCAGTTCAGTTTAGTTTAGTTTAGTTCAGTTCAGCTGTAATAAGTTTAGTTAAATTAAGTTCAGCTCCCAACATTACTACATTTTTTATCAAATGCGACGGTAAAAAGAGAGCTAATACAACGACTCTTTTATTACCGTTGCATTAGATTAGCCTACTAGAACGGCTTATACTTTATATATGAAAAGGGGGGCTAATGCGACGACATTAAGAAGTCGTTGCATTAGGTGTGTTAATACAACGGTTTGGAAGGCTGATGCAACGGCAGTATTCTTTATCCACACGATAAAGTTAAATACAAGTATCTAATTTTTTTCTCCCACTCTTTTTCTGTCTCCCTTTCACTCTAACTTTCTTTCTCTCTCCTCAGCTCCATTAAAGCGGCATACTTCGAGTTTTTCATTGACACGCACTCTGAGCTTTCTTTCCTCCACTGAAGTTGAGTTGAGGTGCGAATGTTTTTTTTTAATAATCATCGAATAACAATTTAACAATCTAGGGTTTCACTATCTTTGATTTTATTGTCAGTAGAGATAATTTAGGGTTCTTTGGTTGATTATCAAACTATTTTTCAATCTTAACTCCTTTGAATTTCTGGTGATATAATTTCCTTGCTATGTTTCACATTTACTCGAGTGGTTGTGGAGCTTTTGACAACTAGAAGAATTACCATTATCGGCAACACTCGGAGATCCAATATACTTCGCGCAGACCACTGCACCACCACAACTGGATGCCACCAATGCCGCCGCATCTGCAAGCCGACACCTTTATAACCCAACGAACACTGCTAAGGGCCGGATTGGTATTTTTATTTTCCCTAAATTTCCAATTCCACTTTCGGTTCTTTGAATTGCAATTTATGTATGTAGATTTTCTTAATTTCAAATTGTCTATTGAAATGAAACTATATTTAGTAGATTATTTGATATAAGAGCAATGAAATGTTTGCTAGTTGTTTGACAAAATTGAATTGTATTATTTGATTAAAAATTTAGACCTTTATATTGGTGTTTATAGATTATATAAATTACTCAAACTACTTAATTTAGATGCAAAAGTTTTAATTTGATCTTATGGTCTTGCCTTTTGTGGTGTGTTAATGCAAATACAATTGTTTCATTGGCAGTACGACCATGTCATACTGAAACCCATGATGCAATAGATTTTTCCATTCTTTGAATGGTCTCTAACTCAAACAAGATTAAAATATATATATATATATATATATATATATATATATATATATATATATATATATATATATATATATATATATATATATATATGTACTTGGATTAGTAAAGACTAACAATAAATGTCTGTGAACTGTTCTTATATTGGATTTTTTGAGAGAAGAATTTCTGCTAATTATAGGGTTAATATTCGTCATATCATATTAAGTTATTTGTGTTACATTTTAATTACAGGAAGAAAAGAGTAGGGTGGACAAAATTTAGGAGGAAGAAGGTTATTATATTGGCTATATATTTATTATTGTGAGTCTGTGACTTGGTTGAATTAAAGAAGAACAGGAATTGCTTGTATATCCATCACTAGGGTCCGTCTATCTTTATCTATTGCACACAATATGTGTCTTTCTTTACTTTGTTGTTATATCAATTCATAAACTATATGTAGTTTAATTGTATGCTTTTCTCTGGTGGACTTACTCTTTCACTATGGTGTATTTTGCCAAAAAGTGAGAGTAGAGGAAGGGATGAAATAGGATTTACAATGCGGCGATAGAGATATGGTTTATAGAAAGGAGAGTATTTTTTTATATCTTAAAGTTTTGAACCTGAAGTATATTATATTAACTTGTTTTAAACCCCCTGTTTGCCTTTTGTGCGTGTAGTTGAAGCTCAATTGCTTTAAATATTAATTGATGGGTTAGATGTAAAATTATCTTTGTTGATTTTATGATTGGTTTCACAATGTTGGTAGTGCTATTATGTCATTGGAGTTTAGACTTTACTTGAATTCAATTATCAGACTTGGGAGAATGAGTAATTTTTAGCATTTTTTGGAGTTTAGACTTTACTTGTATTCAATTTGCATAGGCATGTGATTTAGGTGTAGGATAAATTTTTAACCCTAGTTCTCTTTTATTACTTTGTATCATATAATTATATGCCCTGTACCCATGAGGTGTAATGTTGCTGGTTTGTACTCACTTAGAAGCAAGTTTGACAAGTGTCTATTATGTTTTGGTATATTTTTTGCATGTAAGTTGATCTGCTTGACAAAACCCTTTATGATCTGTGGCGAAATTAAGTTTGCAACTACCGCTGCCCTGTCGAGCCTGCTGTTGCGGCTACTAGCAAGGTTGCAGCTACTACTGCAATGCAAAGGTTGTAGCTGGCTTCAAAAGGTTGCAGCTGCTACTGTCCTATAGAGGCTATTATTGCCCTGGCAAGGCTGCAGCTGCTACTACTCTGCTACTACTTGTGAAGTTTTATGCATTTGGAAAGATGAGCAAAAATATTAAATGTGAAATTTTATGCATTTGAATTTTGAACAGTGAACTGCCACTTGAATGGAGTTTCGGGTTAAAGAGGCATGAATAAGTAGATGGAACATGAAACATTGAAAATAATATAAAAAGGGATAATTGGCTTACTGTAAAGGCATCAGACTCATGGATATCCAAATATATTTTAGTCATGAGCTTTGAATTTTCTCAATTCCCTCGATATGGCATTCTGGTTGTGTCCATATTGTTTAGGTATTAGCTAGCATATAGTAACTAGTAATATCTACACTTTCATACCTTGACTATCTAATCATCCTCGTGTTTTAAATATCTAACTTAAACAGCAAAAGATTAAAGTATTTGCTATTCTGCTTCTTATTAAACAGAGAGGTTGTAGAGAAGCTTTTTAAGGATATGCATGAAGCGAGAAATTGACTGCACTTGTTTTTAACTTCTTTTACGGGTATATAGATTTCATTTATTATTCATGAGCTAATTAGTTTTTAACAATAAGCACTGACATAAATGTAAGATGATGTAGGTGTAACCTGTTGCTTGAGCACATCAACAACTTCTATGGCATGAACCTCTGCTAACAACCACCAAATAATATGATCCATTTTTCCAAACGTTTGTGCCTATTAATAAACTTTATTGTTTTTATTAGACCACATCCATTTAGAGCGTCTTTAAATTAGCGATACCTGAAAGAATATTTTATATAAGCACACAACTCATCCTTTAAACTTTGATTATGTATTTTGGGTGGAGCACATAGTAAGAGAAGAGAATATGATATTAGCTCAAGAAATCAAAAAATGGTTAGTGAGCTAATTCCAGCCCACCCTCTCATTATCGAGTCTCAAAGGTTTATTCTTCCTCCCCTTAAAACTAAGGGTATAAGAAAGAAAAAGTTATAGAAATTGTATTGAACTGATCTGGTTATATTGGAATTGTGACTTGTTTCATGCTCGATAATCCTTTTGAATGTAGGTTATTGGTCTTATGGTACATTTCTGTGAATTTTTGTGATGTTGAAACAACAATTATCTTAACCTGACTTGGACTGTGTCATCCCTGTTATCAGTTACAATATCTTCCATATAATGCTTTTAGTTGAGACAAGCTAAGTAAAGCTCATAATTTGGGCTCTAATACTGAGAAGAGTTGCCTAAAAAATATATTAAGTGTTATGACCCTGAGTCTATATCATTAGTAGTGTGCACTAGGGTTGACAGGTCATTTCTGACTCCTCATGTAATCCGAGCTCTAATGCTGGTGAGAGGTGTGTTTATTCCATGGCACCTCAAGTTCCTTTCTTATTTTTTTTAAGTGCTCGATTCCTCTATAATCTCATTTTGATTTGTATGCATGTTTTATTTATCTATCAGGGGATTCAGATCCATTGGATGTGTGTAAACAGTGCTAGAGGTGGATACTTAAACTGAAGAAGATGCTTCCCGAATTGCTAAATGATGATGATGATGCGAGAGAAAGAAATGATGATGCGGTCCAAAGAATTGCTAAATGTATTTACTACTGCTGCTGCTGCTGCTTCTTTTCACCAACTCTCATCAAGATTTTCTAAACTAGCTTTTACATACAAAATTCCGCATTCATTAGATCTAGAAACACCTAGCCATATTCGAAGTTGCCTTCACCCTAGACGTGAAAGGTTTAATTTTTGAGGGTTTGGTCCTAAATCTCTTTTTCCATTATTTAATTTAATTGTTTGTTTATTATTTTCCTTGAAGTTACTAACGTGTGTATTTTGTTATTAGAAAGAGATACGAGGCATCAAAGTAAGTGCTTTAATGGTTTTTATTGATGTTATTATGTAGAAATCATGTTTAGATTGTTATTTTGATTCCTAGTATCATGTCTATTGTAAATTTAATATCAAATATGATTAAAAGTATGATGCTTCTTATGTTCTTCCTAATATTTATGATTGTTAGTATCATGTTAGGGTTAAAGATTTGATTTTTATTATTTAGTGACATGCTAGGGTTTGTTATTAATCTTGTTAGTATCATGCCTAGGATCTTGCTATGCTTTAACATGATTATTTTGATTATGATTATAATTTTATGATGATGATTATTATAATTATGATTGTTATGATTATTATTATGTTGCTTGATATATATTGTTATTTCTTGATCACACCTTTTATGGATGTTTAAGGGGAATTTGTACTTGTAATCACGTTTAACAAGATAATTAATAATCTTGTTTAGGGTTAATTTGATTATAATTCAAGTGATCGCAAATAATAGATTTATTTGTGCATTAATATTCAACCAACATAGATAAACAGGTTTAGGGTAATCCTATTGATTGCATGTTAGTCAAAAAGCGCACATGAATACGATCAGAATAAAGTATGTAGAGGCCTATTATTAGGGCAGGTTCAATCTCTTTTAGGTTGGATTTGTACCTTCATCCCCGAAGCCTTATTTGGTTCAAGACCTTATGGAGTTGACAATTTCTTGGATCGTTAAGGGGTGTAATCTTCACCTTGTGAACGGTTTACAAGTTCCTAAAACTTATTGGCGACTCTTTTGCTCTATCTTCTTCCCTTTTGGACGCCACCGTACTTTAGTGTATGATCACTGTGGGGTTCAAGCTAGGGGTTAACGCTTGAAATTATTCCCTACAGTTTTTGGCGACTCCGTTGGGGAGGATTTCTATTTTAATTCCTGAATTTGTTTCGGAAATGATTTAGAATGAGTGGATGAGACTCAAAACGTTCTAAGTATTTCATGTGCGTAATTTTGATTAACATTATTGTCATATGCATAAAAAAGATCTCATTGGAAAGACCATCCGTAATTAGTTAAAAACATAGGATTTTACACGTAGGAAATTTGAGAAATATATTTCACAACTAGGATCGAAATAACACCGCGCGAAACTGAAAAATTTTATCGAGCACAGAAAGCTAATGAGACATGTAGGGATTAGCGCCAGGGCCAGAGCATTGGCGCCAGAATTTTAACTGTAACGCCAGACGTCAGCATTGGCGCCAGGCGCTACAGCTAAAACCTGGCGCCAGTCTCTGTTTGCTGGCGCCAAATTCTTCCAATACTGAGCCAGAAATATGCGTTCTAATTTCGACCACTTTTTCGTATTGTTTGCTCGATCCTACTTCCTGATTGAATTTTTTCTCACTTTTCTGAAACCCATATGTGTTCTACATATGGACATAACCCTCTGGGAATTCAAGCTCTATCTACCTGATTGAACGCTCTAAGCAACAAAGGGTACATTCGAGAATGTTGAGTTCACAAAACCATGGAAGCGAGTTTTTCTAAAACTCGCGGTGTCCCATCCACTCGCGCCAACCCTTCACGGTTAGACTTCCGCGCGGTGCATCCGGACAATTAACCATGGACCCTCTTTAACTAAACCATATCCCGAACTTTAGAGAACTAAAGCCATGGTTAGGTTGCAAACTCATTGCATCATATTGTGCCTACTTGACTAATTGTGCATTATTTGTTGCGCATATATTCTATGTTTTCTTAACCGTTTGTTTGACTTGTGTTAAGATTAAATAAATTAATGACCTAAAGAACTTTTCCTAATTAATTAATTAATTAATTGGAGTCAATAAAGTCTAATATTTCAATCAGAATTGGCCTAGTACGACTTTAGGCATACCCTTGATGATTAATAACACCGAAAACAGTCCCAGATTGAAGCTCCAGCATTGGCGCCAAAGTCTGGACTGTAGCGCCACTATGTGGAGTGTGGCGCCTGGCGACAGGTCTGTCGTCTGGCGCTACACTGCACAGTGCGACACCAGTCCTCTCGTTTTGCCGACAGTTCGGATTATTGGTCGAGTCATCACCTAGTGTCTAATTAACCAGTTTGCTAATTAATTCGGTTAATTTTCGCTGTCAATAGTACTTGGTTGAGTCATTAATCGAGTTTAGGCACTAAGTCCCATGGTCTTAAACAAGAGTCCAAACATGTCACTTACACTCAATGCACACACCAATACACACACTTTGACCATGTCTAAGGGAGTCTTGCATGCGCGTTTTTTCCTTCTTTTTATAGGGGGGTAAGTCGGATATTAATCCTCCAATTTAAAAACTATAATTAGTTCCCTAAAAATATGTACATTATTTTTTGCAAAAAATATACACCCATTTTTTTCTCTTTTTTTTAAAGAAAAAAAAAACCGTAAAGTCAAGTCGATTTGAGTCAAGTAATTAAAACGCAAAATGGTTTAAATTACAGCGCGGGGTCAAGAAAGGAAGGACGGCTAATTAAAGACAACCTCTTCGTACAAGTCCAACTTTTCGACAAACCCATAGCTCGAAAGAGAAAAGCGAAGAACATAATGGCAACTCAAGAAGAAGTCAATGAGCTTAGGAACCAACTGGTTACCATGACGTAAACACTGAAGCTCCTCACACTTAAGGTCAGGAGGATTTTCGATCACTCCCGCTGAAGTCTTAGAAATGACGAGCTTGTAGAGAGGATTTTCGATCACTCCCGCTGAAGTCTGAGAAATGACGAGCTTGCAGAGAGGATTTTCGATCACTCCCGCTGAAGTCTGAGAAATGACGAGCTTTTAGAGAGGATTTTTGATCACTCCCGCTGAAGTGCTCTCCTCTCAATTTTTTTTTTTATTTATTTATTTGTTGAGGCGGGAATCACATTTGCATGAGTGGGACACGTGTTGGCAATCCGGGCTTTCAGTTTGATTTTACTGAAGTGACATGGCAGTTTGGCTTTGCCTTGTGTCTAATTGCCCATTTACTCCATATTAATTTCACTGTCCCCCTCTTTCACTTATTTCTTTTACGCTTCCAATTTTTTCATCTTCCCTCTTCGTTACTTGGCATTTTGAAATTTTCGCCCTTTGCTCTTCCTCTGTCAAGCGTCTCTGATCCTCCATTGTTGTGGTAAGTTCTTGCTTCTTCGTCTTTATTTTTGTCCTGACTTTCGCTTTACTTGCTTTTTCTCCTTTAATTCTTGCTCTTTTATTAACTTTTTCTTTCTTTGTTCTTCTTAATTGCAGATTCGGACTTTTTTCTTGCTTGGGCTTTCATATCCGCCATTGTTGTTGTACTCTGTTGCTTCTACAACTTTTTTCCTTAAAGGTACTTACTTTGTACCTTTTGTTGTTTGTATTTTCCCAATTTTGCTTCTTTTTACTTTTTCTTCGCAAGATTGTGCCTTTTGATTCTTCCCAATTGTCGCTATTCCAATTTCTTCTCTTTTGTTGTTGTATTTGCATTCTTGGCTTTTTTCTACTTATTCCTTCATTGCTTCTAAACTGATTCTTTGATTTCCTCGTGCCCCATTGCTTTTTCCTATCTTTGCGGGCCTGTATTCCTTTGTAGATTTCATAATGTCTGACGCCTCTGACAGTCAGAATATGAGTGAGCCTCTAACAGCCACAGGATCGGATTCCTCCTCTTCCCGATCTTCTTTTTCATGTGAGCGTCCTGCGCGCACTTCTCCTATTTCTCCTACTCCTTTACAAACTGTTATGCCTCCTGACCTTCCCCTGCTGCGAGCGGGATGGGTACTGCTGTGACTCCTGCTGCTGCATCTGGGTCAGGCAGTAGTCGTCCTGCTGAGGGTAGTGCATTTTGCCCTTTCCAGCGTAGACCCCGTCCTGATTTCTTTGATCCTTACAGTGAGCGAGTGCTTACGATGGATGGGATTCCCTTATCCCATCTTACCCGCCTGAGGTTGCGCGCAATGCGCCATAAAATGTTGGCTGATGCTGTGTAGGCCAATCCCCCTGACGTGCATCGGTTTGATCATTATGTAGTGCGCGGTGGGAATACTAGGACTCCATCACCTTCTCCTTCTCCAGCAGTTTAATCAAGTAGAATGGCTGAGTCTCCTGGTGACCGCTCATACTTCGATTGTCATCCCACTTATGTTGCTGAGCCCGTAGAGGAGGGCAAGACCGAATTCTTCCTTGATGACAAGTGTTATGGGCCTAAGAACTGCGTGCTAGATTCCAGTTGGCGTAAGGACGCTAAGAGACTAGCCCTAGTTGTTGTTGGGCAGAAGTTTTACGGTTTTGGGGAGGGCTACGTGCTGGTTCTGCCTACTAATGGTGCGAAGTTATCAGCCCCTTCTACAGGTCATATTGCTGTGTTTGCCTCGCAGTTAGACTTGGGCTTGAGGTTCCCCTTGGACCCTACCTTAGAGAAGCTGCTACGTGCTTTTAACATCTGAGGGGATTGAGACCACTGCTGCGGGTGAAAAACCCGTTTCCTCTGCTGAGCATGTTCTGCTCTTTCCTACTTCTACTGATGATACTGGTGCTGCGAAGGGCACTGCAGTTCCTTCTATTGCAGCTACTAATTTTCAGCTCCCTGATGAATCTGTCATGGAGCTTCCAAGGTTTCCGCCGCGTCCCTACGGGCTGAGGGGGCGGCTCCGAAGCGCTACCCAGGGTGGGCTCTCCTGAGCTACGGGCTCTCTCTAGCAAGATCGTCCAGCGATTGACCTGGAGGACGATCCTGTGTCTTCTGCCCCTGCTACGGATGAGCCAGAGGCGAAAAAGGCTCGCACTTCTCCTGGCCCAGACCCTCTTGCTTCCACGTCTGCCAACACTGGATTTCCAGGTGGGAACGTTGGTGGGGGAGACACTCAAAACTCCAGTGAGCTTAACCGCTGCGTTCATCAGTTCTTGGGTGATGCCTTTGAGAATCCTCTTTCTGCGTCCTCACTCTCTGCTGGAGGGACTTTTCGCCTTACTGGGGCCATTGAGTTTGCTGAGGTCCCTATTGACATTCATGTTCGTCCAATACTCTGTCCTTCTGGAGCTGAGAACGCTCCCTTTTGGCCTTTGATGAATGTGAGGGCTGTTGAGTCTTTATTTGTAGACGACTCTCAGAAGGGTGGTACTCTAGGATACCACCTGACTCAGGGGGTTCGTCTCCCTACGGATTTTACGCGCAGCTCAGTTAGCCTTCCAGCAGCTACTGCTTGCCATCATTTGCAGGAGGTTAGTCTTTGCTTTTGGCTTTTCTTTTTCTCGTTTCAACTTTTCTATGCTTGTTTTGTTGCCGTTGTCTTGTTTTACTTATTATTATACTTTATTATTATTATTATTTTTTTATTGTTAACTTCTTTTGTTAACTCCCACTTTGGATGACTCTTCTTTTCTGCTTTTCGTGCAGCTTGTTATGTCTGTGGGGGATTTGTCCAATGCTTTGCTGTCAGTGGAGAAGGAATATTAGAACCAGGGTATAACTCTTGGTTCAGCAGGCTCAAGCTGAGAGGGATGCTATGGCCAATGAGATGTAGGGCTGGCAAACGGATCAGGTCGGGTCGGGTTCGTGTTCGGGTCAGTTAAAATTCGGGTCAAGAACCCTTAACCTGGACCTGATCTATTTAACTTTTCGGGACAAAAAATTCAACCCTAACCTGATTTTTTCGGGTTCGGGTTAACCCGAATCTGACCTGATTTTTTTTGTCATTGATTTTTCGATTTTGAATTACCTCAAAATTTCAGATCTAACATTTCCCATTTCAGTTTTTAATATTAGCATCTTAATTTTATAGAGAAAATCATTGATAAAATAATCAAATTGATACCATCAACAAATTAAAAGTATAGATATATAAGCTACAATAAGTTAGTAATCAAATTAAATTACAATACTTAAGATCTAAAATAAAATGGATCTCCAAGATCAATGATTTGCATAAATATCCTTTAGATATTGTTCACTTGATGACCTCCTGTTTTTTGATGCGAGATCGATCAAGCGATAGTGAAGCAACGAAGAAGTGAGGCTAGTGAAGCAAATTAAAGAGAGAGTGACGATGCGACGGTGGTGGAGAAACGCTAAACAAGGATTAATGAGTGGGGTGAAACACCACCATGAATGAGAGTAATGAGAGAGAAAGGGATGAAGAGAGAGAAAGTGGAAGTAAGAGTGAAAGAGGCAGAAACAAAAAATCTAGAATAAGCAATAATTTATACTTAGGGTTAGAAAAATTTGGGCTGGGCTGGGCTGGTGTAGTTGGACGGCTGGGAGACTCATTTAGGATTTTAGGGTGTTACTTCTATTAGGTGGGTTTGGTCATTTTTTACTTTCTTTAGGTTTTGTTTTTTTTTTTTTTTTTTTTGAATTATCATATTTTTTTTCGGGTTATGTGGTCAATTTCGGGTTGGGATTTTCAACCTTAACCTAACCCATTTAAATTTCAGGTCGGGTTCGTGTCAACCCATTTATGTTTTCGGGTCAAAAACCTCAACCCTAACCCGCTATTTTCAGGTCGGGTTCGGGTCGTGTTTTCGGGTCGGGTTAGCTTTTGCCAGCCCTAATGAGGTGACTCTGCTGAGGGAGAAGGCGGACGCCTTGCAGCTCCAATTGGGAGAATTTCAGCTCACTTAGACCAAGATGAAGGACTGCGAGGGGCAGTTGGGGACTTCTCAGGCCAGAGTGAAGACGTTAGAGGCGGAGGTGGCAGATTTACAGGCTGCGCATGCTGTTGCGCTGGAGGCTGCTAGGAGAGAGGCTCTCAAGTCTTTTGCGCTCTCTTCTGTTTTTGCTAAGCTCCTGGCTGATCGCCATGATGGAGGATGGGAAACTACGGCTCGATGCGTTAGCAGCTTGTATTGTGAGGGTGAGGAGCAGCAGGCTCGCTTTAATGCCTTCTGGAATAAGGTTGAAGCTGCAGGTGAGGCTGGTTTGTTCGATCTTCCCGCTGATCACCCTCGCGCTGCTGGCTGCAAGATCCCCAACAAGGCCGTGCTGAACTTGGAGGTGCCTGCAGCTATTGGAGTGGAGTCTCTGACTGATGATCAATAAAAGTTATGGCGGTTGTCACCCTCCTACTCCAGTGGTTCCTCTGAGTTTCCCTCACCCAGATCTGTTGTAACTAGGTAGTTTTTGTTACTATCTTTGGGGTGTATAGCTGCCAAAGATTATGTTTCTCTATGTATTTTCAGAATACTTTTTCTTTCGTTGCTGGGTCTGTCCAGCTTAGCTTGAATTTATGATCTTCTAACTTTACCCGCTGAGTGTTTCCTTGTCCTGGTGGTTGAGGGCTCAGCTTTATTTGTTCTGTGACTGACCTGCTGAATGATTACTCTGCCTTGGTGGGCAAGGGTTCAGACTTATAATGTATGTTTCTTATGATCTCCTCTTGCTGCTTTTCTTGCTGTTTACTTCATTGTTTGCATGCTTGCTTTTTATTACGTTTGGTGGGGCCTCGTAGGTTGGGCCTTCCTGTCTTTTAATTTAACTGCCTAGCGCCTTTCTGTTTCTTTTGCGCTCTGTTGTGCTTTAGCAGGGACTTTGTTACATTTTGTCCTTCCTGCTTTATCTGCTTCAAGTGTTTACGCGCTGTGTACTTCACTTGGCTTTGCCCAAAGGCTTCGTCTGCGTGGTGGTTGACATATTTGATTGAGAGTTATTTGACTTATCCCTGCTGAGACTTGTTTGTGTCGATCAGCTTTTTGCTTATTTCGTCTGTGTCATCAGCTTGCTTTGATGTGACTTATTTGTGTCGTTTTGCTTATTTATGCTGCGACTTGTTTATGTCGTTCAGCTTGTTTATGCTGCGACTTATTTATGTCATTCAGCTTGTTTATGCTGCGACTTATTTATGTCGTTCAGCTTGTTTATGCTGCGACTTATTTATGTCATTCAGCTTGTTTATGTTGCGACTTATTTATGTCATTCGGCTTGTTTACTGCCTGCTTACTTCTTTTTGTAAGGGCTTACTGCTTGACTGTCTTCTCGTTTCCTCTCCCCCTCGAAGAGATGGGTTGAATGGGACTAAGAGAACCTTAGTGTTGCCCATGTAGCTCATCTTCTTCTTTTCTTCTCTTCTCCCCTGCTCAAGCTGAACGTGTCAGGCTCCCCCTCAGGCGTCCCCGAGGTGGTGCCCTGTTTTGCTTTTTGCAGGTGAAGTGAGGTATTAAGGAGGGATGCTTTCACTTTGTCATTTTGCGCTAGAGTGCTTCTTGCCTCTAACACTTTATTATTATTCTTGTTTGATTTCTGCATGTTAGTATATGATGCTTGGGCATACTATATTAAACAAATTTATGCAACATACTCCTCACGCAGAGGCTTGTATTTCATTAAATAAAAATGGCTCAAATGCCTTAGTTAACATAACATGGACTGAATAAAGGTTTATCGACTTAAAACGGCTATGTTTCAGGCTATTTAAACAAAATATTTCTTTAACACATCAGCATTGAAACTGTTTCTTAAGACCTGACCTTCTTGATCTGCAAGGAGGAACACGCCTGGTCCAACCTGCTCGTGGATGATGAAAGGGCCTTCCCAGTTTGCTGACAGCCTTCCATGCTGATTTCCTCTTCCAACTGCTGTTGTCCTCCTGAGGACTAAGTTTCCTGGCAGGAGCTCCCTATGCTTGACCCTTTTGTTGAAAGCTTTTGAGATCCTGCTCTTTTGGGCTGCCAGCTTAAGGGCTGCTTTTAGCCTCACTTCTGGTAGGAAGTCTAGCTCTTCCAGCATGCGCTTTTCATTTCCTTGCTGCTCATAGTGCTGTATCCTTAGGCTGGGGATTTGCACTTCCACAGGGACAACTGCATCAACCCTGTAGGCCAGGGTGAAAGGGGTTCTCAGTGGTCCTATTTTCCCACAAGACCTCTGGGACTAAGTCTGCCCACAAGCCCTTGTACTCCTCCAGCTTCTTCTGTAGGGCTGTTAGGATCAGCTTGTTTGCTGCTTCTGCTTGGCCATTTCTCTACGGGTGGCAGACTGAGGCACTTGCATAATTGGTGCCCATATCCCCCAGGTAGTCCCTTATGGTGTCGCAGTCAAATTGGCACCCATGATCAAAGACTATGCACTGTGGCACCCCGAATCTAGTGATGATGCTCTTCCATATAAATGTTCTGACCTGGGTTGCCTTTATGTACTTGGTGGGTTCAGCTTCTATCCACTTTGTAAAGTAATCTACTGACACAATGAGATACTTCCTGCCCGCTGACCCAGTGGTGAAAGGTCCCAATATGTCCATTCCCCACTTAGCGAACGAGATCGGGCTGAGGATTGGAGTCAGATCGTTTGCTGGCTGATTTATGACTGGTGAATATTTTTGACACTTGTCGCATTTTTCGACATATGCTAGTGCGTCTTGCGTGAGAGTTGGCCAACATGCCCCTCTTCTAAGGACCTCTACTCCCAATGCTTTCCCGCCGATATGGTTGGCACATATTCTGGAGTGGGCTTCTTCCATAATGCCCTCCTGCTCCCATTCTAGAATACACCTCAGCAGCGGCCTTGAGAAGCCTTTCTTGTTGAGCTCTCCATTCATCACTACATACCAATTTGCGTCTTTCTTCACCTTTTTAGCCTATACTTCATCACCGGGCAGCGAGCCATGAAGTTTGTACGCTAAGATGTCTGAGAACCAGGCTCTTTGACTCCCGACGCGGTTTACTTGCTCCTTTTCAACGATGCTGCTTTCCTCTAACACTTCGACCATCAAGTCTAACTTAGATAACTTAGATAAGGCGTCAGCGTGAGAGTTTTATGCTTTGGGGACCAAGTCTATCTGGAAATGGACTACCTGGGCTACCAGTTCTTTCACTTTGGTTACATATCTCATCATAGTGGCTTCCCTTATCTCATACGCCCCCTGTAGTTGGCTGGCAACGAGCTGAGAATCAGTCTGCAGGTGTACTTTGCGGGCTCCGGCTGCGAGGCTCATACGCAGGCCTACCAGCGTCGCCTCGTACTCTGCTTCATTATTAGACGCTTTGAACTTGAACTTGATGGCATACTCAAATACGTTTCCTTCTGGAAACGTCATTATGACTCCTGCCCCACTCCCCGTTTGGGCTGAGGATCCATCCACTTCCACCTTCCAGACCCCAATGTCATCCTCTTTCTCCTCATAGGAGGCTTCCACTATGAAGTCTGCTAAAGCTTGTGCCTTGATGGCTGCTCTAGGCTTGACCTCAAATTCATACTCAGGAAGCTCGATTGCCCACTTTAAGAGTCTACCCGATGCATCCATCTTTTGTAATGCTTTCTCCAGCGAGTGGTTTGTGAGGACCTCTATTATATGCACATCAAAATATGGTTTTAGCTTTCTTGCTGCTGTGACCACTGCGAAGGCTAGCTTCTCTCTCAGGGGGTATCTTTGCTCTGCCTCGGTCAGCAGTGGCTCAGGAAATATATCGGCCTTTGTTGCTTCTGTCTTTCTACGAGCAGAATGACTGCGATTGTCTGTATTGACGCTGAGATGTACAACTGCAGCTTTTCCCTCAGCTCCATGTTGATCATTTTTGGGAGCTTAGTAAGATGCTCCTTAATACCCTCAAAGGCTTCGTTCTCCTTTCAACAACTGATAGAATGGCAAGGCTTTGTCTGCTGACTTGCTAATTAATCTAGTCAGTGCGGCCATTCTTCCTGTCAACCGAATGATATCTTAGGACTACTTCGACCTTTTCTGGGTTGGCATCTATTCCTCTCTCGCTGATCAGAAAACCCAAGAACTTTCCGGAGCTCACTCCAAAGACACATTTCTTCGGGTTGAGCTTGTTTCCATACTTGTTCAGGGTGGCAAATGTTTCCTCCAGATCCATGATATGTCCAGCCTGCGTAACGCTCTTAACAATTGAGTCATCAACGTATACTTCCACATTTCTTCCCTTCTAGTGAAGGAACACTCTATCCATTGCCTTCTGAAAAGTTGCTCCAGCGTTCTTCAGCCCGAAGGGCATAGCTATGTAATTATACACTCCCCCTTGTCCGCTTCTCTGTGGTTTTGCTCAGCCCTGCTTGGGTGGTCTACCCTGGGTGTGTTCTCTGCCCGGGTGACCTCTGCCCGCTTAACTGAGTCACCTGTTGCTTCCCTACCCAGCATTGCTCTGTCAGTCTCGTCTGCTTTGATGAACTCATGCGCTTTATCCAGCGTTTCAGCGAGAGTTTTGAGGCTCTTACGCCCCATGTATGCTCTGAATGGTGACCCTGGTAATAGGCCACATTGCATTGCTAACAGCGCTACCTCCTGGCTCATATTTGGGATGGTTGTTGCCTCCTTGTTGAATCTGGTGATGAACTCCCTTAGGGGCTCATCCTTTCCCTCAACCAGGGACATCAGCTCGGTTGTCATCTTGGTTCTGTCCACCAAGGTTATGAAATGCTCCATGAACATTCTCTTCAGCTGGCTGTACGAGTACACAGAACATTTGGGGATGGCGATGTACCATTCCACTGCCAGCCCCTCCAGAGTTGGTGGGAAAGCCTTACACCAGACTGAGTCTGTCATGGTGTAGAGTACCATATGATTCTCGAAAGCTGATATGTGGCTTTTGGGTGTTGTGGTTACATTGTACTTGCAGCTCGACATCTTCACCTTTTCTATGGGTTCTTCCAGAATCTCCCGGCAAAATGGGGAATCATCTGGAACAACCTGGATTTGCGCTCGTTTGTCTCTCTCCGGGCTGGGTCCTCGCTCTACGGCCGGTGACCTACTGCGAGGGACCCGCGTTTCCGGGCTAATTCGAGCGGGGGTTATTTCCTCCACGCTCCATTCTCGATTCGGATTGCGAGCTTCCAGCTCCAATACCTTTTTCCTAAGCTAAATGAGCTCTTTCTGCTCGGGGGTGAGAGTTGAGACTTCCGGCTTTTTCGCTGCGGGCTCCGTAGCTGTCGTTGTCGGTGATGGGCTTGCCCCCTTACCCATATTGGTAAGGACCGCTGTCATTGCAGCCAGCTGCTCCTTGCTGCACTTAGAGAGGTTCTGCAGAATGGCTGGTGTTTCGGGTATTTTTTGGATTTCCTGGGATACTGGTCACGCTCTGCTGGCAATGAGCCGGTCCTACCTGCAAAACAACGAATATTCCGATCAACGGAATATTCGCCTCCGACGATCAAGTCAGTGATCAGAACGGAAAAAGGGCTAGAGAGAGAAAGTAGAGAGAAGTTGGAGCTATTTAATGCTCTGTGTTTTCAATTGTCTGAATCCCCTCCCATCATAAATGATTGGGGTATTTATAGGGGTGGGACTCGTGCCCCTCTCTAGGGTTTATACCCTAGATTTGCGTGACGTGATTGGCTGCGCAATCAACGAATGCCACGTGCCCCTCTAGGGGGGCGTCGTTTTGCGGCTTTCAGCGTCATCTCTCGGGATTTGGGCCCTGACGTTGTTAGGGCTTTTTGGCGTGCTGATTTTTAGAAGGATCATATTGCTTAAACACATGGCATCTTCCTGTGGTGACACGTGTCACCCTATGACTGGGCCACATGTCACTTTGGGATTGGCCTGAGACCTTAAGAACTCTAGATTGCGTGGCATCTTCCCGTGGTGACACGTGTCACCCCATAACTGGGCCACGTGTCACTATGGGATTGGTCCACGTATACGAGGTATTTTTA
The DNA here is from genome assembly GCF_948465745.1 of Chenopodium album. NCBI lineage: Eukaryota > Viridiplantae > Streptophyta > Magnoliopsida > Caryophyllales > Amaranthaceae > Chenopodium > Chenopodium album. Next base: position 29,325,025 of record NC_137834.1, read on the forward strand.
CCCTCAACATTTTCCCCTCAGAGGGGATGGCTCGTACGCTTATAGGCCGGCTCCTCTGACCTTTAATAGCCTTGGCGCGTACAGATGTATTAGAGCACCGATTCTACCGCATCAAAACTAAGGACATCGAATTTAACTTGCGGATGAATCGGTTCAATGCTGAGCCAATTCAACTTGGACGCGGGGATCTCAAGCCCGATAAGCCACCCGTCCACCCCAACCAGGAGCACCAGCTTGAATATTTCAAAGTCAAGCGGGTGAAAAGGAACGGCAAGACTGAGCGCGTTCCAAGTAACTGGGTCCCTTTATCTAGCTGGCTGCGGGATCCCACCTTCATTTCCGCCTATGGCCTATACAAGAACCTGCCCCAAGGTGGACGCACGGACACATATTCTTACACTTACACATATTATTTGATCTTGAAAAATTTTCTAACTCTTTTTCTTCCTCTTTCAGCTGAGGCGTTCAAGATGTTGGACAAAGAACAGAAAGGGGAGGTCAACATGTCCGAGATTGACTTGGCTCGGTACAAGGCTCGCCAGAGGCTGTACGAGCAATCTAAAGGAGTAAGTAAACCAAACAATTTTTCTTCCTTACGTCCGTGTATGCATTACGGAGGAGATCTTCTTCCTAACTAGGCTCGGCCTATTATACCATCTTGCTTTCTTTTTCTAACTTTTGTCTCTACAGCTGGCCACTCCAACCCCCAGATCCAAACGGAAGCAGTCGTCTCCTGCGTCCAAGACGGATCAGGACGGCAAGGCCTCCAAGCAAAGGAAGACGGTCGCGTCCAAGACCACTTCCACTTCCGCGGCCAAGACGACGTCGCGGACTGTTTCAAAACAGTCCAAAGGAGAACTACCCCGGCTGAGCGATAGCGGGGCCTCCAAGTCCATAGATCCGGCCGCCATGCCGGGTCATGTTAGGTCCGAGAAATCGGAAGATAGGGGTAAGTCGACCTAGGCAAAACCGACCGGGCCAGAAGTGACTCCGCCCGTCCAAAGAGTCAATGAATCTGATTGGCTTGATGTCAATCAGTCGGCCGGCGATCAGCTTGGCCGGACGGGGGAGGAGAGTAATGAGCCTGCGCCGCCCCCGTCTTTCAACCTCCCTACTCCTCCAAGCTTCTCTGACGGTCAGTGCCAATAACTTTGGATCTTATTTTGTTCCTTTCTTTTTTTTTTTTTTTTTTTTTTTTTTTACACTCTTTGCGTCCGCCTACAGACATCGCAGAGGAGCTACAAATGAAGCTGCCCGGCCAGTCCCTTACTAGAGCGGACAGGAAGGCGATGCGGGAGGCCATGGCCCGGGCCGTCCCTGCTGAGCAGCGAGACAAGCTGCGGGGAATTCATGAGGGCTTCCTCGGCCCCATGATCAATTGCAGCGCTGAGGTAAATTTTACCCTCAAATGCACTTAGCCAATTTTTCTCTCATTTTGCTAACACATTTACCCTGTACGCAGCTCTTCCTGCGGCTGAATGCCTTCCTGGAATGGAAGAACAAGGAGAATGAGCGGCTGAAGCATGCCTGGGCCCAGATTCAAAAGACGCAGGATGTCGTTACTGGGGAGGTGGCCGTCCAGCGCCGCTATTTTGAGACCCAAATCAACGCGCTGTCCGACAAGGCTGCGCGGCAGGCGGAAGATTTGGTGAAGCTGGGCGAGGCCCTACAGCAAGAATCCGTGGCCAGGGAGGCCATGAGACAAGAGAGGGACCGAGCCTTGCTGGACGGCGAACGCTGGAGGGCAGGGTTCGAGGCCTCCGAAAAGCTTTAGAGTGATGTGGCCTTGGCCCAAAAACACTTGAAGGAGGCCTTGGACGAGTCGGACGCTCTGAGGGCCGAGGTGGAGACCTTGAAGAAGTCTGTTGAGGACTTGACTCTCTAGCTGAAGACGCCTCGGGCCCCTAGCGCAGACGAGGTTGTCCGCATTGAGCAGAACGCTGAGGATAGGCTGAAGAGTTTCTTCTTTGATGCGTTCGAGCTCATGGTGGAAGATGGGGAGGCCGCCTATTTTCAAGAGCGCTTCACTAAGCGCCTCACTAAGCGCCTCAACTTCGTCTGCCTCAGGGAAGAAGCTAAGAAGGCTGGCCTGACTTTCAGCAGCTTCTCAGGATCCCATCCCAGTTCTTGATTCAGCTTCTGCCCCGGCCGCCCCCTGACTTTCAGCTTTCTCTGCTTTTAAGCTCTATTTATGTATATTTTTCTTGACTTTTTCAACCGCCTTTTCGAGCGGTTTTATGTAAGATACTTTACCGCCTTTTGAGCGGCCCTTTTATTAATTGAGTTTGATGATTTTTCTTCACACTTTGCATAGTTCACACATAACGAGTTTTTTGCATTTTTATACGCGTACTTTTCACGTTTTTGTATCTTCGCACAATTGGGGGGGTATGCCCCTTTATTCGGCGTTCGCCTAGTCCATACTTTGGGTGGTTTGATTGGCTTGGTAGAATTTATACCTTAGGCGGTATGACTTTTACCAAGTTAATCAAATCATAATAATGATTGCCCTTGGACTAGGTGGTACGCCGAATCAACACATATATTGGCCGTTAAATTGGCTTTGTTTGAGTTTGTCCGTTGAAACTATCGCTCGGACGCACTCAGGAAATTCCAAGTGTGATCTCAACTTAAAATTTTCATGTTCGGCTAGGCTGAAATGCCTTGGTATTCCCTTGCCCCACCATGTGGGTTTCACAGGGTATCTTACCCTTATCGTCCGCATTACTTTAGGGCGGACGCATTCATGTGAATTTTGGGATCAAGCTGCCCATTCTTATTTTATTTAATTTATTTTTGTTCTGCGACCGTGTTGCTATGTTACAAGTAACCTGCTTGCAACTTTCACGCGACCTAGCCGTATAAGTTATGACTGTACAAATAAGCATAAATTAAATGGAAAGGTAATTATAACAATGTTTGACCTTGTCATTAATTTGTCAAAATTACATTGTTGTGGCCGTACGGCTTACATTACTCGGTCAACAGACCTAGCTGTATGCACAGCTTTTTGGCTAAGTAATTAAACATAATATTTCTTCAGATTGTCAGTGTTCCATGTGCGCGGGATGGGTCGGCCGTTCATGGCTTCAAGACGGTAAGTCCCATCTCTGACCTCTTCCCTGACTCGATAAGGCCCTTCCCAATTTGGGGTCAGCTTGCCATCCTCATTTGCTCGCCCCACCGCCTCCATCTTCCTTAGGACCAGATCTCCCAATTTTATTGGCCGCTTTGACACTCGGCGATTGTATGCCCTGGTCATCCGAAGGCGATAGATTTCGTGTCTAAGCGCCGCATTGCCCCTAGCTTCAGGAAGGAAGTCTAGAGCGGTCTTCATGGCTTCCCAATTGGCCGCTTCATCATATAGCATCACTCTAAGAGTGGGCTCATACATTTCAATTGGAAGGACTGCCTCAGCACCATAGACTAAGAAGAAGGGAGTTTCTCCAGTGGAACTTTTGGCCGTGGTTCGTATGGACCACAGCACATTAACCAATTCGTCAGCCCACAAGCCGCCTGCTCTTTCTAGCTTACGCTTAATTCCATTGGAGATCAATTTGTTGTATGTCTCTACTTGACCATTTCCTTGTGGGCGGCCGACTGTAGCAAAGCAATGAGCTATGCCCTGGTCTTCCAACCATTTTTTGAGTTAAGGCGTTTCGAACTGAGGTCCGTTGTCAAACACCATAGACTGAGGAATGCCAAAGCGTGTAATGATACTCTTCCATATGAAATCTGTAACATCTGTCCACTTGATGCCTCAGACGGCCTCGGCCTCTACCCATTTTGTGAAGTAGTCTACTGCTACAAACACATACCGCCTCTAGCCGGATGCTGGTGTGTATGGTCCTAAGATGTCCATCCCCCATTTGGCAAAGGGGAGCGGACTACTGATGGCCGAAAGGCTGTTGGCGGGTCGGTGAATTAATGTTGCGAACCTCTGGCATTTGTCACATTTCTTCACCATTTCCATTGCGTCCGACTTTAAGCTCGGCCAGTAGTAACCCAGGCGGGCAGCCTTTTCAGCCAAAGCTCGTCCTCCAATGTGAGAACCACACTGCCCTTGGTGAATATCATCCAAGACATCATACCCTCTCTCAGGAGTAATGCATTTCAGGTATGGCTTTACAAATGCCTTTTTGAACAACTCTCCTTGCTTAACTTCAAACCAAGTCGCTCTCTTTTTCATCAACCAGTTCTCTTTAGGATCGGCCGGGAGTAATCCGTCCTTAAGGTAAGATATGATCCCGTCCATCCAAGTGGAGCTTCTATCAATTGCGTGTACTGGCTCAACATCGATGCTCCTCTTCTCTTTTACTTCCCAAAACACTGACCTGGGAGAATCACATGATGCTGAGGATGCTAACTTAGAGAGGGCGTCCGCCTGATGATTGGACGAACGAGGGACCTGCTGCAGGGTAAAATGGTCTAGGCTCTCAGCCTCCTCTTTTACAATCTTCAAGTATTTTACCATGGCCGGCCCCCTCGCCTCAAAGTCTCCATTCACCTGGCCGACTACAAGTAGGGAGTCCGAGCACACGTCAATTTTTGTCGCTCCTGCCGCCTTACACATTCTGAGGCCCGCCAAGAGGGCTTCGTACTCGGCCTCGTTATTAGAGGCTTGAAACTGGAATCTCAGGGCGTACTTAAACTTATCTCCTTCAGGTGACTGACATATAACACCTGCACCGCAACCAGTGGTTGTCGCACTGCCATCCACGAACACTTTCCAGATTTGATCTCCGGCCGTCTGAAGATCCGGCCGAGTCATTTCAGCTAAAAAATCAGCAAAGGCTTGCCCCTTGATTGCTTTTCTTGGCTCAAATGTAATATCAAAACCTCTCATTTCCAAGGCCCATTTGAGCATACGGCCGCTTGCCTCTAGCGTTGTAAATGGTTTCTTCAAAGGTTGGTCTGTGTAGACCACAATTGAATATGCCAAGAAATATGGCCGCAACTTTTTTGATGCCATGTACAATGCCAAGCCAAATTTTTCAATGGGGGGATACCTTAGCTCAGCGTTATGTAGGACGTGGCTAACAAAGTAGACAGGGATCTGGCGACCTTCCCGCTCAGCAAGTAGGACGACACTTAAGGAGTGCTCTGAGATAGCAAGATAGATGAACAATTTCTCGCTCTTAAGTGGACTGACAAGCCGAGGCAATGTATGTAAATGGCCTTTTAGCTGTACGAATGCTTCCTCGGCTTCCTCTGTCCACTCAAACATGGCTTTCTTTTTTATGGTTTGAAAGAAATAGCGGCACTTATCCCCTGATCTTGACAGAAATCTACCAAGTGCGGCCAAACAGCCGGTCAATCTTTGGACTTCTTTAATTGTCCTTGGTGACTTCATGTCCAAGACAGCTTGGATTTTTTCAGGGTTGGCCTCGATTCCACGTTGATCAATTAAAAATCCGAGAAATTTACCGGACTCAACACCAAAGACACATTTCTTTGGATTTAACATCATCTTATGCCGCCTGAGTTCGGTAAAAGTTTCTCTTAGATCCTTCAAATGGTCGGCCGGCTCTTTTGACTTGACAATCATGTCATCAATGTACGCCTCCATATTCCGGCCGAGCTGATCTATGAAGACTGTGTTTACAAGTCGCTGAAAGGTAGCTGGGGCATTCTTAAGGCCGAACGGCATGACTCTGTAACAGTACAACCCCTGCTCAGTCACGAACGCCGTTTTTTCCTGGTCTTCTTCCCATAACGGAATTTGATGGAATCCGGAGTATGCGTCCATAAAGCTCATCAGGGCATGCCCGGCCGTCGAATCAACCAGCCGGTCGATTTTGGGCAGGGGAAAGCTATCCTTAGGGCATGCCTTGTTTAGATCTGTGTAATCCACGCACATTCTCCAAGTTCCATTCGGCTTTTTGACAAGGACCACATTAGCCACCCATTCTGGGTAAAAGCATTACCGAATGAAACCGGCGTCCAGAAGCTTCTTAACTTCTGCTGCGGCCGCCTGATTCCTTTCCTCTCCATGATTTCTTTTCTTCTGGCGGACAGGTTTAACGGCCGGATTTACCGCTAATTTTTGCACAGCCAGATCTGGACTTATACCTGGCATTTCCCCGACCTTAAATGCAAATACATCCTTGAACTCTCTCAATAATTGAATTAACTCATCCCCAAGCACACCCAAAGCTATAGTGCCCACACTGACTGTCCGATTTGGTTGATCGGGGTCGAGCACTATATCCTGGTGATTGCCGGCCGGCTGGGGTCGTAACTCTTCTGGCCGACCGACAGTCATTAGCTGCTATGCTTGCTCTATCTTGGCCGCCTTACGCTTCTGGCCGACCTGGTGTGTTGGGAGTGAGGTTCCTTCTTCTTTTGGCTCGAACGATTTTGGTCCGCGCGCTGTAGGCTTAACCGCCAACTGATTACATTCCTTTGCCATCTTCTGACTTCCTTGGATTGTACCTATTTTCCCGTCCGTCCTCTCAAACTTTAGCAGCATTAGGTGAGGCACAATGACTGCTTTTGCTGCATTCAGCGTAGGACGGCCGAGTATGACATTATATCCAGTAAGCTCTTTCACAACCAAAAAGCGGACAACCATATCTCTTCCTTCCCCTTTTTTCCCAAATCGGACGAGTAAGTCTATCCGGCCCACCGGGTGGATGACATTCCCCCCCAAATCCGACCAACGGGTGAGTGATGTCTTGGAGAGCATCCTCTGGGAAGCTTAGATTTTTCAAGGCGGCCATGCTGATGATATCAGCCGCGCTACCCGTGTCTATCAATATTCGTCCGACCTTCAAATTGGCTATCTTCATAATGAATACCATGGGATCATTGTGCAAGGCTTTGACCTCCCCTCGATCGGCCTCACTGATGATTACTTCGGGGAAGGGTTCAGCCTTCACTGAATCCATCTGCATAACCTTTCCCAAGTTCCGGGCGTCCTGCTTGATTCCTTTCATAGTGGGACCGCCTGAGGCAAATCCTCCTGATATCACGGCCACAAAGCCTGAATCAGTGTTGTTGCCATCATCTTTATCTTTGTTCTTATCGTTCTTCTGTCTTTGCTCGGACGTGTTGTTTGTCCGTGTGTAGGTGAATTTGGACTTCATCACATATGAATTCAGCATGCCCTTCTTGGCTAGTTTGTCCAGGAGTCTCTTCAAGTTGATACAATCATTTGTGTCATGTCCCACTTCCTTGTGGTAATGACAATACTTGTTCTTGTTCCTATATTGAGCCGGGCCTCTTAGCGGCTGTGGCTTCTCAAACTCAAACTTATCCTTGATTTCCATCAAGACAGAATAACAGTCATTGTTAAATTCAAACTGAGGCTCGTACGCCTTGACCTTCTTGACTTTCTGTGGCTGGCCATCAGCCACCTAGACTTCCTTTCTCTTTTTCCCTTCTTTCTTTTGGCCGGCCGAGTCTTGCTGAGAAGATTTCTTCTCAGCCCCCTTGGCCGGCGCTTCTGCTTTTGTGAGCGAACCAAAGTCCGCCGCCTCAATATAAGCTTCGGCTTCCCGCAAAACACCTGCGTATGTCCGAATCTTTTTCCTTACCAGGTTAAATTTAAAACCATTGTGCCTTAATCCCCGGAGAAATTCAGAGTAAGCCATTTCGTCCGGTAGATTATGAATTTGGGCTTTTTCTTGGTTAAATCGCTGGACGTACGAGCGTAAGCCCTCATTTTTTTCTTGGACGATTGTCGCCAAGTTAAGGCTAGTCTTTCGAGGTGGTATGTTGTATGAAAAATTTCCCACGAACAGTAAACTAAGAGTGGTAAAACAATTGATACAACCGGCCGGCAGACTGTTGAACCAGTCCTGTGCCACACCTTTCAGAGTGGCCGGGAAACATTTGCACCACGTAGCATCATCTACACTTTGCAAGTACATCAGGTTCCTGTACGAGGTGATGTGCTCTTCTAGATTGCCCATGCCATCATAGGCTCCCACAAGTACACTCTTCACTTTTGGTGGCTGAGGGGCATTTAGGATATCTTGCAAAAACGGGGGCGGCTTATCTCCCAGAGTAAGTAGGCGCATCTGCCAATCAATGGGTTGCGGTTGCACGGACGGTCCAATCAGATAGGGAGCTTGTCCGTACACCTGCCCATATGGCCCATATTGTCCGTATGCCTGGGGGTTTGGCTGCATCAAGCCATTAAACCCCTGAGGTTGATATTGCAGTGATTGAGCCAGAATAGGAGTTGGAGCATGGAAGACTGGAATAGGAGTTAGGGTGCGAACTGCCTGACTTCCACTTGAGATGGCCGTGTTGGTATGCTGGGAAAGAGAATGATGTGAAAAATCATCCGGCATTGTCGGGGTTGAGGCCGTGTCAGAGTAGGCGGCACGCTCCCGCTGCTTATGCCGAAGGTAATCTCTTGCGTCCTTCCATCGTCTGGACGGTTCAGGCTCCTCTCTTCGAGGCTGTCTACCTCTCCCCCCAGCGGACTGCGTTTTCGCCAGCAAGTCAGAGAAATTAGTCCGCGGTACTCACGGGGACCTTCCAGTCGGCCTTCGAAATGGGGTGTTTCCAGCGTCCGTTGCATGGATTGTTTTACTGTGTGTCTTTCTTGGAGCCCTCTGTTCCTCTCTCTTGGGCGGCTGCTTAGAGGTAGAGGCTCCGTTTTCAATTTCTTTTCTAAGCTTGTTAAGCGCGACCTTAAGAGAGGCTGCGGTAACAGGAGGGTCATCAGCTTCTTCAAATGTGGCTATCAGAGGATCGCTAGTACGGATCGTAGGGATTAAATCCTCTACATGTCCATCCTCGCCTGGATTAGGTGTCTGACCGTCTATCGCCATAACGTACGAGTATCCCCACAGACGGCGCCAAATGTTTCGGGTATTTTTTGGATTTCCTGGGATACTGGTCACGTTCTGCTGGCAATGAGTCGGTCCTACCTGCAAAACAACGAATATTCCGATCAACGAAATATTCGCCTCCGACGATCAAGTCAGTGATCAGAACGGAAAAAGGGCTAGAGAGAGAAAGTAGAGAGAAGTTGGAGCTATTTAATGCTCTGTGTTTTCAATTGTCTGAATCCCCTCCCATCATAAATGATTGGGGTATTTATAGGGGTGGGACTCGTGCCCCTCTCTAAGATTTATACCCTAGATTTGCGTGACGTGATTGGCTGCGCAATCAGCGAATGCCACGTGCCCCTCTGGGGGCGCCGTTTTGCGGCTTTCAGCGTCATCTCTCGAGATTTGGGCCCTGACGTTGTTAGGGCTTTTTGGCGTGCTGATTTTTAGAAGGATCATATTGCTTAAACACATGGCATCTTCCCGTGGTGACATGTGTCACCCTATGACTAGGCCACGTGTCACTTTGGGATTGGCCTGAGACCTTAAGAACTCTGGATTGCGTGGCATCTTCCCGTGGTGACACGTGTCACTATGGGATTGGTCCACGTATACGAGGTATTTTTACCCTCAACAGCTGGCATATTTACGGGCTGCGGTTTCTTGGTTACAGGTGTTGAAACAATAAGCTCATTGTTCACGCCGGTTAACGGCATTCCGTACTTGAAAATAGAGCTGGATCCTACCGGATCTACTGGTTTCGCCGCTGCTTTAGCAGTGGCTGATGTCGATCCGATAGGGTTGGATTTCTTTGAGATGGTCGATTTGGGGTTTCCGGTGGATCCTTTTGGATCGCTGGTTATTGGGGGTGTTTTTTGTGGTGTTTGGCTGGTCTCATTAGTTTTGGACCTGGGTGTTTGTACAGTTTCTTCTCCAGCCATGGTGGTTAGTTAATTAGTCCCTAGCTTAGTTGGTGAACCTTAGGTTAGATGATCCAATCCCCTCCTTCTAGCGCCAATTGTTCCAGGTATGGATCCAAGGGTTCTGCTGGGTAAGCTGGGTCCCGTCAACAACCTACACACGGCAGCACACGTAAATTGCCCTCGGGGGTGGCTCGAGGAACCCCCCTCCGAAGCTTAAGTTAGAGAGTGTTTAGAGAGAGAAAGTGTACTTAGATAGATATAAAAAGTGTAATAACTTGAGTGTCTAACCTCCTTTCCGTTGTACTTTACCCTTTATTTATAGGCGTTCTATCTCCTTCGTGGAGAGTTTAGCCTGGTCAGCCCTGCGGGCAAACTCTGCCGGGCTGATGAGCCCTCCTTTAGTTGCTTATTCGGCGGTGAGTGTGCACCCTGGGGGCTGTGCGATAGTTCAGCGGGAGCTATCCTATACAATTATTATAATGATTATTATAATTATGATTGTTATGATTATTATTATGTTGCTTGATATATATTTTTATTGCTTGATCACACATTTTATGCATGTTTAAAGGGCATTTGTACTTGTAATCACACTTAATAAGATAATTAATAATCTTGTTTAGGGTTAATTTGATTATAATTTAAGTGATCGTCAATAATAGATTTATTTGTGCATTAATATTCAACCAACATAGATAAACAGGTTTAGGGTAATCCTATTGATTGCATTTTAGTCAAAAAGCGCACATGAATACGATCAGAATAAAGTATGTAGAGGTCTATTATTAGGGTAGGTTCAATCTCTTTTAGGTTGGATTTGTACCTTCATCCCCGAACCCTTATTTGGTTCAAGACCTTATGGAGTTGACGATCTCTTGCATCGTTAAGGGGTGTAACCTTCACCCTGTGAACGGTTTACAAGTTCCTAAAACTTGTTGGCGACTCTTTTGCTCTATTTTCTTCCCTTTTGGACGCCACCGTACTTTAGTGTATGATCACAGTGGGGTTCAAGCTAGGGGTTAACGCTTGAAATTATTCCCTACAACTACCAACCTCCACATCAAAGACCACAACAGGTTGTTACTCCTCCATTTGGTTCTGGCATATCAAAAATCAAAACGATGTTAGCCAATATGCAGAAGCAGATGCAGAGTAGAGATGCGCAAATTCACTCTTTAATAGCACATAATAAAATAATAGAACTCATATTGCGCAACTTTCCTCTACTCTGCAAACTTGCCAGCAGGGAGCCCTACCATCACAGCCAGTACAAACAACACAATACACAAATGCATTTACTCTGAGGAGTGGTTCACACTATGATAGGCCACATATGCCCAAAGATGATGAACCTGCTACAACAAAAATTGCTAATCTTGATTATGTTAAGCCAAACAATGTTGTTACTAGCCCTGTAGGGCTACGGGGTAAAACTAATTTTTCTTGTAATTCTTTGCAGGGTAAACCCTAGGATAAGAGTGGAGATGTGCAGGGTCTTTCTATCAAACTTCCATTCCCTAATAGACATTTAAAGAGTAAGTTGGATAAGCAATTTGGTAAGTTTCTGGAGGTTGTGAAGAATTTGCCGGTAACAGTTCATTTCATAGATTTAATTACTCAAGTTCCTGCATATTCTAAACTTATGAAAGAAATTTTGACTAGAAAAAGATCTATTAGTGAGGTAGAGACGGTTGCTTTTACTGCAGAATGTAGTGCTATATTACAGAATAAATCTCCACCTAAACAAAAAGATCCGGTTAGTTTTTCTATTCCATGTCATATTGGTAATCTGATGATTGAAAAAACTTTATGTGATTTGGGTGCTAGTGCAAGTGTTATGTCATTATCTGTGAGCTCTAAATTAAATATGGGTAAAATAAAAAGCTACCAATATTACTCTACAAATGGCCGATCGTAGGGTGAAATACCCTTTAGGTGTTTTAGATGATGTTCCTGTTAGAGTAGGTAAATTTTATATACCTGTTGATTTTATTGTTCTTGATATGGAGAAAGATTTGCAAATTCCGATTATTTTGGGTTGACCATTCCTTCATACTGCAGGGGCAATAATAGATGTCAAAAGTGGTAAACTTACATTATGTGTAGGGGATGATAATATCACTTTTAATTTAAATAATATCCCTAAAAGCCCCATGTTAGAGGAACAATGTTTTAGTATTGGTGTGGTTGATGTAAATAATTTTTCTAATAAGCCCCAAGCTCCCGTTAGAGATCCCTTGAAGGTGGTATCTATTGTTGCATCTTCTTCGGGAAAACTAGTACTTGGAAAGATGAAGTGGATGCTATAAAAAGAGCTCTAAATTGTGTAGGGCTCGGGTTTGAAGATGAACAAGAGGAGATTGAGAAACAAGTTGTAGAGTTTGAGCCCGTAGTGAAAGTTCCACCCGATCGAGTGATATTTGCTCAACCAAGGGCAAAAACGAAGAAAATTGAGTGTAAGAAGAAATTTCGTGCATCAAGTGGTGAAAAACGCTATAACTTTTGCGTTTCTTAACGAAATTTTGCGTGTGACCTATCATTCAAAAGCTCTTTAAGTCTACTTTCCAATGAAATTAGAATCACTGCATTATCATTTGTATATAAAAAGTTATGAGCAAAATAGTGAACATGACTCGTTTTTGCCTTTACTCTTACTAACACTTTGTTTCTTTTTTGTCCAAAATTGTATCAAGGTGATGCATTGCAATGTTTGGGATGGTGGTGGATACGAGTTTGATGATGAGGGGTAGTCACTTGGATTACTAGCTTTCCTTTAAGCCAATGAGGACATTGTCAGATTTAGCTTGGGGGGATTTCGTGTATACATAGGTACTCTTTCTTTCCCTTTTCTTTTTATTTTCTTTGGTGTGTTTAGTTTAGTTTCTTTGCTTTCTTAGTTTAGTTTTATTGATTTTATATTATAGATTTGATTGCATTCTTAGGTTAGATTTATTGCTTAAAAAATGAAAATAAAAAATTTAAAAAATTTAAAAAAATACAAAAATACGTTCCAATGAATATTAAATCATGCTTTCCAGTGCACCATGATGAAATTTTTTTGAAATTATTTTGATTCTTGGTTATTGATGATAAATATTGAGGATAAGTTGATCATGATTTGATATTTGATTGCTTTGAAATCTTAACATGAGCCAATTTTTCCCAACTACATGTGAATATAGTGCTTGACTAGTTGATTTGATGAGGAATTGTCTGTTTGTTCCTGGTATGTCAATGAAGTTGAGTATTGATTTTTAACTTTTAGTAATGTTTGTATGACTCATTATTATGTACATTGAGGAGGACGAAGGCGTTTATTCTTTTGGTGGCCTTAAGATGAAATTAGATACATTTGTTCCCTTCTTACTACCCATGTTGTTGCTTGTGCCCTTTTATTGTTTATTTAACGACATTACAAGCCTATTTAAGCCCAATTGGTTACTAGTCCCAAACTTGGCTTGGGGGAGCTAATAGTTAGTGAGGTGAGTGTAGGGAATAATTTCAAGTTTTAATCCCACTAGCTTGAACCCCACTGTGATCATACACTAAAGTACGGTGGCGTCCAAAAGGAAAGAAAATAGAGCAAAAGAGTCGCCAACAAGTTTTAGGAACTTTTAAACCGTTCATAGGATGAAGGTTACACCCCTTAACGATCCAAGAGATCGTCAACTCCATAAGTTCTAGAACCAAATAAGGGTTCGGGGATGAAGGTACAAATCCAACCTAAAACAGATTGAACCTTCCCTAATAATAGGCCTCTATTTTATTCTGCCCGTATTCATGTGCGCTTTCTGATTAACATGCAATCATTAGGTTAACCCTAAACCTGTTTAATCTATGTTGGTTGAATATTAATGCACAAATAAACTATTATTGGTGATCACTTGAAATTACAATCAAATTAACCCTAACAAAATTATTAATTATCTTATTAAGCGTGATTACAAGTACCAATTCCCTTTAAACATGCAGGTGATTAAGCAATAACAATAAATATAATATGTATCAAGCAACATAATAAATAATCAATAACGATAATAATAATTAATAATCATATCATAATAATAATCATAATCATAATAATAATAATCATAATCATCATAAATAAAATAATCATCATCAAAATAATAATAATAATAATAATAATATTCATAATCATCATAAATTATAACAATTATAATCATAATCATGTTCATATTAATATTAAATAATAATAAACATAGCAAGATCCTAGGCATGATACTAACAAGATTAATAACAAACCCTAGCATGTCACTAAGCAATAAAAATCAAATCCTTAACCCTAACATGATACTAACAATCATAAATATTAGGAAGAACATAGGAAGCATCGTAACAATCATATTTAATATTAAAATTAACCTAGACATGATACTAGGAATATCATAATAACAATGTAAACATGATTTCTACATCATAATATCAATAAAAACCAATAAAGTACTTACTTTGATGCCTCGTACCTCTTTCTAATAACAAAATACACACGTTAGTAACTTCAAGGAAAATAATAAACAAACAATTAAATTAAATAATTGAAATAGAGATTTGGGACCAAATCCTCAGATTTTAAAACCTTTCACGTCTAGGGCGAAGGCAACTTCGAATATGGCTAGGTGTTTCTAGATCTTGTGAATGCGGAATTTTGTATGTGAAACAAAGTTTAAAAGAAAGAAAGAAAGAGATGAATGAAAACTTGTGAATGAGGAGAATTGGTGAATGAAAACGGAGTTTTTAATACGATATTTAGAGAGAAAATTAGCCAAAAAGATAAAATAAACAAAACAGAGTCTGACGCACAGAAAACAGAGCTGGCGCCACCCTTGGCTAACTGGCGCCAGGCACCAACACTAGCGCCAGGCGCCAGGCCTGGTTCCAGGCGCCAAGGCCTGGGGTTAGGCGCCAAGCTTATTTCCAACGCGCTTTCGAAAATCAGATAAGTTTACCGTACTGGAGGATAAAATCATATAATTTCCTCGAAAATGCTATTTGATTTTAATTAAAACTCTGAAAAGTCAAAAGTCAATTTATCAATGCAAATTGAATTAGGAATGAAAAGAACTTTCTAGAAGATTCTAGAAGACTAAAATCATTCCTAATTGCATTAGGAATGATAAATCATATTAGGCCCTCCCCTAGATCATTGGGCCGCATATAAGGCTCAAACCGGACCCAATTTAGTAAATTGGCCATAATTTCCTCAATATTCATCGGAATTGGGCTTATAATATATCGTTGGAAAGCTCATGTCAAGCCCCATCCAACTACACTATTATTGGACCCATATCATGGACCAACCAAACTGGATTGGCTGTTTTCTTAAAATAAGTTTTCAAAAACAGAGAGAAGAGAAAAGAATTAAGACTTTCCGCAGCAATAGACTTTCTACACTTTCACTTCATTCGATTATGATTCGACACGAAAGGTACTCATCACTGGGTTTGGTTTTGGGGAGACACAAATGGGTGTCTACAGAAGCCCCCACTTTGACAGAGTTTGGAGAAACGCAAGTTTCGAAAACAAAAGTCAAAGTATCGATAGGGACGGAGAATGATTTAGAACGTTCTGCGATCCTAAATTACTCTTGTAACGCCGATACCTGCAAAACTAGCGTTAGTTAAATAGATAAAAGAGTTAAGAAACGCGTATCTTGCACCGTCGAGCACACGTCTCTGAAAGTAACCAATTGTTTTCGCTTTACTGTTGTTTTGATGACCTCCTGCAAGCTAGAGAATGCCATCCCGCTTGAAAACCGCTACGCCCGTAACTGCTTCCAATATAGAAGACTGCTTCGCTTGAAACGATCCTCTTCTGCTTTGATAATATTCCACATCCAAGGGAATACTATCGAAGATTGCTTCTCTTGAAACAATCCTCAGTTGTTTATGACAATTCTCCATAATCCAGGGAACGCTACCTTGCTGTTTCGATGTTCACTCGTCTCCGAACAAAGAGCTTCTTTTTGATATGTTCAATTTCCGCTGTGATAGTCTTCGAAAAGTCACTGCTTCTTAATCCTTAATGCTGCCATGCCAATACGTCAGCGCTTTACTGCTTGTGAACCAGTATGTCGACAATCCTCTTTTATTTGGGAATAGGTTCCAACACAACTCTTGTATGATGTATGACAATCCGATTTAGGGAAATTTGTCAATGCCACGTAACAATCCATCCTTGGAAATGTTGTCACGATGAAGCGACAATCCGTACCTCGGAAAATTTGCCAAAATCCAATTTTTGGAAAATTTGCAAATGCTTCGTAACAATCTTTCATAAGAACTTTGCTACGATCGACAATCCACATCTTGGAATATAACTCTTGAAAGCAATCCACCTTGGAAACTTGCCAACGCTATGCGACAATCCTTTTGGAAAAATATTGCCACTATTGACAATCCGCGTCTTGGAACATTTGCAAAAAAGAGTAGACCGACAATCCACTTCGGGAAAATTTGCCACTTACTGAAATGAATGACAATCCACGTTGAGGAACTTTTGCCGAAATTTATGATGAGTAGAGACCTACGACAATCCTTTGGGAAATTTTGCCATAGGGAACTGGGTGTATGACAATGCAATCTCGGAAAACTTGCCAGCGATGACAATCCGGAAAAATTGCCAAACAGAGAAGGAGCACAGCAATCCACGCTTGGAAACTTTGCCAGAGATGACAATCCAATCTTGGAAAAATTGTCGTTGAAGTAGATGCACGACAATCCATTTTGAAAATATTGTCAGTTCGTTTAAGTGTTTGCTTTTGAACCGATTGTAATGAGCCAGTGTTTTAGGCGCTTAAGCTAAGTGAGACGATCTTTCATCAGGTCGACCACTTAGACTATAATCAAACCGACTACTTAATCATGTCAAATCGCTTATAGGGGCTAACTGGCGTACCAAGGAACCCGAAATTGCTGTATGAAGTCGAAATCACCTTTCTGAGAGGCTTCGAGCTCAGTCGCTACTGAAATGTCTCTGGCGCCAAGCGCTGGAGTAGGGTCTTCCCTGTTCTGCTGCACTTGTATTTATTTTTGACTATAGAACTTTGTCAATTTCTTTAACCATCTTAGGGGTGACCTAAGGCTTAATTATCTTAGGGTTGACCTAAGGTTTAATGTTGCTTGACTCAATAACTTGACACGACTCAAGGTATAAACTTGACTCGATGTGATTGACTCGAGGTTGACTCGACTCGAAGTGAAACGACACGTGTGACTCATGACTCGTGTGTGCATTGTAATGTGATCGTGCGACTCGAAAATGCAAAAAAAAAACAAAAATTTTCCGTCATTTTTGTGGAGGGTACCGACTTTATCCCGAAAAAGAAAGACGCGAAAAAAGAATCGAAGTTTTCGAATGCATGTTGAACGAGCTTAGTCAAATGTCATTTGATACTATCTCTCAAGGTGCAAGGATTAATCCATCCTAGGTTATCTCAACTTTTGACTTCATGATGAAAGTATTTGGGTAACTTAGGCACGGAGGCTAAGCACTTCATACTTCGATGTAATGACAATTATGAGTGATGAGTGATGTTGATATGACAAGGCATGTTAAGATTCCATGATAAAGGGTTCCTAAGGGAAGTATTTAGCCATGTATATGTGAAGTGTGTGATAGTGACACTAAAGTTAGGCCGCAAGGGCTAAGTGTGTGGAAAAATATATTGAAAAGAGTCAAATGGTGGTGACTCTTAGGCTAGGTAAGCTAATGATGTAGGGATCAAGCCCCCAAGTCTAGCTCTAAGTAAATAAGGATGAGCATAGGAAATCCCTTGATATGATCATGGTGCAAGTGTGTGAATGTGAATATGAATGCATGTTTATTACTGCCGCACCTCGGTGTGAGGTTGCCTACGTATCCGTTAGGAATCAGGCCGAACGTAGCTCTAGCCAAACCTCGCACAAGTGTGTGTATACCTCAAAAAGGTCTTTTAAGGGTTGTAACGTGGTTAGGCTAAAGGTTTAAAGAAGAAGGGGATAAAGGCTCAAGACCCTAGATAAGCCCCCAAGGTGTGCAACCTCGCTTTCGAATCTTTATATTTTTGTGCTTGAGTTTCTACTCTTTTTTAGCTCTCTTTTATCTTTTGCTTTAGCATCTATTTTATTTTTATAAGTGTGGGCAATCCCGATCATGCGGTCTATCACTCACTTGGCATTCATGTTTCTCAGGCACGGTACCGAGCACTCGATAAGAGACGCAATCTGAGACGTGTTCTTATCGAAGACATTTTCATATCAAAGACATTGGAACACTTGCCCTTTTGTACACTTTTATTTATTTTTTGCTTATGCTTATTTTTGCTATTTATTTTGATCTTTTGAAATCACTCAAGCTTTTTAGAATTGCATAACTTACACACCATCCCATCCCAAGGTTAGGTAGATGTAGGTTGAAAAAAAGAAAGGTCTATCGTTAGACGAGGCTCAAAGTGGTTTATGAAGAAAGGATTGTATAATTGAAGGGTGAAATGAGATATGATGTGGCTACAAGGGGTGCCTCAGATCATTGGTATACCTTGTGCTTAATTCAACATGGATTTTTTTTTTGTTTTTTTTATTTATTTATTTTTTTAATGCAATATAATGAAATGATTATATATAAGGAAATAAATGCTCATTTTATTAAAAGGGAAAAGTAAAAAAAACTACAAAATTAATCTAAAGGAAAAGAAAAGGTGTCTATGCTAGACTTATTAGGGAAAGGAAAAAAATGAAAAAGAAAATAGAAAAAGAGGTCATGAAATCTTGTCGTTGAAGATCGGCGCCCTCGATGGTACTTGCAATAAGAGTTTGGATTCAATCTCGAAGATCGATTTTCTGGTGTTGGATCCTCGGTAGGGCCAATAGGTTTGATTAATCCTCGATCGTAAAGACGGTCGAAAGCAACATCGTAGGTCATTCCGATGGGTGTGAACTCTCGCCTGGGTTTCCTTTTAGATCCTTGATTATCCATGGCTAAGACACCATTATGGTCAAAGGTACTATCATTATTACTAGAGTGGGCGTTTTCGGAAGAAGAAGGATTGTCGCTCTTCTTTCCTTTCCAGCCACCGTGGTTACTATTGTTAGTAGCTTTTTGCTTTGCGAGGTCATCTTCGATTTCAATTCCGATGTCATAAACGGTCTTGAAAGTATTCAAGTTGTGTTGATATTTTA
This sequence comes from Chenopodium album, assembly GCF_948465745.1. NCBI lineage: Eukaryota > Viridiplantae > Streptophyta > Magnoliopsida > Caryophyllales > Amaranthaceae > Chenopodium > Chenopodium album. Next base: position 29,343,910 of record NC_137834.1, read on the forward strand.
AGTGCTTTGAATGCTTTTCTTGGAGATTCTTGATAAATATTCTCACAGACTCCTTTTCGGTGGGGACCTCAATCATCTTGGCGGAAGTTTCCCTCCATTTGTTAAAGAAAGAAGTAAAGCCTTCATTCTCTTTTTGTTTTAGCATCTCAAGTTGTCTATGGTCGGTTTCAACTTGGATATTGCACTTGTACCTATCAACGAAAGCGTTTACTATCGATTCCCAAGTACAGGTTTTCTCTTTGTCAAGGGAGAAGTACCATTGTTGGCAAACGATTTCAAGAGATAGTGAGAACAGAGAGGGGAAAACCTTCTTATCGATACCCTTAATACTCATTATGGTTTCGAAAGCTCTTAAATGGAAATAAGGGTTATCTATTGCCTTGAATTTAGGGATGTCAGTGGCGTTGAACTTATGCGGAAGAAGTTCCTTGTCCAGCGAGACCCCTTGTGAACTCATGCCCTGAAATTTATAGCCACTAGATAGCTTCCTCAAACTTTGTTGCATGAGGTTCATTTGTTGTTGCTTCACGGGATCATCGACCTTGAGGGTGAGTAGCTTCAGTGTTTCAGTCATGGTAACTAGTTCGTTCCTAAGCTCATTGACTTCCTCTTGAGTTGACATTATCTTCTTAGCCTTCCTCTTTTGACGAATCGGTTTATCAAAAAGTGAGACTTGAACAAAGAGGTTGTCCTTGATTAATCGCCCTTCTCTCCTCGACCAAGTACTGTGGAAAAGGAATTTGGGGATATCTATTGTTAATTATTTGACTCAAACTTTATTCAACATGCAATGGATGGAGGAAGTGAAGAAAAATGGAATAGAATGTGAAGAAGAATAATGGAGGGATATGAAGAATTAGGAATAGGATGTACCCTCCAACTCAAATGACGGAAAAGAGCGACTCATGCATGAACCTAAGACATGGTCATGGTGATGTGTAATCAAAGTGTGTGCTAAGACTAGTGAGTGTAGGTGACATGTTGAGACTCTTGTCATGACCATGTGGCTAGACTATGTGACTAGACTCAAGCAAAGACTAAGTTAAGACTTCACGTATATGCATTAAACTGGACACACTGTGGTATTTTAGTCATAACGTTTGATCTGTGACTCTGATTTGTATGAAACCAACGCCAAACTAAAGATAAAACTCGGGGCTACAGATCCATAGGTTTTACGACTCGTAGTTCTTTCTAGAACTTCAGCTATGACCAAAACAAGTTGACGCTTATGCAGTATACGGGAATAAAAATCCGGGTTGATTTAAAGGAACTATGACTCGATTTTAAGTTTATTTTTTTTTAGCTCAAATCAATTAATTAATTAAACAAAGTCCTTTAGTCATTAATTAGTTTATTAAGACTTATTTACAAACACAAGTCAAACCAAACGATTAATTTAGTCACATAATAAGTATGCACAAGTAGGAGATGCACAAGTAGTCAAGTATTCACAACATGATGCAATGAGTTTGCAACCTAACCATGGCTCTAGTTCTCTAAATTTCGGGATATGGTTTAATCAATAGAGGGTCCATGGTTAATTATCCGGATGCACTGCGCGGAAGCCTAACCGTGAAGGGTTGGCGCGAGTGGATGGGACACCACGAGTTTTAGAAAAAACTCGCTTCCATGGTTTGGTGAATTCGACATCTCGGATGTACCCTTTGTTGCACGGAGCGTTCAATCGGGTAGATGGAGCATGAATTCCCTGAGGGTTATGTCCATATGTAGAACACATATGGGTTTCAGAAAAGTGAGAAAAAAATTCAATCGGGAAGTAGGATCGAGCAAACAATACGAAAAACCGGTCAAAATTAGAACGCATATTTCTGGCTCGATATTGGGGGAAATTGGCGCCAGCAATCAGAGACTGGCACCAGCTTTTAACTGTAGCGCCTGGCGCCAATATTGGCGTCTGGCGCTACGACTAAAATGCTGGCGCCAAGCTCCAGCCCCTGACGCTACTTCCCACATGCCTCAGCAGCTTTCTGTGCTCGATAAAATTTTTCAGTTTCACGCGGTGTTTTTTTAGTCCTAGTTGTGAAAGATATTTCTCAAATTTCCTACGTGTAAAATCCTATGTTTTTAACTCATTACGGATGGTCTTTCCAATGAGATCTTTTTTATGCATATGACAATAATGTTAATCAAAATTACGCACATGAAATACTTAGAACTTTTCGAGTCTCATCCACTCATTATAAATCATTGCCGAAACAAATTCAGGAATTAAAATAGAAATCCTCCCCAGTGGAGTCGCCAAAAAACTGTAGGGAATAATTTTAAGCTTTAATCCCACTAGCTTGAACCCCACTGTGATCATACACTAAAGTACGGTGGCATCCAAAAGGAAAGAAGATAGAGCAAAAGAGTCGCCAACAAGTTTTAGGAACTTGTAAACCGTTCATAGGATGAAGGTTACACCCCTTAACGATCCAAGAGATCGTCAACTCCATAAGGTCTAGAACCAAATAAGGCTTCGGGGATGAAGGTACAAATCGAACCTAAAACAGATTGAACCTTTCCTAATAATAGGCCTCTACTTTATTCTGCTCGTATTCATGTGCGCTTTCTGATTAACATGCAATCATTAGGTTAACCCTAAACCTGTTTAATCTATGTTAGTTGAATATTAATGCACAAATAAACTATTATTGGTGATCACTTGAAATTACAATCAAATTAACCCTAACAAGATTATTAAATATCTTATTAAGCGTGATTACAAGTACCAATTCCCTTTAAACATGCAATAAAGGTGATTAAGCAATAACAATAAATATAATATGTATCAAGCAACATAATAAATAATCAATAACGATAATAATAATTAATAATCATATCATAATAATAATCATAATCATAATAATAATAATCATAATCATCATAAATAAAATAATCATCATCAAAATAATAATAATAATAATAATAATAATAATAATAATAATAATAATAATATTCATAATCATCATAAATTATAACAATTATAATCATAATCATGTTCATATTAATATTAAATAATAATAAACATAGCAAGATCCTAGGCATGATACTAACAAGATTAATAACAAACCCTAGCATGTCACTAAGCAATAAAAATCAAATCCTTAACCCTAACATGATACTAACAATCATAAATATTAGGAAGAACATAGGAAGCATCGTAACAATCATATTTAATATTAAAATTAACCTAGACATGATACTAGGTGTAGACACCTAAAAATGTCTCCCTAAAACCAAACCCGATGATAAATAACCTTTCACCGCCACTATTGGTCGGGTTTAGTATTTAATCCCGAGAGTGCTCATAAAATCGTATTTTATTAAATTCATATTTTTGAAAGGTCTATGGATCAGTCTTGGTGTTTGGTAAAAGCATAGTTTTAATTTGTTAATTAATTTTAAGCCCAAACCTTTTTATTTTATTATTTTATTATTTATTTTTGGCCCAAATATTTTATTTATTTTTATTATTTTCTTATTTTAACCCGAATAATAAAAGTCAGAAAAAAGCCCGAAATTATCAATCGGCACTTAAAAAGCCGAAAGAAATTAGGGTTAAAAATGAATTTAGACGGAAAAGTGGACTGGAACTGACCGTGTCACGGTCAAGCTTGACCGTGTCACGGGAACTCTTCCCGTCTGACGGTGGGACTTCCCGTGACACGGGAGGTCTGCCGTGACACGGGGAGTTCCGTGTCCTTTCCGCGTAAACCCTTAACGCGTTTTCCGTTCCGTTTTGTAAAAATTTCCCGCGACACTCCAAAACTGACCGTGTCACGGGAACTTGTACCGTCTGACGGTAAAGTCTAACCGTGTCACGGTACAGTCTGACCGTGTCATGGGACGCATTTTTAGGGTTTTTATTATTTTAGGGTTCCGTGTGCTCCCTCAGCACATTTCCCTATAAATACCCCCTCATTTCTGATGTACGGGGCAACCAGAATTCGATTATTCTTACTTTCTCTCTTCTATGCTATTAACCTAAACACTAGCCTACCCTTTTCACTTCAAAATTCGTTCTTCAAGCACTCAAAGGAGTCCATATTTACTCGAGGTTCTGTCCTTAAACCAAGGCGTGAAAGGTAGAATTGTTTGAGGGTTTGGCCCCAAAATCAACTTTATTTAATTTAATTTAATTTAATTATTGTTTTATTATTTCCTTGAAGTTACTAACTCGTTTATTATTTTGCAGTTGCAAACAAACAGATTCAAAGTAAGGATCATGCTCTTTTTATCATTGTTATTTTTTCTAACGATTTTTATGGTGTTGGAATTATGATTAAATTGGTTTTATATTAATATTGATTCTATTATTTATTTTGATCACCATATTGCATGTTTAAAGGGAATATGTAATTGAAAATCACGCCTAATAAGATAATTTGGACAACCGGTTTAGGTTCCTTTTTAATCTTATTATTAATTGAAGTGATCACCAAATATTTAGAATTATGTGTGCATTAATTTTGAACCAATTTAGTTAAATAATAGTTTGGAGCAAATTGAATTATTGTTTGTATGCCTTTGAGATCACATGAATGCTTTTCACTATAAGAATCGAGTAGAGGCCAATACGGGCGAATGTGACTCCATGACTCACTTCGTACCATCATCCCCGATCCTCTTTTCGTAGTTCCGAACCATATGGAGTTAGTAATCTCATGGATTATGAATGGGGTGTAACCTTCACGGGTCAATCGTTGTTGCCTATCGTTGTCCCTTATTCGTGGTTGCCTTTTATGATCCGTGAACGGTTTACAAGTTCCTTAAAAACTTGTTAGCGGCTCCCTACTTTGCTTTGTCCCTAATCTTATGTCAATTCCCACTTCCTATGAGTGCCAAGCATATTCACCACATGCTTTTAACGTAGGCGCACTTCAAACGACGCCTACAATTTGGCGACTCCAGTGGGGAGGATTCTTAATTATTTATCGATTTGAGTGATCGGTATTTAATTAAGATGAGTGGATGAGACTTGAAAGATTCTTGAAAAAATATTCCTGTGATTAATTTGGCATTTTTGCATCTGCATAGACGTTTTAACGTCGCATTCAGGTCTGTACCGTAGGAAAAATTGGATAACTTGGTTGCGCGCAAAAGCAAACAGGGCACCAGTCAGATTTTCTGACTGCCGTGTCACGGCAGAGTCTTCCGTGTCACGGTACAGTGTACCGTCTGACGGCACATTGTACCGTGACACGGGAATTTCTGTCGTGTCACGGCAGTCCTAAAATCAGTCCGGTGACCTATTTTCTTTTCCCACAGTCGACTTCCTTCGATTTTTCTGAAAAAAACATATGTGTTCTACATGCGTCTTAGCCCCGGGGAATTTAAGCTCTATCAACCCAAAAACGCTCATGGCAATAAGGGTTCATCCGAGTCATTAAATTCACCCAAACCATGGAGTCGAGTTGGATTTCATCACGGACTCGCGGAGCCGCCCGTTGGCATACACCCTCAAGGGAGGCTGCCTTGCTAACGCGTCCAAACTCTTAACCATGGTACCCTTTTGACACCCAAAGCTTGACCAATAGTTGAACATAGATCTTGACTTTAGGTTGCGAACTTTTTTTGCATCATCGTGCCTAAATTCTATGTGTTTGTTCGGTGCTAACCCTAATGTGTTTGCTCTTTTTGTTTGACCCATGACCGAGGGTTTTTATTCTCACATAGTAATTAGTACGGACTTAAAATCGATTAAAATCTGAAAAAAATCACAAAACTGACCTGGAACTGTGCACCGTGTCACGACATTTTCTGCCGTGTCACGGTGAACAGTGCCGTGACACGGTAAAGGCTACCGTCTGACGGTAAGCCTTAACCGTGTCACGCCAGTCTGTACCGTGACACGGTGCCCAGGAAAGTGTCCCGTCAGTCTTTATTTCTCGATTTTTGTGTCCAGTATTGAGTCGTGTCTAGTTATACGGTCAAAACATGTGTCTATAACCTCACCTAATCACTCACATATTATGTCCGCACTTTTTTTAGTCATGCACCACTTTTGACCGTATTTTAGGGAAGTTTCGTTTTTTTTGTGTCGAAGTAAGACGGATGGTATCCTCCCATGTTTTCTTTTTTTTTTTTTTAATAAGTAGAGCTTCATTAAAAAAAAAAATTTCTTTAATCCGGATAGGTTAAGGTCAAGTTTGGTCATTAAAGGTGTGTTTGTTTCGGTATCACAGCACTTGGGCAAGAAGCAAGGGTAGATTGTTACGGTTGGAGTCCATACCTCAACAACCTCTTGTACCAAAGAGGCGTACAAGGAAACCACCTCAGTCATCTCCACAAGATCCATCTCCAGTCTACTTTCAACCAATGGCCACTAAGGAAGACATCGAGAACCTCAACAGGACAATCGAAAGATTGTCTGACATGATGCAGATACTCACTACTAGAGTCAGCACTGTAGAGCAAGACAAGCAAAACAGTGTCACTACTGCTGCGATGGACAAGATCAAGGAACAAATGAGCAAGATTTCCGAAGAGTTCACTTATGTGGAACAGCCTATCACCTCCTCGTCTATAAGAGAGAAGCTCCCTGAGAAGTTTTCCACTGCTGATATTCCCAAGTTCAAGCCTACTAATAATCCACTTTTCCATTTGAAGGCTTTTTCTGCAACTATGGCTCTTAAGGGAGTAGATGTGACACTCTTCCCTACGGTGTTTCCTCTTTCCTTAGAACATGCCTGTCAACAGTGGTTCTATTCTCTGGAATCCAAGCATGTCGCGACCTGGGAGGATGTTACTGAAAGCTTTATGAATCGGTACAAGTGTAACATCCAGGCCAAGACTTCTGAACGTGAACTCTCCATTCTCAAACAGAAAGAGAATGAAGGCTTCACCACTTACCTAAGCAGGTGGAGAGAAACAGCTGCGCTCTAGGTGGATCCTCCCAAGGAGAAGGAGATGGTTCGCTTGTTCATTGCCAATCTGACGCATAAATACAAGCAACACCTGAAGTTTCTGCCTCTAAGTACCTTTGATGCTGTATACGATATTGGAATCAATATCGAAGACGAACTGATGAAGTCTGTTGGTAGCAACAATAACAACAGCACTTGGAAAAACAAGAAGAACGACACTCCTTCTTCTTCGTCTTCTAAGCCCAATAATGCTACCAACAATATCAACATCAATGATGTGCTGGCCCTCAATGTTCCTCCTCAAAGATTCCAAAGGCAAAGGAGGATTTATACGCCTTTGGGAATGACGTATGATGCGGCTTATGACCGTCTACATGGTCAGGGACTGATTATGCCAATTGGACCATTTCCAAAACCTCGACCTGAGAATAGAACCGCCAACTATGACCCCAATGCTTATTGCAAGTATCACCAAGGCAAGGGTCATAACACTGAGAAGTGTTGGAGGCTGAAAGACGCAATCCAAGACCTGATAGATGCTAACCAACTTCCTGTCCCTCCAGGGGGCAAGAAGCCTAACATTCAAACAGGTCCTCTTTCTGATGCTTTGGCTATCATGGGAGATGAAGTCTCCTTTGATCCATCAATACTCATTCAACCTGTAAATGAACCTCTGCCGGAAGTTGTATTTATCTCAAGCACTGAAGAAGTGAATGGGATTTGGGATAGTGATGATGAAGATGTCTATCTCAAAGACATAACTTGTTCATCTCTCGGCACCAGTAAAGATGTTTGGGGGGACCTTGAGGTCAAAGTTCTCACTAGAAGTGGACGGTTGCAACAACCTAACCCACCTCCACCTCCACCACAATCAAATTTGATAGTTGATCCCATCGACCCTGTGAATAGCGATGTGGTCAAACAGCTGCAAAAGACCAAGGTGGAGATGAATGTATGAAAGCTTTTGGCCACTTCCCACGAGCATCGAAAGGCTGTAATGAATGCTCTGGTGAAGATAGGAGTTGATGACGACATGACTCCTCAAGGATTGGTCAAATTTCTCACTACTGAGCTGCCGAGTACCAGCAATCTGATCTCCTTTTCTGATAAGGATCTACCCCCGGAAGGGGACCAACATAATAAGGCCTTACATCTCACTGTAGTGTGTAGGCAGATGAATGTTCCTATGAGCCTGGTTGATAATGGCTCTGCAATCAATGTGTGTCCACTCCGTACTGCAAGGAAGTTGGGTATAAAGAATGAAGAGTTGACTCCCTCCACTCAAGGGATTCGAGCTTACGATAATACTCGCCGTCAAGCCGTGGGTACTATCGTATTGAATATAACTACTGGGGCTATTGAACGTCGCACCAAGTTTCAGGTGGTGGACATTAAGGCCTCTTTCAATCTGTTATTAGGACGCCCTTGGCTTCATGAGCTAAAGGCGATTCCGTCGTCGCTTCACCAGAAAGTGAAAGCCATAGTGGGAGGAATTCCGATTACTATCGATGCTTCTCCTATGCGCATTCAAGTTATTGATACCCCTATCGTCCATGTTGAACACGACGAGGAAGATGAAGATCTATGGGGGTTTTCTTTAGATGATGTTCTTGCTATCGAAGAAGAGGAAAAGTGTCATCTCGACTTCGATCCTTATTCAAACACTAGTATCAACGCCATTCTGAAGAAGCAAGGTCACTTTCCGGGAATGACCCTTGGGCTCAAGAAGAAAATGGCTAAATCTTGGGGGCATCCTGGTGCAGTCAAGAAGGACACTTTCGGCTTAGGATTTGAGCCGACAAAGGAAGACCTGAAACGGGCTGCGTTGAAATTGAAGGCTCGCAACAATGCTCGAATCACGAAGACATAAATGGCCATGGATCCATATCCGTTCACTCTCAACGGCCAGTACATCAAAGAAGGGGAAGACTTCCCATGCTATGAATTCCCCGAACCATTTGTCCATGATGGGATCCGTGAACCAGGATTCGAGGTATTCCTCGATTGTGACTTCATCGATGAAGAACTCTCCACAGTCGAGAAGTCAGCCAGCCTGAACTCTGATGATCTGGGAATTAACCTTCTTTTTGGAATGGAGAAAAATGAATCCAAGTCGGTCTGCAATGATAACTCTGAGCTCGTTCAAGCGGTCATAGCAAACAAGGAGTTTGATCCCTCCGAGTTAATCGTCCAAGCTGACAACATTTCAAGGGGATGGCGCAAGACATTGAGGATCACTACGCCAAGTGGAGAGAAGTTGGAAATAACCGCTGGCGAGGGTCCTATGTTTGATGAGTCTGAATCGTCTGGGTCCGAGTCCGAGTCTGAGTCTAAATCTGTAGATGAGTCCTTAGAGTTTGAGGCCGACCCTCTTTCTGCTATAGAGTTCAGCCCTGAGTCTCTTGTTGAGCCTTATCCTTCTAGTCCTAATAATTCTGGTGAGGTCGCAGCTGACCTTGCCTCTCTTGATGTATTAGCCAGTGAATTCAATGAAATGAATACCTTTGCTTACGATGTGTGCCATTCCCCTACCCCTGATCAATATTGCTTTGCTAATGATAAAAATGACAAAGAAATAATAAAAGCAATGGAAGAACACGAAAATAAAACAACAGTTATTAAAGATACAGAAACAATTAATATTTCCAATGATACGACTGTTAAAGAAGTAAAAATTGGATTAACACTAAGTCAAGATGAACGCAAAGATCTAATTAACTTGCTTAGTGAATTTGTTGATGTATTTTCTTGGTCATACCAAGATATGCCAGGAATTGACAGGGATATAGCTCAGCATACGATACCACTCATTCCAGGTATGAAGCCTGTCAAACAAAAGCTGCGCCGAATGAAACCTGATGTGGCTCTCAAAATCAAAGAAGAAATCAGGAAACAATTTGCCGCAGGTTTCATCAGAGTATCCAAGTATCCGGAATGGATAGCAAATGTGGTCCCAGTTCCAAAGAAGGATGGAAGGGTCAGAATGTGTGTTGATTACAGGGATCTCAATAAAGCAAGCCCAAAAGATGGGTTCCCTCTACCTCACATTGACATTCTGGTCGATAATACAGCAAACCATGCACTCCTGTCATTCATGGATGGTTACGCCGGATATAATCAAGTATTGATGGCCGAAGAAGACATGGAGAAAACCACATTCATCACACAGTGGGGTACATATTGCTATACGGTAATGCCATTCGGGTTGAAAAACGCGGGTGCCACCTACCAAAGAGCAGCTACAGCACTTTTACATGACATGATGCACAAAGAGGTGGAGGTCTATGTTGATGATATGATTGTCAAGTCTAAAGATCGCCCAGGCCATATTGTCGCACTTCGTAAATTTTTTGCAAGACTCCGTAAGTATAACATGAGATTAAATCCAGCAAAATGTGCATTCGGAGTCACGTCAGGCAAATTACTTGGATATGTGATCAGTTCTCGAGGGATTGAAATAGATCCTTCAAAAGTAAAAGCGATCATGGCCATGCCACCACCCAAAAATGAGAAGGAGATTCGAGGCTTCATTGGAAGGTTGCAGTACATAAGTAGGTTCATATCAAAGCTCACAGCAATATGCGAACCTATATTCAAGAAGCTTAAGAAGAATGTCCCAATCACATGGGATGATGACTGCCAAAAGGCTTTCGACAAAATCAAAGAGTATTTGGCAAACCCACCCGTGCTAGCGCCAGCAATACCTGACTTTCCTCTTTGACTCTACCTTACAGTCACAAGAGAAACGATGGGGGCAATGCTAGCACAAGAGATCGAAAGCAAGGAGAATGCAATCTATTACTTGAGCAAGAAACTCCAAGGATATGAGACGCGATACACGCCACTCGAGAAGTTCTGTCTCGCACTTGTATGGGCCGCACAAAAACTGAGACATTACATGCTCACTCATACAGTGCATGTCGTGTCTAAGATGGATCCTCTCAAATATCTGTTCGAGAAAGTAACACTCAACGGCAGATTATCAAGATGGATAGTCAATCTAGCTCAATTTGATTTGAGATTTGTGCCACAAAAGGCCATCAAAGGTTCTGCAGTTTCCGACTTCTTAGCAGACTTTCCGCTAGAAGAAGCTGAGAAAGAAGAAGATGAGTATGATTTCCCTGACGAAGACTTACTCATGACCGAAGACGATAGTTGGACGCTCTATTTCGATGGAGCTTCAAACCAAAAGGGATGTGGTGTGGGAGTCTTGCTCGTATCACCCAATGAAGAACACATGCCAATTTCCATGAAGCTCGACTTTGATGTCACCAACAATGCCGCAGAATATGAAGCATGCATTTTGGGATTAGAAACAGCTGTCGCCTTGGGAATCAAGAAACTCAGAATCTACGGTGACTCTTCACTAATCATTAACCAAATCTCTAAGAGATGGAAAGTGAGGAGTGAAAGTCTCGTTACATATCAAGCTCATCTGGAAACTCTCACGGAGCAACTAGATGAAGTGGAATATACGTATCTGCCAAGAGAAGAAAACCAGTTCGCTGACGCACTAGCTAAGTTAGCATCAATGGTGCGAATTCCAGCTGACACGATCAGAATGCCATTGACCATAGAGAGAAGGTATGAACCAGCTTATGTTCATGCACTTGATGATGAACAAGAATCACAGGAGGAAGACGAAGAACCATGGTATACAGACATCCTTAATTATGTGACAAGAGCAGAGTATCCTCCTAATACTGATAAAAGGGCACGCCGTGCTTTGAGGCTCCTGGCCTCACAGTATGTGCTCATCGGGGGAGAACTCCACAAGAGAACCGCAACAGGAAGGAATCTCTTATGTATAACCAAGAAAGAAGCACATAAAACCATGGAAAACCTTCATGCTGGTATATGTGGAACTCACATGAATGCAAAGATGTTAGTTCAAAAAATTCAACGACAAGGTTACTATTGGACTAATATGGAGCGAGATTGTCACGAGTACGTCAAAAAATGTATGAAGTGTCAAATCTATGCAAACTTACAGCATGTTCCACCTTCACTTCTCTACACGTATACTTCTCCATGGCCTTTCTCCACTTGGGGCATTGACATCATTGGGAAAATCACACCACCAGGACAAGGGGGGCATGAATTCATTCTCGTAGCAATCGACTACTTCACCAAATGGGTTGAGGCAGCCTCATATGCCAAGCTGACGGCAAAACATGTAGCTCAATTCATTGAGAAAAATATTATATGCCGCTATGGGGTACCGCATGAGATGATCAGTGACAATGGAACACATTTCCAAGCCGAATGCGCGGAATTGTTGCAGAAATATCATATAAAACATCATCGATCATCACCTTACAGACCACAAACAAACGGAGCAGTCGAATCGGCCAACAAAAACGTGAAGACCATCATCGAAAAGATGACGGAAAATTATAAAGATTGGCCAAGTAAGCTACATTTTGCCCTTTGGGGTTATCGAACTTCTGTTCGTACATCGACAGGGGCTACCCCCTTCTCCTTGGTCTATGGCGTCGAAGCTGTACAACCAATCGAGCTCGAGATACCTTCTCTCCGAATCGCATTGGAAAGCCAACTAGATGAAGTCGACTGGATTAGAGCAAGATACGACGAACTGGTCTTGCTTGATGAAAAACGCTTGGCAGCTTTGCATCATGTCCAAACCTACCAACAGCGTATGGCACGACATTTTAATAAAAAAGTCAAGACCAGGAATATCAAAGAGGGTGACCTAGTGCTTAAAGCACTTCGCAAAAATGTGTTAGATCCAAGAGGAAAATTCAGACCGAACTGGTCAGGCCCGTACATTGTTAAAGCCATCCTGTCTGGCGGAGCGGCACAATTGGTAGACATGGACGGCAACGGCTTCCATAATTTAACCAACTTGGATCAACTCAAAAAATTCTACACCTAGTCGCATGGGTTCATGACCCAATAGAGCTACGTCTGGCCTGATTCCTTTTTAGGATACGTAGGCAACCCCACAAGGGGGCCCGGCCACTTTAAAATAAAAAAAATCTTCCCTCTATTGATTTAATATGTGCCCGGTTCAACATTGCGTCATGAAAAAAAAAAAAAAAAAAAAAAGGGTAAATATGCCGCGACACGGGAAGAATACCCGTCTGACGGGAGAAAATCCCGTGTCACGGCAAACACTGAACGGCAAAAAAAGAACAGAGTGCCTCCCGTGACACGGGATTTGTTCCCGTCTGACGGAGAACTATTCCGTGCCACGTCACCCTGTCTGCCAAAAAAAAAAAAAAAAAAAAAAAAAAAAAAAAGGTTTCGCCGTGACGCGGGAACTTTAACCGTGTCACGGGACTCTTTGACCGTGACACGGCAGATTTTCAGTTTACCATTTTATTTATCGGCGCATTCGTTGCGAATTTCCTGTTCGAGTTTTGTTTTTGTTCTTCCATTGCGTCCGACTCCTTGACTCGGATAATAAATAAAAGTCGTTGTAATTTTTATTTAAGAAATAAATGCGCTATTATTATTAAAATATATGCGACTACAATATTGGCATCATACGCCTTATTTTAAATAAAAATAAATAATAAAATGCAAAGCACTATTGATCTAATCTCTCTTCTCTTTAGGAACATCCTTCTCTTGTTCAATTAGGTCGGCCTTCACCATTAGTGTGTCTTTTGTAGCCCGAACCGTCACACCCCTAGTCGAACTTTCGCCCCTTTCACCTTTCTTGAACTTTTTCGGTTGCTTCTCCCTATACACCATCTTTTCTTTACCCTTTCCTTTCACATAGGTCTTCTTTCTTGGCATCTTAGGAGTCTTAAACTCAATTCCTTGTGTTCTCGGACCTAGGCGATCTTTAAGAGGAGCTTTCTTATCTCCAAGACGACTCTTTACATCAGACTTGCGTGATCCGAATCGTTCCCTCCTGCTTCTAGGGTTCAACCATGCCTTGTATGCACTAGATAAGGGAGGAGGGGCTTGGTCACTTGCAGAAATGGTCCACAAAGGTCTTCAAATCCAATAAGTCTCGTACTTGTGAACGTTACTTTCATGCAACGATACTTCACGAGGACTATCGTTATAGCGTGGAATTACTTGTTCAAGTCCATACTGCCGCATCAATCGAGAGGGACAGTAAAAGGTCAATTTGGAGATACTAGGAACTCGACAATATGGAGTTTCATTCGTGCCAACCATCCTAGTAAGCCTCCACCAAGGCACCACCCAACGTATGGAAAATTCTCTCTTTGCAAAGAAATTTTTCCAATCTTCATACGACATATTCGCGGAGTAATTCTTCTTCCTACGGACTAAGTCGTTGGGGCCATATTTTTCAATATCGTCGGGGGCTTCAAATAATTCCAAACGCTCCATCAACCAAATCTGCAAAACAAGAAAACAACAAGAATATTAATCGCCAAAAAAAAAAAAAAAAAAAAAAAAAAAAAAAAAACTGCAGATTCCCGTGACACGGCAGTTTTGACCGTGTCACGGCAGACCCTAACCGTGACACGGTGACTATTTTGTGTCACGGGGGCTATTCAGAGCGTATTTTTACCTGTAATAGTACCAGAGAACCCTTCCTGATGGCTTTCCGGTCAGATTTTGCCTCGTCAAGGCCGCGAAATGTTTCTCCAAGGCACGTCGGCATAGGAGATCTTCCGGATTCTACATGCTCAAGTACAGACGCTAGACAAGCATGTCCTACCCTACCGTTTGCAAATAGTAGCTTGCTAAACATGCAAAAAATATATGCCCTTCTACGATATACATGATAAGATTCAGAGATAGGGCGATTAAAATATAAGTTAGCAAGTTTTTCTAAGTCTACTTCATTACCACAAACAATTCTATTTAAATCTGGATCTGTTAGATTCAGATGGCGTTCAAAGTCTTGGTAATAATATTCACGTAAGGTAGGCATGGCTATTAGATTCCTAGCAGGAAATCCAAAAATTGCACCAAATTCCTCTGGCAGAGGACAGATTTCATCATAATCAAATTTGAAACAATGCGTTTCTGGACTCCAATAGTCTAATGCTGCTCTAAGAAAATCATGTTCAATAGCTACATGTCGCAGGGCTAGCAAACCCCTGACATGAAATAATTCTAACTCTCTTTTTTCAGCATTGGTCAAAAAATAAGACCAGTCGCGCAATGTATTATCAAAATTCTGAGACATGATTATTGAAATATGAAATTCTAAATTATTTTGTGTTTCATAATTATGCACATCATGAATAATATGGTCTTATTTTATAGCAAAAGCGCTCGGAACTGCCCAGAATTTATCTTTTCGCACGCGTGAAACAAACCGCTGAATGATACGCTTCCCGTGACACGGGAAATTCCACCGTGTCACGGGAACCTTTGCCGTGACACGACAGGTTTTGCCGTGACACGGTGAACAGTGCCGTGTCGCGGCACTTTACGCGCCTGATTTTTTCATCTTTTCCGTATCTATCCGGATTTTTTTTTTATATTTTCTTATCTTTAACATTTATTTTTTTTAGTCTTTTCTGAGAGTTTTATTTCTAATAAAATTCTCACCTTTTTTTTTTTTTTTTTTTTTTATCTTATAGTCTTCTCTGAGAGTTTTATTTCTAATAATATTCTCACCTTTTTATTTTTGTTTTATTTGTTTTGTTTTCACGAAGATTTTTTAATATATATTTATTTACTCATCATTTTATTTTATTTCTTTTCTTTTCTTTTGGGGAAATTTTATTTTAAGTATTTTCTTTATTTATTTCTTTTCTTTTGGGGAAAGTCGGTACCCTCCATTACTCCACTTATATTCTTCGTCGCGTCATTAATAAGTACACAATCACACACAAAGAGTTTCAAACACACACTAACACACGTAATAATAGATGTATAAACTGTAAATAATGTACAAAGAGTCGTAATGTAAATATGTCAAGTGTCATCATAGCATGTACAAAGAGTCATAATACAAAAACCCTCGGTCAAAAATCTCTAGAATCAGAATCAGTCGCGTCTCCACCCTGGGTAGGTGGTTCGCCCTGGGTATATGGGAACGGCGAACCAAAGAGTCCCTCGACCATCCGAGTACGGGGAGTAGCGTCCCTACTAGTTCCCGTAGGCCCAGTAGTAGTCAAGCTCAAAGCAGGACATGTCCAGCCGGAGAACGGAGTAGACTGGCCCAAAGATACTGGAATCGTCGGCGAAGGCATCGTCCCATACAGCGGAACCGAGAACAAACCCGACACTGGTGGAGGAATCCCGGATAATGGGGCCGAGAATGAACCAGGATCCAAAGGAGACCCAAACTTAGGAACTGGAGGCTGTGAAAATGACGGACGCGGAGAAGATTGACCCTGCTGCCACTGAGCCTCCTAGAACGGCTGAGTAGTCTGTGGCTCTCGCTGAGAACGCCGGCGAGCCTCGGGAGATCGTCTACCACGACCAAGCTCCTCCTCGTCCGAGCCTCTGGGCCTCGAGCGCGAGCGGGACCTCCGTCGCTCCTGATAAACACAAAATCAAAAGGGGTCAATGATACAAAATAAAACAAACGGTAGAAATGAAAAAATAATAAGTGATACCTCAAGGACGTCGCTAGAGCTCCGACAACTCGCACCACGCCGAAGCTTGATGATGCAATACTTCAGCGCGTCCACCAGCTTCATGATTCCCATCACCTCTGGGCGGTTAGGCTGAGGATAAAAAACAAAGAAAAATCAGTAATAAGCAGCATTAAAGGAGTGGATAATGCGTCAAAGAAAACTCACCGGCTCAAAAACCTCGGGCACTGACTCCTGCGCCTGTCTATAACCCTCCGGCGCGTCGGCAATATGATCCTCCGTGATACCGATCGGCCCAGGGTAGCGGACAGACTGAGGAGGAATCTGAATCCTCCCCACAGGGTGAATGGTCGTCTGAAAATATGATCAAATAATCAAGTTATTCGACTATTTGAAACAGAGACTAGCAAAGAAGATTCTCGAAAGAAATCATACCTCCGGAAGACGGGGTGGAGGAGCCAGAGAGGGAAGCAAATCCCGCACGTAGTCGCTCTCCATGCGAACGAGCTCCTGCCACAGAATAGTGTAGCGCTCTCCCCTGTTGATCAACCCTCTGATCAAGCGGGAGTCCAGCATCGACTCTGGCGGAGAAGAAGGCACCACAAAGCGATCGCCGCTATGCTGACGGACGACTCGCTCCCCCAAATACCAGACGAAGCGCCTAGTACCAACCAAGATGGTACGGTACGCTGAAAGACGTAGGGCCTCGGGCAGGTCAGTCATCCCGGCCCAAGGACGGTACTGGACATCGATGGGGACCTGAAAATCATAAAGAGTTAGGCGTGAACAACGGAAACAATATCAGAAGGAAAGAATGTGACAAAACTAATCCTTACGCCAACAGAAGAGGTGCCACGGCGTAGTAGCCCGCAAAGTGCCGGAACAGACTCCACCCGCGACTCTCCTCGGTCGCGCCAGCTGGCCCCGACAGGAAAGTCGTGGACCGCTCCTCGACGCCGGCGAGGAGCCAAGCCTGGGAAGTACCCGTAGAACCATATCTGCAACAAAGTGATACTTAGTACACGAACCGAACAAGCCGAAATGAAACAAGAAGGGAAAAGATCATCACCTTTACGACTCTCCACAGGCCGTAAACGGTGATAGGAGACTCATCATTCAGCTGACGGCAGCCATGACGTAGAGATAGAAGAAGATTCGCGTACCCAAGACTGGCCCAGCTGTAGGATCCTATCTCGGGAATCCTGGCCAAAGAGGGGAGGTAGCAGAGGAGCACGCGTGAACTCCTATCAAGAGAAAGAGTCATAGAGATCAGGATCAAGATGAAGATCCGCACCCGCTGCTCGGCCGTCGTATCCTCCATATCAAAGCCACGGGCAAGAACTGAAGCCGACTCCGATCGTCCACTCCTAGGACCACCTCGAGATACTGGTCGAGTCCTGATGTGCTGAACAATCGGACCCAACAAATCAGCTACCTCAGCCGATGCCCAAGATAGATCGGACATCTGGCCTACTGCCCAGTCAGTAAAGCGCAGCCCGCTGATCATGCTGAAGTCTAAGGGGGTCACCGTCATCTCCCCCCAAGCAAGGTGAAACGTGTTGGTAGTATCCCAGAAATACTCCAACAATGCGCAAACGACCGTCGCACCGCAACCCCGGGGGCTGCGAAACCCTACAACTGCCGAGTAAAAATCGACCAAGCCGGACGACTCCCATAAAGCGCGCGTAGCAGGATCCCTCGTAATAACCTGGTGAAGCCGAGGGATCAAATCACCGGCTCCGGAACCGTGCTGGCGAAGTGTGCCATCGACTATGCCAGAGAGTGCGCGGTGAGAGACGTGGTTTTCACGATAGAAAACCAACTGGTCCGAGGTCCATGAAGGTGGAACCCACCTATTCCTACTTGTAGATGTCCGAGGCTCGGACTCCAAGACGTCGTCGTCCATGTCCTCAGGGACCGTGGGAGTGTCCTCCCGAAAAGCCCGACGCCGGCCGCGGGTGGAAAGGTCGCAGTCTCGTCGTCTAGGCATGCTATTGTCAAAATCTAAATGTTTAGCATCATTTCCTAAACATTCAATTCAAGTTGCATATTTATAATAAAAATCTAAATACTTAGCATCATTTCCTAAGTTATTTAGTTGTTTATTGAATTATAAATGTTTAGCATCATTTCCTAAATATTTTAAAATTGCAATCTAAAAACTTAGCATCATTTCCTGAGTTATTTAGTTGGTTATTGAATTATATGCTAAATTTTTACCTCAAGGCTAAAATTTGGCAAAATTATGGTATTTAGTTTCTCCACGACAAACTAATACTACAGTTCTCCTAGCCGCATGATACCATGTTCTCCATGACAATATAGTACATATGCAAAATATGAATCAACACATCATTTCACAAAAATTCACCATTTCAAAGCATGAACATTATTTCACAAAGTAGCACCCAAAAATGGTGATTTGTTCAATTCTCCATCAAATCATGCAATTTTTGTCTCAAATTTCTCACAAACACGCATGTACACATATACAAATAAAATCATGACAAGAATTCCAACATAAAGCTTCAAAATCAAAAACCCCCAAATTGATTTTTTTTGGGGTTTGTCATGAAATTGTTAATGTGAAGCAAATTCAAAGCAAAAATCAAAGGGACTTACATGAATAATTGCAAAAGGTCAAAAATGAGGAGAAGATCGAGAAATTACAACAAAATTGGTGAAATTCGAACTCCAAAACTTGAAAATGTATTCCGGCCACCAGAGCAGCTGCCGCGACACGGGCGAGACTAACCGTGTCACGGTTAAAAGTAACCGTGTCACGGCAGCCTTCAAGCTTGACGGAGCTCCGGCGAACTGGGCGGCAGCTCCGGGACAGAAGCAGAAGCAGCAACGGCAGACAGCAGTAGTGCAGAACAGTAGCAGGAAAACCGCAACAAAACAGAAAAAAGAGAAAAGATTTGCGGACTAACCGTGTCACGGTCGCCGTTACCGTGTCACGGCGAGCTTCGACCGGCCGGCGGTTAACCTCAGACGTGGCGCGGCAGTTTTGGTAAGAAAGGAGCAAAAATGGTGAAGTGTGAAAACAAGTATGAAGAAGAAATGTGAAATGTGAAATGTGAAACGTGAAATGGTGAAAGCAAGCATGCGGATTTAAAGGCAGAAAAGGACAAAAAGGAGCAAAAGTAACTGTTGTTGACTGATTCAAACAGCAAAAAGTAAAAAAAAAAAAAAAAAGAGAAAAGTATGTGTCCCGTGACACGGGATACTAGTCCCGTCAGACGGGAATCCCTGACCGTGTCACGGGAACCTGCTGACGTGGCGCGGCAAATCTGAGCCTGGTCAGGGAATATTCTTAGCTTTTTGACCAGTTTGGTTGACTTTCCGAGTTTATTGGGCGATGATTTTTCGCTACGGTTACGCAGAAAATCCCAACTGATATTTAAGGGGGGGCTTAAATTACCATTTTATCTCTGGCAAGCGCCAAAGCCTATTTTTCGGCATTTTAAACATTTAATATAGTCGGATAATTGGCTTAAAATTGTGAATCATCTGCGACCCACGTTCGGGGATAATCGAACCACCATACACTTATCAATTTTCAGCAACCGTCGGCTTTCCTCAGGCTTGGAAAGCGTTATCGGTGGATTTTTCTTCAAGTATAGAAAACCGCCAAGTCGGCTTTCCTCAGGCTTGGAAAGCGTTACCGGTGGATTTCTCTTCAAGTATAGAAAACCGCCCAGTCGGCTTTCCTCAGGCATGGAAAGCATCATCAGTGGATTTTTTCTTCAAGTATAGAAAACCACAAAATTCCTTTGTCGGCTTTCCTCAAGTATGGAAGGCATTATCGGTGGAATTCTTCAAACATGGAATGGCACCAAATTCATATGTCGACTTTCCTCAAGCATGGAAAGTGTCATCCGGTAGGTTTCTTCAGGCTTAGAAAGCTACCAAACTCATCTGTCGGCTTTCCTCAAGCTTGGAAAGCATTTCAACAAACATCATTCGGTGGATTCCTTCAAGCATAGGAAGCTACCAAGCTCATTTGCCACCGATACACTGGTGTCAGATAAGCGTTCTATCCCTTTACTCTTTTATCTGTGGAATTAACATTTTTTGCAGGTATCGGCGTATACAGAATGATTTAGGATCGCAGAACGTCTTAAATCATTCTCCATCCCTATCGACTACTTTGACTATCGTTTTTGAAACTGACGTTTCTACAAACTCAGTCAAAGTGGGGGCTTCTGTAGACACCTAAAAATGTCTCCCCAAAACCAAACCCGATGATAAATAACCTTTCACCGCCACTATTGGTCGGGTTTAGTATTTAATCCCGAGAGTGCTCATAAAATCGTATTTTATTAAATTCATATTTTTGAAAGGTCTATGGATCAGTCTTGGTGTTTGGTAAAAGCATAGTTTTAATTTGTTAATTAATTTTAAGCCCAAACCTTTTTATTTTATTATTTATTTTTGGCCCAAATATTTTATTTATTTTTATTATTTTCTTATTTTAACCCGAATAATAAAAGTCAGAAAAAAGCCCGAAATTATCAATCGGCACTTAAAAAGCCGAAAGAAATTAGGGTTAAAAATGAATTTAGACGGAAAAATGGACTGGAACTGACCGTGTCACAGGAACTCTTCCCGTCTGACGGTGGGACTTCCCGTGACACGGGAGGTCTGCCGTGACACGGGGAGTTCCGTGTCCTTTCCGCGTAAACCCTTAACGCGTTTTCCGTTCCGTTTTCTAAAAATTTCCCGCGACACTCCAAAACTGACCGTGTCACGGGAACTTGTACCGTCTGACGGTACAGTCTAACCGTGTCACGGTACAGTCTGACCGTGTCACGGGATGCATTTTTAGGGTTTTTATCATTTTAGGGTTCCGTGTGCTCCCTCAGCACATTTCCCTATAAATACCCCCTCATTTTTGATGTACGGGGCAACCAGAATTCGATTATTCTTACTTTCTCTCTTCTATGCTATTAACCTAAACACTAGCCTACCCTTTTCACTTCAAAATTCCTTCTTCAAGCACTCAAAGGAGTCCATATTTTACTCGAGGTTCTGTCCTTAAACCAAGGCGTGAAAGGTAGAATTGTTTGAGGGTTTGGCCCCAAAATCAACTTTATTTAATTTAATTTAATTTAATTATTGTTTTATTATTTCCTTGAAGTTACTAACTCGTTTATTATTTTGTAGTTGCAAACAAACAGATTCAAAGTAAGGATCATGCTCTTTTTATCATTGTTATTTTTTCTAACGATTTTTATGTTGTTGGAATTATGATTAAATTGGTTTTATATTAATATTGATTCTATTATTTATTTTGATCACCATATTGCATGTTTAAAGGGAATATGTAATTGAAAATCACGCCTAATAAGATAATTTGGACAACCGGTTTAAGTTCCTTTTTAATCTTATTATTAATTGAAGTGATCACCAAATATTTAGAATTATGTGTGCATTAATTTTGAACCAATTTAGTTAAATAATAGTTTGGAGCAAATTGAATTATTGTTTGTATGCCTTTGAGATCACAGGAATGCTTTTCACTATAAGAATCGAGTAGAGGCCAATACGGGCGAATGTGACTCCATGACTCACTTCGTACCATCATCCCCGATCCTCCTTTCGTAGTTCCGAACCATATGGAGTTAGTAATCTCATGGATTATGAATGGGGTGTAACCTTCACGGGTCAATCGTTGTTGCCTATCGTTGTCCCTTATTCGTGGTTGCCTTTTATGATCCGTGAACGGTTTACAAGTTCCTTAAAAACTTGTTGGCGGCTCCCTACTTTGCTTTGTCCCTAATCGTATGTCAATTCCCACTTCCTATGAGTGCCAAGCATATTCACCACATGCTTTTAACGTAGGCGCATTTCAAACGACGCCTACACTAGGAATTCATAATAACAATGTAAACATGATTTCTACATCATAATATCAATTAAAACCAATAAAGTACTTACTTTGATGCCTCGTACCTCTTTCTAATAACAAAATACACACGTTAGTAACTTCAAGGAAAATAATAAACAAACAATTAAATTAAATAATTGAAATAGAGATTTGGGACCAAATCCTCAGATTTTAAAACCTTTCACGTCTAGGGCGAAGGCAACTTCGAATATGGCTAGGTGTTTCTAGATCTTGTGAATGCGGAATTTTGTATGTGAAACAAAGTTTAAAAGAAAGAAAGAAAGAGATGAATGAAAACTTGTGAATGAGGAGAATTGGTGAATGAAAACGGAGTTTTTAGTACGATATTTAGAGAGAAAATTAGCCAAAAAGATAAAATAAACAAAACAGAGTCTGACGCACAGAAAACAGAGCTGGCGCCACCCTTGGCTAACTGGCGCCAGGCACCAACACTAGCGCCAGGCGCCAGGCCTGGTTCCAGGCGCCAAGGCTTGGGGTTAGGCGCCAAGCTTATTTCCAACGCGCTTTCGAAAATCAGATAAGTTTACCGTACTGGAGGATAAAATCATATAATTTCCTCGAAAATGCTATTTGATTTTAATTAAAACTCTGAAAAGTCAAAAGTCAATTTATCAATGCTAATTGAATTAGGAATGAAAAGAACCTTCTAGAAGATTCTAGAAGACTAAAACCATTCCTAATTGCATTAGGAATGATAAATCATATTAGGCCCTCCCCTAGATCATGGGCCGCATATAAGGCTCAAACCGGGCCCAGTTTAGTAAATTGGCCATAATTTCCTCAATATTCATCTGAATTGGGCTTATAATATATCGTTGGAAAGCTCTTGTCAAGCCCCATCCAACTACACTATTATTGGACTCATATCATGGACCAACCAAACTGGATTGGCTGTTTTCTTAAAATAAGTATTCAAAAATAGAGAGAATAGAAAAGAATTAAAACTTTCCGCAACACTAGACTTTCCACACTTTCACTTCATTCGAATATGATTCGACACGAAAAGTACTCATCACTGGGTTTGGTTTTGGGGAGACACAAATGGGTGTCTACAGTGAGGGAGTTGTAGTGTGCACGTAATTTGCACAATGTGGGTGGATATGAGGAGTTATTTGTTCTTATATGTTGATTGGAAAAAAAAATAGAAAAAGTATTCAAAAGTTGAAAAAATTCCAAGGTGAGATATGAAGAAAAAAAAAAGAGCAAAAGAAAAAAAAAATTGTTTCAAAGGAAAAAAAAATTATTCAAGTTCGATGAAAAATAGTTCAAAGTTTGTTTTTCACTCAGGTTCTATATATAATATTATATTTTTATGAGTGAAGTTGTAAGTGTTGAAAATATTGTTATTGGTAGGTTGTTTTGCGAATTTTTGGTGGAGTTAAGTATGTTGGAGATGTTTGGTCATTATTTATTTTTGACCTTTGGGTTTTATTAGGTTTTGGCTCCCTTTAAGCATTGCTTTTCTCTAACATTTTTCCAAATTTACCCTAGCCTTTTCCCTAACCTTACATTACAAGCTTTAAAGACCTTCCGACCTTTGTGCATAGAGTTGTGTGAATGTCAAATTAATTTTTTTTTTTATCAATGCAAAAAATGATTTGATATATTTCGAGTCGACTATTAGGTTGAGTGCATGTCTCTTTAAACACACGAGTTTTGTGAGTTTGGGAAGGCATTGTTCACATTAAAGGGGTTGGTTGGAGAGCAATCGAGTACATCTTTTACTCGCCACATAAATGAGAGTCGAGTTTGTGAGCACTAGTCTTGAATTCTATATGCTCTTGTGGTTTGCTCTACTTGACAATTGTTAGGGAATATTGGTAGTTGGATGGATTTGATTGGTTGACTTTGATACATGTTTGTTAGATTTACCTTGAACTATTTTATTGATTTAAATTAATTTTGGGGTGAAGTATTGACTTATTTATTCATATCTTTCCTTAAGGACAACCAAAGGTTTAACTTGGGGGAGTTTGATGAGTTTATTTTATATATATTTTTTATTCCCTGTCCCACGGTCATATTTGTGCTTATTTGAGCTCTGCGGAGCTATTTTTATTACTAATATATGTTTTCTAGTGTTTTTGTAGATTTGGTATTATTTTGTAGAAATTTGCAGAATTATGATAAGTCCCGAACTTATTGAGCCACTATAAAGATATTAAAGTTGGGTCGTATTTTATGACCGTATTTTTAAAGCTCAAGACCAAGTTAAAGAAATTTAGTTCGGTGATTAAGGGCTTGATTGATGAAAAAGCCCAAATTAATATTTCGGATCTAATGATGAACAAGCTTGTTAAGGATTTTGGGCCCAAAGCAAAAGAAGCCCAATCTCAAAGAAAATCAGAGCTGTTGGGCTGATCTATTGACCGGGCCTGGTCGGGCAATAGCTGGCCCGGTCAGGCGAGCTTGATGGGAGCTTTTCCGCTTCATCATAGTGGGATAGTTATTTGGCCCACTTGATTTTGTTATGTCTGTGAAGTGGTTTATAAATAGGAGTACGTAGTAGTATTGTAGGAGGTAGTTTTGGAGCTATTATTTTCTTTATATTTCCGTAACCTGCACGCTAGTTAGGATTTTCTTAGGCTTTTGTTTTATATCGCTTTTCGTCTATTTTGTCTTGGCACTAATTACTTTTGTTTCTCGTTTGTTTTATGATTATCATCATTGTCTTTAATTTTGGTTTTTATTATTATTGTTTTTATTATGCTTTATTTAATTGCTTATTGCTTTTAGTCTTGATTTTTTAATCGCTTTGATTTGTTTAGTTTTAATTATACACGAGCAGTTTAATTCTAGGGTTTATAGGGATCCATAAATAATATGAAAAGGTAATTTATAGGAGTGTTCAAAAAAACCCGACCCGATTGTCCCGACCCGATTTCCCGATGACCCGATAAATACCCGATGGGAAATTTGTGGGAAAAAAAACTATTTTTCCGGGACGAGTACCCGACCTGGGAAAATTGCTTGTTATCCGGGTCGGGACATGGGCCGCATTTTTAAATTCGCGGGTACCCGATTACCCGATATCTTAGAAAAAAAAAACCCCTCCCTCAAATAAGCCCAGCCCATTTATACTTTAGACATTCAGAACACCCTAGTTAGGGTTTTCACTCTCAAACGCCTCTCTTCTCTTCTGGCCCCTCTCTCTCTTACTATTCTCTTCCTGCCTTTCTCTCTCTCTCTTCTTGCATCTCTTTCATTCCCTACCTCCTTCCTTCCCTTTGACAAAATATGAACAATCATCATAATTCAAGCGAAGATTTGTAATTTAGCAGAGCGCCATAGCGTAATTCATCAGAATTCAAGTATTGAATGGACATGCATAATTGTCGACGAGAAGATCTTGAGGAGCTCTGCTGTAATTCATTACCCTCTGAAGAAAAAGGATAACTCATTATCCTCGTGAACTTAAGTGTCGAACTGTATTTCAGCAGAGCACTGTATACATCGTCGTCGGCTTTTATTTCTAATTCTTTTTCTCCTCTTTATTTTCCAATTTCATTAAGTTTTCTTAACCCCTTTTATTTGTTTATTTTTTGCATCAAAGATTCAATCCTTAAACTATTAATTCCATGGATATTTTTTCTACATTTTTCCCAAAAATTATAAATTTAATTTTATATTTTGCATTGTGTTTTTGTTATTTTTGATGATGGTATACTTGACTGCTTGTGAATTGGGAAATCAATTATTATAATTTGTGTTATCTAACAAAAAAATTAAACTAAAGCAAGTATAAATACCAAAAATTAATACAAGTAAGTATAATGTTATTTTTTTTTAAAAAAAAGAAAGAAATTCGGGTACCCTATGTTCCGACCCGAATAATTCGGGTATCCGAAACCCGGGTACCCGAGATATTCGGGTCGGGACATGGGAAGAATTCACAACTACCCGAAACTCCGGGTACCCGGATTTTCGGGTACCCGAAAACCCGGGTACTCGGATTTGAACACCCCTAGTAATTTATTATTGTTGTTTGTCAATGCTTGATTAATTTCCTATTGATTGATTTAATGCTATGCAACTAGATTAGTGCTGGTCTTTTATGTATGAGTTTAACAATATTGATTCGAGATTCGAGAGATGAGATTGATATTTAGGCTTAGTTTCAATAAGTAGGTTATTTTATAAATGGTTAAGTCGAGATTCGAGAGATGAGATTTAATACCGGTAAAATAATTCTGTGATTGTAATACGTAGCGAAAGCCCTTTATGATCTGGTTAATTGACGCATTGATGATTGGCTATTGTGTTTTACCCTGGAATATTATTTACTGGTGAACTTATGCCCTAGGTCTTTTATTCATTGATTTTCTCTTTTCTTACTCTTCCCTACTTTACTCTCCTTAGCTTTGATACCTTTTACAATAATAATTTGGTTACTTAATAATTTAGATTATAATAATTAATTAGGAATAGAAAGACTAGTTTCCCTGTGGATTCGACCCTACTTCCCTATCTATTTTAGTTAGTGGTTTTAGGAATTACTTTTGATTAGGTGATACGACTTTAGCCTGTCACTCTGTCTCCTAGCGACAATACTTATTGTCTGGCGACAGACGCCATTTTATCGCGCCAAATTCTTCTAATCCCGAGCCAGAAATCTACCTTCTTGTTTCGACTAGTTTTCTAGTACTATTTGCTCGGTTTACTTCCTAATTGAGTTTTTCCATTTTTTTTCTGAAACCCACATGTGTTCTACATATGGCCACAACCCTCTGGGAATTCATGCTTCATCTACCCAATTGAATGCTCCTGACAACGAAGGGTACATCCAAGTTTTTTGAATTCACCAAACCATGGAAGCGAGTTTAACTCGCGGGGTCCCATCCAATCGTGTCAACCCTTCCAAAGGTAAGGCTTCCGCGCGGTGCATCCAGACTCATAACAATGGACCCTTTTTTACTATCCCATATCCTGAACTTTATAGAACTAGAGCCATGGTTAGGTTGCAAACTCATTGCTTCACATTGTGACTATTTGACTACTCGTGCATTATTTGTTTATGCATAACCTATATGTGTTTCCCCTAACTGTTTATTTGACTTGTGAATGAGTTTAAATAAATTAATTAATTTAATGACTAAAGAACTTTGCTAAATTAATTAATTAATGAATGATTAAATTCAAAATAAATTGATCAAACTTGACTTAGTACGACTTTAGGTTTGTCCTTGTAGAGTAAAATACTGAAAACAGTCCCAGCCCAATATTCCAGCAATGGCGCAGAGGTTTGAACTGTAGCGCCACGTGCTAGTGATTAGTGACAGGCGACAATGTTGTCGTCTGGCGCTGATCCTTAGCGTCTGGTGGCAGTCCTATCGCCCAACGACAGTCCGTGTTTTTGCTCGAGTCCTCACGACGAGTCTAATTAGCCAGTTGCTTAATCGGTTTAATCAGTTTATTAATGACAATAGTCATGTTTAGTCCTTAATTAAGTCAAGTCACATAGTCTAGTCACATGGTCATGACACGAGTCAAACATGTCATCTACACTCACTAGTCTTAGCACACACTTTATGGATATGTCATCATGACCATGTCTTAGGTTCATGCATGAGTCGTCCTTTCCGTCATTTGAGTTGGGGGTACATTCTATTCCTAATTCTTTCATTATCTCTCCATCTACATTTTCTTTCCATTCTCTACATGCTTTCAACACATCACAACCTTCATTCTTCCTACCTCCTTCCATCTATTGCATGCTGAATAGAGTTTGAGTCAAATAATTAACAATAAGTATCCCCGATTTTCCATTCTACAACACTTGGTCATGAAGAGAAGGGAGATTAATCAAGGACAACACCTTTTTTCAAGTACTCCTTTTTGACAAACCAATCAGTCGGAAAAGAAAAGCTAAGAAAATAATGGCAACTCATCAAGAAGAAGTCAATGAACTTAGAAATGACGTGGCTAACGTAACTGAATTGATGAAGGCTATGGCTCTTCAAATTAATGACCCTGTGAAAGAACAAAAAATGGAGCTCATGCACGAGAGCTTGAGAAAACTATCTAATGACTATAGGTTCCAGGGCATTAGTTCACAAGGGGTCTTAGTGGACAAATAACTTCTTCCGCAGAAGTTCAATGGCAATGACATCCCTAAGTTTAAGCCAACGGACAATCCTAATTTTCACTTAAGGGCTTTAGAAACTATAATGAACATTAAGAGGATTGATAGGAATATTTTTCACTCTTTGTTCTCACTATCTCTAGAAACCGTTTATCAACATTGATTCTTTTCTCTTGATAAAGAGAAGACCTCTACTTCGGATGGAATAATAAATGCTTTCATTGATAGATATAAGTGTAACATTCAAGTTGAAACAGACCATATACAACTTGAGATTCTAAAGCAAAAGGAAAACGAAGGGTTCACTTCTTTCTTTAACAAGTGGAGGGAAACTTCTGCTAATATGGTCGAGGCCCCTACTGAAAAGGAATCTGTAAGGATGTTCATCAAGAACCTTCAAGATAAGTATTCGAAGCATTTGAAATATCAACACAACTTGAATAATTTCAAGGGCGTCTATGACATAGGTATTGAAATAGAAGATGACCAAGCAAAGAAAAAAGATACTAACAATAGCAACAACAGTGGCTGGAAAAGAAAGAAGAACGACAATCCTTCTTATTTCAAAAATGCCCACTCTAGTAGCAATGTTAGTACCGTTGATCTCAATGAAGTCTTAGCCATGGATAATCAAGGATCTAAAAAGCAACTAAGGAATGATTTGCCTCCTATTGGGATGAGCTATGATATTGCCTTCGATCAACTCCATGCCAAGGGACTCATTACTCCCATTGGACCTATTCAAGATCCCGCACCTGAGAAGAGATTGCCTAGTTGAAACCCAGATGCACATAGCAAGTACCATCAAGGTAGGGTTCATACTACTAAGAGTTGTTAGAAGCTAAAAGAGGCCATCCAACACTTGATCGACAATAACAAGCTTCCCATACCTCCAACTAGCAAGAAGACCGAGTGATAATAAGAGCGCAAGACACAAGGCGAGCTTCAACGACAAGATTTCTTGACCTCTTTTTCTATTTTTTATGCCTTTCCCCAATAAGTCTAGCATAGGCACCTTTTATTTTCCTTAGATCTTATTTTGTAGGTTTTTCATTTTTACCTTTTAATAAAATGAATATTTCTTTTCTTGCATATGGTTATCGCATTGCATTGCATAACAAAAAAAAAAAATCCATGTCGAACTGAGCACAAGGTATACCAATTATTCGAGGCACTCCTTGTAGCCTATCATATCACCTTTCACCCTTCAAATACACAATAATTTCTTGTCAATCCACATCTACTTAACCTCAGGATGGGATGGTGTGCAACTAATGCAATTTCAAAAGCTTAAGTGATTTCAAAAGATTAAAATAGCAAAAAGCAAAAAATAATAAAAGTGTACAAAAGGGCAAGTATTCCAATGTCATTGACATGAATATGTCTTTGATATGAACACGTCTCATATGGTGTCTCTTATCGAGTGCTAGGTACCGTGCCTAAGAAACATGAATTCCAAGTGAGTGATAGACCGCATGATCGGGATTGACCACTGTATGAAATATTTCAAGCATTACCCCAAACCTGAACCCCACTGTGATCATACACTTAAGTATGGTGGCGTCCAAAGGGAAGGAAGCTAGAGCAAAAGAGTCGCCAACAAGATTTAGGAACTTGTAAACCGTTCACAAGGTGAAGGTTACACCCCTTAACGATCCAGGTGATCGTTAACTCCAATAGGTCTGGAACCATGACTGGAAGTTCGGGGATGAAGGTACAAATCCAACCTAAAAGAGATTGAACCTGCCCTAATAATAGGCCTCTACTTTATTCTTCTCGTATTCATGTGCGTTTTCTGACTAACATGCAATCAATAGGTTAACCCTAAACCTGTTTAATCTGTGTTGGTTTAATATTAATGCACAAATAAACTATTATTGACGATCACTTGAATTATAATCAAATTAACCCTAAACAAGATTATTAATTATCTTATTAAGCGTGATTACAAGAATAAATTCCCTTTAAACATGCATAAAGGGCGTGATCAAGAAATAACATGAATATATATGAAGCAACATAATAATCATAAATCATCAAAATAATAATTATAATTATGTTAACAATAAAGCATAATAATAGCAAGATCCTAGGGATGATACTAACAAGATTAATAAAAAAATCCTAGCATGTCACTAAACAATAAAAATCAAAGATTTAACCCTAACATGATACTAACATGCTATTAGGAAAGAAAATAGGAAGCATCAAAGAAAATCATAATTGATAAAAGCAAATCACCCTAAATATGATACTAGGAAGCAATAAAACATCCTAACATGATACTAGGAATCAAAATAGTAATCTAAGCATGATTTATATCATAATATCAATTAAACAATTAAAGCACTTACTTGGATGCCTTGTATCTTTTTCTAATAACAAAATACACACGTTAGTAACTTCAAGGAAAATATAAAATCAAAGAATTAAATTAAATAATTGAAATAGAGATTAAGAAAGTTTAGACTAGATATGGGACCAAACCCTCAGAAATATCAAACCTTTCACGTCTAGGGAGAAAGCAACTTCGATATATGCTAGGTGTGTCTAGATTTTATGAAAGCGGAATTTTGTTTGTGAAAAGTTAGTTTAGAAAGAGAGAGAGAGAGTATCAAGAATTTCTTAATGAGAGTTGATGATTGAAAACGGAGGTTTTAGGAGGCTACTTATAAAGAAAATCAACCGGATATGATAAAAAAGAATCAGAGTTTGAAGAGGAATAAAACACAACGCTGTCGCCAACAACATGACCTGTCGTCGGGCGACAGGCCTGTCGTCGGGCGATAGGCCTGTCGTCCGCCGCTGCAAGACATTTTTTGCAAATTTTGTTTTTATCATATATTTTGATCTAGAAGTCCAAATAAGTCATGTAATATGTCGTTGGAAATATCTTGAAGTCTAATTTCCAACCCAATTAAAATCAGAATAAACTCTGTTGTATATAAAAAGATATGGCCGAAATAGTGGAAGGGTGTCAGTTTTGGATAGAGTTCCATATTCCATTCATATCTTTTTCATTATAGCTCAAATTTAATATTATAATATATCATTGGAATGATAATTTCAAGATCTATCCAACCATATAAAATTTGGATAAAGATTATGAGGCACGAAATTAATATTTGAATATATTCCACTTCGTACAAAATAAGGATTCTCAAAAGGAGTAGTTTTATTCAATTTCAAACTCTTTGAAACAAGCATCTTCGTTATATGCTAGGTGTGTCTAGATTTTATGAAAGAGGAATTTTGTTTGTGAAAAGTTAGTTTAGAAAGAGAGAGAGAGTATCAAGAATTTCTTGTTGAGAGTTGATGATTGAAAACGGAGGTTTTAGGAGGCTACTTATAAAGAAAATCAGCCGGATATGATTAAAAAAGAATCACAGTTTGAAGAGGAATAAAACACAACGCTGTCGCCAACAACATGACCTGTCGCCAGGCGACAGGCCTGTCGTCCGGCGCTGCAAGACATTTTTTGCGGATTTTGTTTTTATCATATCTTTTGATCTAGAAGTCCAAATAAGTCATATAATATGTCGTTGGAAATATCTTGAAGTCTAATTTCCAACCCAATTAAAATCAGAATAAAATCTTTTGTATATAAAAAGATATGGCCGAAATAGTGGAAGGGTGTCACTTTTTGATAGAGTTCCATATTCGATTCATATCTTTTTCGTTATAGCTTGAATTTAATATTATAATATATCATTGGAAATATAATTTAAAGATCTATCCAACCATATAAAATTTGGATAAAGATTATGAGGCACGAAATTAATATTTGAATATATTCCACTTCGTACAAAATAAGGATTCTAAAAAGGAGTAGTTTTATTCAATTTCAAACTCTTTGAAACATAATTATCAATCCTAATTCAATTTGGATTTAAAAGAACCTTATAGAGTATTATAAAAGACTATAATCAATCCTAATAGCTTTAGGAATTGATAATTAATAATAGGCCCTCCTCTAGATCATTGAGCCGTAGGTCAAATCCGGTTTGAGCCCAGTTTAGTATTTTGGTCATAACTCCCTCATTATTCATCAGAATTGGGCGTATAATATATCGTTGGAAAGGTCTTTTCAAACCCCATACATCTGCACCATTATTGGACCATTGTCATGGACCAAACTGATGTGGAATGCACGTTTTTCATAAATAGGGTAAGAAAAGAAATATTTTCAAAAAATAGAAAGAAGAGATATTTTAATAAAAACATCCTCATCACTAGACTTTTCACACTTTCGCTTTATTCGATAATCAAATGACGTGAAAGGTATTCATCACTGGGTTTGGTTTTGGGGAGACACATTTGGGTGTCAACAGAAGCCTCCACTTTGACTCGGTTTGGAGAAACGCAAGTTTCGAAAACAAAAGTCAAAGTAGCGATAGGGACGGAGATTGATTCAAAACGTTCTGCGATCCTAAATCATTCTTGTAACGCCGACATCTGCAAAACTAGCTTTATTTAAAATAGATAAGAGAGTTAAAGAAACGCGTATCTTTCACCGTCGAGCACACGTCTCTGGGGTAACCGATTTGTTGCTGCATTTGTCGTTGTGACAACCTTCCACAAGCTAGGGAACGCCATCTTGCTTTTTTGATGTTCACACGTCTCTGAACAATAGAGCTTTTTTGGATATGTTCACGCATCTCTGAACAAAGAGCTTCTTTTTAATATATCCACGCGTCTCTGAACAAAGAGCTTCTTTTTAATATGTCCACGCGTCTCTGAACAAAGAGCTTCTGAATGATATGCCCACGCGTCTCTGAACAAAGAGCTTTGAATAGGATGCCCACGCATCTCTGAGCAAAAGATCTTTTTTATATTTCCACGCGTCTCTGAACAAAAGAGCTTGAAAGGATTGTCCACGCGTCTCTGAACAATAGAGCTTTGATACTTGAATGTTTGTTGTGATCATTCGGTTGGCTGCGAACAGGAGCTTTACTGAATAGTTGTATACTGTAAAAATCAAAAGATTGCCAAAAGACTTTGCTGGTGCTTTTCTTAGGGTTGACCTAAGGCTTGACTGACTTGAGGTTGACTCAACGTGACTGACTGACTTGAGGTTGACTCAACGTGACTTACTAACTTGAGGTTGACATAAGGTGAATTGACAAGTGTGACTCATGACTCGGGTGTGCATTGTATTGTGGTCGTGCGACTCGAAAATGCAAAAAAGAAAAATATTTCCGTCTTTTTTGTGGAGGGTACCAACGTTCTCCCAAAAACGAAAGACGCGAAAAAAGAAAGAAGCGAAGTTTTTGAAGGTGCATGTTGAATGAGCTTAGTCAAATGTTGTGCAAGGATTAATTCATCCTAGGCTATCTCAATGTTGACTCAATGATGAAAGTATTTGGGTAACTTAGGCACGGAGGCTAAGCACTTCGTACTTTGTGATGCAATGATGAGTGAAGAGTGATTTTGTTATGACGAAGTATGCTTCAATGTTATGTTAAGATTTCATGACAAAGGGTTCCTAAGGGAAGGACTATTTGGTCATGTATCTGTGCAGTGTGTGAAAGTGACACTAAGGTTAGGCCGCCAGAGCTAAGGGTGTGAAAAAAGATATTATTTCAAGAAGAGTCAAATAATGGTGACTCTTAGGCTAGGTAAGCTAATGATTTAAGGATCAAGCCCCCAAGTCTAGCTCTAAATGAAAAGGGATGAGCATTGGAGATCTCTGGATATGGTCAAGTTGTGAGTGTGTGAATGTGAATATGAATGCATTTTTATTACGGTCGCACCTCGATGTGAGGTTGCCTACGTATCCGTTAGGAATCAGGCCGAACGTAGCTATAGCCGAACCTCGCACAAGTGTGTGTATACCTCAAAAAGGTCTTTTTAACGGTTGTAACGTGGTTAGGCTAAAGGTTTGAAGAAGAAGGGGATAAAGGCTCAAGACCCTAGATAAGCGTCCAAGGTGTGAAACCTTGCTTTTAAATCTTTATATTATTATGCTTAAGGTTTCTACTCTTTTTTAGCTTTTTCCTTTTTTTTTTATTGTGTGTAATGGGATGCGATAATCATATGCAAGGAAAATAAATGTTCATTTTATTAAAAGGGGAAAAAGAAAAAATCTACAAAGTAAATCTAATGAAAAATAAAAGGTGCCTATGCTAGACTTATTAGGGAAAGGAAGAAATGAAAAAAAGAGAAAGAGGTCATGAAATCTTGTCGTTGAAGCTCGCCTCGTGTCTTATGCTTTATCATCACTCGGATTTCTTTCCGTTTAGAGGTATTGGAAGCTTATTATTATCAATTAGATATTGGATGACCTTTTTAAGCTTCCAACATCTCTCAGTAGTATGACCCCTACCTTGATGATACTTGCAGTGTTCATCAGGATTCCAACTAGTTAACCTCTTTTTAGGTGCGGGATCTTAAATAGGTCCAATGGGAGTTATGAGACCTTTAGCATGAAGGCGATCGAATGTTGTGTCATAACTTATGCCAGTAGGTGTAAAGATTCTCTTTTGCTCTCATTTGTTCATGGAAAGGACCTCATCCAAGCTAACGTTGTTCGAGTAGGTAGTTTTGGAAGAAGAAGGATTGTCGTTTTTCTTTCCTTTCCAGCCACTTTTGCTATTGTTACTATCCTTGGCCTTCTTGTCATGCGGAGGAACATGAAGGAGATTTGAATCAATGAAGTCTTGAACGCAATCTTTGAGGGCGAAACATACTTCGGTGGTGTGACCACGACCTCTATGGTATTGGCAATAAGATTTTGGGTCCCAATTAGGAGACCGTTTTTCAGGCAGAGGGTCTTGACTTGGACTAAAGGGGTGAATGAGACCTTGATCGTGAAGACAGTTAAAAGCTTCATTGTAAGTCATCCCTATTGGTGTGTATTCTTTAATGGTCCTTTTTGCGCGTGGCTTAAGAGCATTGAGTTCTTCATTAAATCCTTGGTGAAAATTTTGTTCGTTAACCATCATTCGATTTGCTAGTCCTTCTACCACATTCAAGAGCACGCAATGACATCTTGTAGTTGTCGAACGTCCTCTTTTAGACTTGACAAGTTTTCCCTGATATTATCTAAGAAAATACTTTCATCCTCCTCAATCATGGCCACTTCATCAAGAGAGGTTATTGTAGGGAATATTTCAAGCACTATCCCTAGCTTGAACCCCACTGTGATCATACACTAAAGTACGATGGTGTCCAAAGGGAAAGAAGATAGAGCAAAAGAGTCGCCAACCAGTTTTAGGAACTTGTAAACCGTTCATGAGGTGAAGGTTACACCACCTTAACGATCCAAGAGATTGTCAACTCCAATAGGTCTAGAACCATGACTGGTAGTTTGGGGATGAAGGTACAAATCCAACCTAAAAGAGATTGAACCTGCCCTAATAAGAGGCCTCTACTTTATTCTGATCGTATTCATGTGCACTTTCTGACTAAAATGCAATCAATAGGATTACCCTAAACCTGTTTAATCTATGTTGGTTGAATATTAATGCACAAATAAATCTATTATTGGCGATCACTTGAATTATAATCATATTAACCCTAAACAAGATTATTAATTATCTTATTAAGCAGGATTACAAGTACCAATTCCCTTTAAGCATGCTTAAAAAGCGTGGTCAAACAATAACAATAAATATAATCAAGCAACATAATAATAATCCATTATAATCATTATAAAAATCATAATAAATAAATTATAACAAATATAAGAATAATCATGTTAAAGCATAATAATAGTAAGATCCTAGGCATGATACTAACAAGATTAATAACATACCCTAGCATGTCACTAAGCAATAAGATCAAAGCTTTAACCCTGACATGATACTAACATGAATATTAGGAAAGAAAATGAAGCATCATAGAAATCATAATTGATATAAGCTAATCACCCTAAATATCATACTAAAGAAAGCATCCTAACATGATACTAGGAACATCCTAAACAAGATACTAGTGATCAAAATAACAATCTAAGTATGATTTCTATATCATAAAATCAATAAATCAATAAATCAATTAAAGCACTTACTTGGATGTCTCGTATCTCTTTCTAATAACAAAATACACGCGTTAGTAACTTC
Organism: Chenopodium album; assembly: GCF_948465745.1. Taxonomy (NCBI): domain Eukaryota; kingdom Viridiplantae; phylum Streptophyta; class Magnoliopsida; order Caryophyllales; family Amaranthaceae; genus Chenopodium; species Chenopodium album. Next base: position 29,380,344 of record NC_137834.1, read on the forward strand.
AAAGAAAATAATAATCAAACAATTAAATTAAATAATAATTGAAAATGAGATTAGGGACCAAACCCTCAGAAATTAAAACCTTTCACGTCTAGGGCGAAGGCAAATCCGAACTTGGCTAGGTGTTTCTAGATCTTGTGATTGCGGAATTTTGTATGAGAAAAGCTATGAGAGAAAAGAGAATAAGCTTTAGCTTAGAGAGAGAAGATAATTAGAAAACTTTGTTGTTGATGGAAATTGATGATTTTTTATGATTGAAAACGGAGATTTTAGGAGGCTATTTATAGAGAAAATCAGCCGGACGGATAGAAAAACAAATCAGAGTTTCGACGAGAATAAAACAGGTAAGCGCCAGACGCTAGACATTAGCGCCAGGCACTAATCCCTGTCGTCAGGCGCTAATCATTAATTTCACGCGTTTTCTTATTTTTGATAAAATTTAGCCATACAGAAGGGCAAAATCGTATTTTCCTTATAAACACTCTTTTATTCTGATTAAAACTCTGAAAAGTCAACCAAAGTCAATTTATCAATGCTAATTGAATTAGGAATGAAAAGAACCTTCTACAAGAATTTAGAAGACTAAAATCAATTCTAATTGCATTAGGAATGATAAATCCATATCAGACCCTCCTCTAGATCATTAGGCCGCATATAAATATCAAACCGGGCCCAGTTTAGTAATTTGGCCATAACTTCCTCATTATTCATCGGAATTGGGCTTATAATCTATCATTGGAAACTCTTTTCAAGCCCCATCCAACTACACTATTATTGGACCCTTGCCATGGACTAAACCAAACTAGATGTGTGGTTTTCTTAAAATAGGTTTTCAAAAACAGAGAGAAAGAAAAGATTTAAAAGCTAATCGCAACACCAGACTTTCCACACTTTCACTTCGTTCGATTATGATTCGACGTGAAAGGTACTTATCACTGGGTTAGGTTTTGGGGAGACACAAATGTGTGTCTACAAAAGCCCCCACTTTAACTGAGTTTGGAGAAACGCAAGTTTCGAAAACAAAAGTCAAAGTAGCGATAGGGACAGAGAATGATTCAGAACGTTCTGCGATCCTAAATCACTCTTGTAACGCCGATACTTGCAAACTAGCGTTAGTTAAACAGATAAAAGAGTTAAGAAACGCGTATCTTGCACCGTCGAGCACACGTTTGTGGAAGTAACCGATTTGTTGCTGCATTTGTATTTTTGATAACCTTCCGCAAGCCAGGGAACTTCATCCCGCTATTTGTTTTGACGATCTTCTACAAGCTAGAGAATACCGCCTGAAGACTGCTACGCCTGTAAATGCCTCCAGTTCCGCCGTGATAGACTTATGCAAGTTAGAGAACCCCATCGAAGATTGCTTCACTTGAAACCACCTTCTAGCGCTTTGTGACCATCTTCCGCAAGCCACGGATCACGATCGAAGATAACTTCGCTTGAAATCACCTCCAGTTGTTTGTGACAACTCTCCACAAGCTAGGGACCGCTGTCGAAGATATCCTCGCCTGAAGCTATTTTCATTCGATGCGATAATATTCCGAGGAAAATTAGCGAAGACCTACGCTTGTCGATCTTTTGCTTTTGCTATGCCTGTACGTCGACGCTTTTGCTGCTTTTGAACTTATACGTTTGTGCCTTCTGAATTGTGAACCAGTATGTCGGTGCCTCTGCTGTATGAACCATTATGTCGGTGCCTTTGCTATATGAACCGCTTTAAGCTAAGTGAGACGATTATTCATCAAGTCGATCACTTTATGCAATTGTAATCAAGCCGATTACTAAATCATGTCAAATTGCTTAAAGGGGCTAACTGGCGTACCACGGAACCCAAAATTGTTGTAAGAGGTCGAAAGTAAACGTTCTGAGTGGCTAGGCAGTCTGTCGCCGCTAAAATTCTGTTGGCGCCACAAATCTGGCTCTAGCGCCAAGCGCTGGGATCTAGCGCCTGGCGCTACACCTTATCGTCTGGCGCCAAGGCCTCTCGCTTGGCGCTAGAGTCAGGATTTCCATATATATCCCTTTGTTCGTCATTTCCGCTGCTGCTGTTTGCTTTCGTTCGAGAATCGCCACTAAGCTTCAATTAACTTGTTTTTGCTCGTTTCTCAACCGAATTTTCTCAAATTTGTTGCAAAGCGAAGCTTCTTTCATCTACTTTCCCGATCTATGTAAGTTTTCCCCAAACTCACTCCGATTTTGATGAATTTTGCACATGTTTGTTCACGAATTTCTTGAAAATTCGAAACTTATAATGCTTAATTCACTTTGTTTGTCAAACTTTATGCCATGAAATTGCTTGATTATGTTTGTATATTGCCTTGGGAGTAATTTGAGACTTGTTTGACTCAATTTGGTGAAGAAACGAACAAATCACCATTGTTGGACCTCTTAAGGTCAGGAATACAATGTGGCTTGTTCTTGATGTTTTTTGCTAGCAATTCTTGTCCAATTTGTCACAATAATTACCATAGTATTGTAAGAAATTGTTTGGATGCTTGAAAAATGATGTGTATGCTCATTTTGAAATTGTGCTCTATTTTAGTACTACATACTCTATTTTTTGCGAACATAGTATCATGAGGCTAGGCGAACCTTAGATACTATACAACCTTAATTTATGATTATTTTTCACAATGTAGTATGGCTAGACAGCGAGGTTCGGGTTCACGATCCCGAGACACGCGACGGGAGCATGAGCCCGTAGAGGAGGATGCCGACCCGTCCACTTCTCTTGGTCCTCTCCCTGAGTGGGATGAGCGGACTATGTACTTCTCCTTTGTCAACCACATCTCTGAGAGGGTGCGACGTAGGATCACGGTTGGTAGGACGCGCTACCACGGATCAGGCTGCAACACCCTGGCGGACCTGTACAAGATGCACATCGGCGTCGATGGAGAGGTGAGACTTCTCTGGGAGTCTTGTGGGTTGACTGCACTGTTTGAGACGTCGAAGGCGATGATTGCCTCTAACGGGGGTCACCACGTGGCTCGCGCATTTGTGGAGTTCTATTGGGACACCATTAACACTTTCCACTTCCCTTGGGGTGAGATGATGGCCACCCCGACCGACTTCAGTCTCATTACGGGACTGGAATTTAGTTCTACTGCGTTGCCGTTCGACAGCGAGATCAGTGTCTTCTCACCTGAGGTTGAGGAGCTGTTGGGTCCAATTGTTGTTCGGGCTCGTGCTGAGGTAGAGTTGACTCAGTTTAGCGTTAAAGGCATTCGCCGATCGACTCTGGTGGCAGCTTTTGAGGATGATGCGACGACCCGAGAGCAGCGGGTGCATATCTTTGTACTTATCTTGCTGTCAGGGACATTTTTCCCTGACAAGGGTAGTAGATTGCTACTTTAATACCTACCCGTGGTCCGTGATCTTCACTTGATCGGGACCTATGACAGGGCTAGCTTGGCCTATGATGACTTTGTCCGAGTGTTGCGAGACTCGTGTCGACACCAATCCTTTACGGGAAACGTCGCTCTGTCCGGCTTCTAGAGAGTAGTAGAGGTATACTTTATCTCCCATAAAGTTTAGCTCTAAGCTTTGGTTAGCACTTGTTGATACTTTTTGCCTTTTGAAGATATGGTTCTACGAGTACTTTCCTTCAGTTGCGCCGGCGAGACCGTCGCCGCGCAGGTTTCCAGTGAGCGCCTGTTGGGGAGGCCGCCGCGCTGGGATGTCTACTTCTTATGTCCGAGATCAGATCATCTCGGCATGGTTCTTTGTATAGTTTAACACTTTCGTTTTACTTTTAGTAGATTCTTATCTCATAGGCGTTCTTCGCAGGAGCCTAACGTGAAGTACTGGCCGTGGATCGGCTTGGTTGTCCCTGGGTTAGCTGCACAATACACCGCTGGGCGTCGCTACTTCTTAGGGACATATGGAGCGATTGCATATCTTGGAGAGAGGGTTGCTATTCAGCATTCCTCAGACACTTTCGTCGTTCCTGGTCCTCCGCCGCGTCATATGTTCAATGGTGCGAGGCTAGTGAGCATGTCAAAGAGGGTTGGTACCCCTTGGTGATCTTATGCGATCCTTGGGCGGTGCTATGAGGAGGAGCTTCTGCCGCTGTTAGCTCCAGCCCCTGTTCTGGCTGAGGAGGTGGCGGTATGATTTTCATCTTTTTCCTTTCGTTAAGTAGCCCTCAAGTGATATTTTACTGACTTTGATTTGCTTTCGTCAGGCTGGACCTACTGAGTTCGTGCCACCTCGTATGTCCATCCATTATCAGGGGACATACAGGCCGATCGAGGAGATGATTCCTCCGGCTCCTGAGGATGAGCGCTTCGTGGAGCGATCGATTCCTCGTCACCAGACTCGGGTAAGCTTTATTTATTTGCAATTTTGTTCATGTATGTTAAGCATTGTTACTGACTTTATTTCTTTGACCGTTCTCGCAAGAGGTGGTCACGGCGATGGCACGGTGTATAGATGTCTTCCGAAGCCAGCTCGTTCGGACGAGGAATGTGGCTACGTGTTGTCGTGACGACGCCGTTCAGGAGGTAACCTTCCTTCTTATTTTTGCAATATTGCTTCTATTTTTTATTGTTTATGACTTAGTTTCTTCTTACAGGGTCAGCCCATTACTTCTCGTACCCGGAAGAGACCTAAGGTCCGGAGAGACCTGGCGAGGTCTAGCTCGAGACGTCGTCGTACTGGCTTTGGCGGTTGGGGTGGTCGTTCTGAGGCTGCTCGGACCGTGGCGATGGAGGGCTTGGGCTCTTCGTTTGAGGGTGCACGTGCTGGTCCGGTAGGCCAGGGAGAGGATACCTCGGCTCTTAGAGGTGGTGGGATGTATGAGGTCGGCTCGTCATCGCAGCAGCCTCCGCAGCCTCAGCCTCACGGTGCTCTTGGGTGGACAGGCCCTGTGCTGAGTTTTCCACCTCCCAAGGAGACTGGAGCTGGAGCTGGAGGAGAGGTTACTCCTCGTACTGCACAGTTTTATGAGATGATGGGCGTCTCTCATCATCTGCGTCCTCCCGCGCCGTAGTTTATGCTTGTTCTTGCTTTTTTTATTTTAACTTGTATAGAACTTTACCTTTATTAGACTCATTTATTAGACATATTTGTATATACATATCATTATGAGTTTATTTATTTAACATTTATTTTTCATTTTTATATGCATGTTTGTGTGTGCAAAGAATTGTGATAATTAATAATTTTGCGCAAAAATTCTGTCATATTTATTATTGATGGAGGGTATCCGAATTTCTCCCCCAAAAAAGAAAATGAAAAATAAAAATATTGGGTTTACAAAAAACTTAAAAATTAAGTCTAAATAAAATCCAAAAAATATAATTAATATATTTAATTAAAAGGGTATAAAAAGGATAAAAAAATCGTAAAGCCATTGTTCAGACTCGAATCAGCCAAAAAAACGCGGTTTTTGAAAAGCTCGCTTGATAAGACACGTCAGCGCCACCAGTCGCCACGCGTTTTGCGTTGGCGCCAGACACTACTGCTTAGCGCTTGGCGCCAAACTCTGGCGTTAGGCGCCAGACTCTGGCACCTGGCGCTGATCAGCGCTGACTCCGAATCCTTTCTGGATTGAAACTGTGCCGATGTTGTGTATAAATAGCCCCCTGATCTGCCGATTTTCTTCATAATTTCAGCAGATTAAAAATAATCTTAGCTTTTGAAAAAAAATAGATAATCATGTCTTTAATCACAAAGAGTTTTACCAACTTCACTCATGAATGGTGTCGGTCTCTAACCGCCAAGGAGAGAAAAGAATTATACTTTTTTCATATGGGGGGTATTTATGGTGTCAAGGGGGTAGATCTTGATATAGACTTCATTCATACCGCCTTAGAATATTGGGATGTGGATACTTATTGTTTTAGACTAGGGTGTGATGAAATTAGCCCTTTGCCGGAAGAATTCGGTGCTATCTTAGGCTTCTCTGCATTAGATCTTGCAGTAATCCCTAGAATAAATGAATATTATTATAAGGATTTTGAGCGCTTCTTGAATTTAAAAGGCAAAGATCTAACAAATATAGAAGATGGTAGCATAGTTAATTTGAAAGAATTTGCACGCCATTATTTTGATAGACCTTATTATGAGTCTTTTCATGTTTATAGAAGAAGGGCTTTTCTCTTTTGCATGCTTAACCAATATCTTCTCACTAGTGGTTAACTAATGAGGTTCAAGCAATTATATCAACTGTTTTGGAGCAAATTTAATCTGGGAGAAATCCAATGCCATTAATTGTTGGAGAGACTATGCTTAGTCTTGATGAATTGAAGAAAAATTAAAAAGCACCTTTTTGGGGCTATCCAATTTTATTACAGGTAGAAAAATAATTATATTTAATTACAGAAATCAAAAACATATTTTTGTATAGTAATATTAATTTATTTACATTGAATTATTTGCAGATGTGGCTAATGGAGAGACTAGAATTAATAAGTCCTCCCGACAACGTTGAAAAATACACTCCAAATTTCTTTGTGAGAAGAAAGAAACGCTTCTCTAAGATGGGGCGCCATGAGTGGAAGAAGGTCTTTGCCTCTTACAACTTTGCCATCAAGTGGGTCATCCCTTGGTGGAAAATAGAGAAGATGGTTGGTGTCAACAAGCAACCCTTCTGTCGTCTTCCAAGCTTAACCAAGATGACTTTTTATTATACCTGCTGGGTAAAAAGACAATACGGCCTACTTCAAACAATTCCTTCTAGGGATCTTCGTCGTCCCTATGAATCCCCTGTTTCTCAAGAAGTGGAGAAATTTGATTCTTATTGGAGCGATAGACCTTTATGGGAAGTGATTACCCAAAAGTTTCCTCCTTCCTTTCCCAACGATGTGAAGAAGTGGCTTCTTAAGAAACCTTCAAAGGACATGAAGAAAAATCAGGGTAAAATTGATGTGAAGAGTCGTCTAGGTGACAAAGTGATTCCGTTAAGGAACGCTTGGGTGAAAAGGTTGAATGCAAAACACCTACAATACCTAAGAAGAAGAGCTCTACAAAGGATAAAGGGAAAAGAAAAGCAGACACTTTAGAGAAGAAGGCTTGGGTAGAGAAGAAACATGGAGTCCTAGCTAAGGGAGAAACTATTTACTCCAAAATTGAATGTAGGTCCTCTAAAGGAGGCCTACTAGCTAAAGTCATGGATAACGAAGAAGTTGTAAACAAAAATTGGAAGAGAGCAAAGAAAGAGAAGAAAGATTAAAGCATCGCTTAACTTTCAATTATTAGACTTAGTTTTAAATTTAAAGTTAATTTATTTTATTTAGCTTTATTTAAATTCCATCAATAATGTAATTTGTTATTTTATTTCATTAATGAAATTTTAGGTTTTTTTTTTTTTTAATTAAATCATCTCCTTTAAATTTAATATATTAAAGCAATGAAAACTAAAAATTTAATTTTCCAGAAACTTTTTCAAGTACGGAAGTCGAAAATTTTCCGAAAAACACCGAAATATTCCCAGGTACTACTAGAAAAATGGCGCCGCTTTTTTACGACTGGCGCCAGTTGCGACAGTCTGGCGTCAGGCGACAGACACTGTCGTCTAGCGCTAAAGTTAATCGGCTGGCGACGGAATTCTGTGACGCAGATGCTTCGTCGAATTTCTGTCGAATTTATTTTTAAATCTGGGATGCGAGGTTTGCAAAAAGTAAAGTGGGCGCACTCGTAAAGGGTTGCCTACATATCCTTTCTTAAGGAATCAGGCCAAACGTAGCTCTCTTGAGTATCCTACTCAAGTAATTATGGGTCGTACTTTTTAAGTTGCTCAAGATTTGTCATGTTTGAGAATTCATTGCCATCCATATCAGTTAATTTCGCTACACCTCCTGATAGGATTGTTTTGACAATATAGGGTCCAGACCAATTAGGCCTAAATTTACCCCTTAGATCTAAAACATTCTTCCTTAATGCTTTTAACACCAAGTCTCCTACTTTGATGTTTCTTGTCTTGACCTTTTTATTAAAATGTCTAGCCATACGAGTTTGATAGCATTAAGTATGATGTAGAGCTTCTAGTCATTTTTCATCAAGTAGAATTAGCTCTTCATATCTCGCCCTAGTCCATTCAACTTCATCGAGTTTGCTTTTTAATGCAATGCGTAGAGATGGTATCTCTAACTCTACAGGTTGTACGACATCCATTCCATAAACCAAAGAGAATGGCGTATTTCCTGTTAATGTGTGAATTGACGGGCGATAACCCTACAGTGCGAAGTGGAGTTTGTCAGGCCAATCTTTGTAATTTTCTGTCATTTTTTCGATGATAGTCTTTAGATTTTTATTAGCCGCTTCAACTGCTCCGTTTGCTTGAGGTCTATAAGGAGAAGAATGATGGTGTTGAATGCCATATTTTTGTAACAATTCTTCACACTCAGCTTGGAAGTGAGTTCCATTGTCACTTATCATTTCATGTGGGACTCCATATCGACAAATAATATTTCTTTCAATAAAGAGTGCTACATGTTTTGCAGTGAGTTTAGCATATGATTGTACTTCGACCCACTTTGTGAAGTAATCAATTGCTACTAGGATGTATTCATGACCTCCTGTTCTTGGGGGAGTAATTTTTCCAATAATGTCAATTCCCCATGTAGAGAATGGCCATGGTGAAGTGTAGGTGTAGAGTAGAGATGGAGGAACATGTTGTAAATTGGCATAAATTTAGCACTTAGGGCATCTTTTTACGTATTGATGACAATCCCTATTCATGGTAGTCCAATAGTATCCTTCTCGCATTATCTTTTGGACTAGGATTTTGCCATTAACGTGAGCTCCACAAATGCCTTCGTGGACTATCCTCATTGCTCTTTGAGCGTCCTTTTTTCCTACACATAAGAGAGCTCGACCCTTAGGTACCCTTTTATGTAACTCGTTGTCTATGAGTACGTATTGGGAAGCTAAAAGTCTTAATGCTCGTTTTGCTCTTTTGTTAGCATGAGGAGGGTATTCTCCTTTGGTGACATAATTAAGTATATCCGTATACCACGGTTCTTCTTCTTCTTCTTCTTCTTCATCATCTTGGATCACTTCATCATCTTCTATAGCTTGAATATAGGCCGGTTTATGCCTTTTTTTCTATAGTTAGAGGAATTTTCTCGATTTCCGTAGGAATCCTAACCATTGAGTCTAGTCTTGCTAAGGCATCAGCAAATTAATTTTCCTCTCTAGGTAGATATGTGTATTCCACTTTTTCTAACTGATTAGTGAGAGTTTCCTGATAAGTTTGGTAAGGGGCTAGACTTTCGAGATAGGTTTGGTAAGGGGCTAGACTTTCGAGATAGTAGATTGTATAATTGGAGGTGCTGGTGCTAATACGGGAGGTTTGCGAGATAGGCTTTGATCTTTTCAAAGGCTTTTTGACACTCATCATCCCATATTACTGGTACATTCTTTTTAAGCTTCTTGAATATTGGTTCACATATTGTTGTCAATTTTGATATGAACCTGCTTATGTATTGCAACCGGCCAATAAATCCTCGAATGTGCTTCTCGGTTTTGGGCGGTGGCATTAACATGATTGCCTTGATCTTGGTTGGGTCTATCTCTATTCCTCTAGAGCTTATGACATAACCCAAAAGCTTGCCTGAGGTGACTCCAAAAGCACACTTGGATGGGTTCATCCTCATGTTGTATTTTCTTAGCCTTTCGAAGAATTTTCTCAAGGCTACTTGATGGCCTAGGAGATCTTTTGACTTCACAATCATATCGTCCACATATACTTCAACTTCTTTTTTGTGCATCTTGTCATGAAGCAAGGCAGTCGCTGCTTGTTGGTAAGTAGCACCCACGTTTTTCAACCAGAATGGCATTGTCGTGTAGCAGTAAGTACCCCATGGTGTTATGAAGGTTGTTTTCTCCATGTCTTCTTCTGCCATAAGAATTTGATTGTATCCCGCGTATCCGTCCATGAACGAGAGAAGTGCATGATTCGATGTATTATCTACAAAAATATCGATGTGTGGTAAAGGGAAGTCGTCCTTTGGACTTGCCTTATTTAGATCTCAATAGTCGACACACATTCTTACCCTTCCATCCTTTTTCGGAACTGGGACGACGTTGGCTATCCATTCGGGGTATTTGGATACCCTGATAAAACCTGCAGTTATTTGTTTTTGAACTTCTTCTTTTATTTTAAGAGCTACGTTGGGTATCATTCGACACAAATTTTGTTTTACAGGTTTCATTCCTGAGATTAGCGATATGGTGTGTTGAGCTATTTCTCTATTAATACCTGGAATATCTTCATATGACCAGGCAAATACATCGATAAATTCTTTAAGTAGATTGATTAAATTGGTTCTTTCTTGTTCATCAAGTGTTAATTTGATTTTAACTTCTCTTTTATTGGTTGAATCATTTGAGATATCAACCGTCTCAGTTTCCTCAATTATCGGTGTTTTCTTTTCAAGTGTTTTCATTGCTTTAATAAGTTCTTTGTCATTTTAGCTAAGCAATGCTCGTCATCTTGGATTAAAGAAAAGCACGACGAGTAAGCGGAAGAAGACATATTATTAAACTCATAAATCATTACATCGAAAAGAGATATGTCCTCAAGGACTTGATTGCTAACTATCCTAGGGGAAGAGATAGAAGAAGGGGGTGCTACAACTAAAGACTTAGATGTCTCTACAGGAAAAGACTCTGACTCTAACGACTCTTCGAACATCGGTCCTTGCCTTGTCGTAACGGAGATTTTCCTTCCACTTGGAGTAGTCACCTTGATTGTCTTGCACCACCCTTGTAGTGATCCTTCTACTGGAGTAATGAGCTTCAAGGGGTCAAAGTTTTCGCTTTGTAGGACCGTTTGGATGAGAGAGGAGTTATCCTCTATATTCTTCAGCTCATCTTTTTCTTGCCCAAATAGTAATCCCATGACATTAAAGTCAAAGTATGGGGGTGCTTTCTCCTTGAGGATAGGAGTTGGGATTTCATCTATAAAATAGCAATCTAGGAAAATTTCGAATCCCGGTTGCCTTATGCCATTTATAATAAAAGGTTCGGGAAATTCGTAGCATGGATAGTCCTCTCCTTCTTTTATGAATTGTCCATTGAGAGTAAGAGGATACTAATCCATTGGGATTTCTTTCTTTTGGATGCGAGTGTTCCTACGCGCCTTAGACCTTTCCTGGGATCACTTGAGATCTTCTCGAGTCAGTTCGAAACCAAGTCCGAAAGTGTCTAACTTAGGAAGGCCAGGTAATTCCAGCGATTTTGCTATTCCTTTCTTCTTTCCTAGTGTCATTCCAGGAAAATGCCCTTGTTTCTTCAGAATAGCGTTCACTGTCATATTGGAGTGGGGGTCGTGGAAGAAAGGGGTCCTTTCATCCTCCTCGATTAAGGAGACCTCTTCACTTAAGCCCCACAAATCTTCATCGTCTTCATCGTGCTCCACATTAATGATTGGATTTTCTATAGCTTTAATCCTCATGGGTGAAGCATCGATCGTAATAGGAATTCCTTCAACTATGGCCTTTACTTGTTGGTGGAGAGATGAAGGGACGGCCTTTAGGTCATGAAGCCAAGGGCGTCCCAACAGTAAGTTGAATGAAGCTTTGATATCTACCACTTGAAATGTAGTAGCGTGTTCTATCGCTCCCGCCGTTATAGTCGTGGTAATCTTGCCAAGAGCTTGACGACGAGTGTTGTCATAAGCTCTTATTCCTTGTGTTGACGGGCTTAAGTCTTCATCCCTTATGCTTAGCATCATCGCAGTTCTGAGTGGACAGACATTAATTGTCGATCCATTGTCTACAAGAGTCATAGGGACGTTCATTCTCTTGAAAACTATTGTGAGGTTTAGTGCCTTATAATGCTTGTCACCTTCTGGAGGTAAATCTTTGTCAGAAAAGGTGATCAATTTGATAGGACTAGGGAGATCACTCGTAAGGAAGTTAGCTAACCCCTCAGGAGTGGTGTCAGAATCTATCCCTATCTTATCCAAGGCATTCATCACTGCCAACCTATGTTCTCGAGATGTTGCTACAAGCTTCCACACATTCATCTCAACCTTGGTTTTCTTGAACTGTTTGACAATATCATTGTCTTCTATGATAGGTATGGGAACTTGCTACGTAGTCGGCATACGTTGTGTTGAAACGGGAGGTTGCATTCTCCCTGATCTCGTGAGGACGTCTATAGATGAATCCTCTTCCTCCCAAAAATCTCTTATTGGGTATATGACTGAAAGTGGACGCCAAGGAATGAGAGAGAGGTGCAATGTCAATGCTTGGCTTCTTACTTGCAAGAGGCAATGGCAGTTTGTTGTTATCAATTAAATCTTTGATAGCTTCCTTAAGCTTCCAACAATTTTCGGTAAGATGGCCCTTACCTTGGTGATATTTGCAATGTGCATTGGGGTTCCAGTTACCTGTCCTCTTCTCGACTGGTGGGTCCCCAAATGGTCTAATAGGAGTTATAAGACCTTTTGCATTTAGTCGATCAAATGCGGTGTCATAATATTGTTTGAGTGGGTGGTTTTGGAAGAAGAAGGATTGTCGTTCTTCTTGCCTTTCCAGCCACTGTTCGAGTTACTGTTAGCAACTTTCAGCTTAGCCAGGTCGTCTTCAATATTAATTCAAATTTCATAGACGGCCTTGAAGGTATGGAGATTATTCTGGTATTTGAGATGCTTGGATTACTTTTCTTGAAGGTTCTTGATGAACAACCTCACAGACTCTTTCTCTCTTGGTACTTCAATCATCTTAGCAGGGTTTCTCTCCATTTGTTGAAGAAATAAGTGAAACCTTCATTCTCCTTCTGCTTGAGAATTTCAGGTTCCCTATAGTCAGTTTCAACTTGAATGTTGCACTTGTACCTATCAATGAAAGCGTTTACTATGGACTCCCGAGTAGAGGTTCTTTCTTTCTCAAGAGAGAAGAACCATTGTAGGCAAACGGTTACAAGAGATAGAGAAAACAAAGAGGGAAACACCTTCTTGTCAATACCCTTAATGCTCATTATGTTTCGAAAGCTCTTAGGTGAAAGTAAGGGTTGTCAGTCGCTTTGAATTTCGGGATGTCGTTGGCATTGAACTTCTGCGGAAGAAGATCCTTGTCCATCGAGACCCCTTGTGAGCTAATGCCTTGAAACTTGTAGTCACTAGACAACTTGCTCTAGCTTTCTTGCATGAGGTCCGTCTGTTGTTGCTTCACAGGATCATCGATCTTGAGGGTTAAAACCTTCAACGCCGCAGTCACAGTAATCAATTGGTTCCTAAGTTCATTAACTTCCTCTAGAGTTGCCATTATCTTCTTAGCTTTCCTTTTTCGAGCGATTGGTTTGTCGAAAAGTTGAACTTGAATAAAAAAGGTTGTCTTTGATCAAACGCCCTTTCTTTCTTGACCACGCGCTGTAAATTAAAACATTTTTGTTTTAATGACTTGACTCAAATTGACTTTGACTTTACGAATTTTGAAAAAGAAAAAAACAAATATAGGGTGCGTATTTTTGGCAAAAATAAGGTGTATATTTTTGGTAAAAAAGTATAGGGTTCAAATAATTGGTTTAATTGGAGGATTAATATCCGACTTACCCCCCTAAAAAAATGACGGAAAAAACACGAGCATACAAGACTCTCTTAGACATGGTCAAAGTGTGCATACATATTAGTGTGTGCTTTACATGGTGAGTGCAAGTGACATGCTTTGACTTTTGTCTAAGACCATGGAACTTAGTGCCTAGACTTGATTAATGACTTGACACGGTAATATTATCAGTAAAAATTAACTGAATTGATTATGTTCAATTAGACTCAAAGTGATGACTCGAGCAATAAACCGAACTGTCGCCAAAACGACATGACTGGCGCCTCTCTTTGCAGTGTAGCGCCAGACGACAGGACTGTCGCCAGGCCCTACACTCCACAGAGTGGCGCTGCAGTCCAAATCTCGGCGCCATTGTTGGAACGTTGATTTGGGACTGCTTTCGGTATTATTACTCTATAGGGTATGCCTAAAGTCGTACTAAGTCAACTCTGATTAAATTATTAGACTTTAATTACTCAAATTAATTAATTAGGCAAAGTTCTTTACTCATTAATCAGTTTATTTAGTCTTAACACAAGTCAAACAAACGGTTAGGAAAAAACAGATAGAGTATGCACAACAAATAATGCACAATTAGTCAAGTAGGCACGATATGATGCAATGAGTTTGCAACCTAACCATGGCTCTAGTTCTCTAAAGTTCGAGATATGGGTTAGTCAAAGAAGAACCATGGTTAATTGTCCGGATGCACCGTGTGGAAGCCTAACCGTGAAGGGTTAGCGTGAGTGGATGGGACACCGCGAATTTAAACAAAAACTCGCTTCCATGGTTTGGTGAATTCAACATTCTCGGATGTACCCTTTGTTGTACAGAGCGTTTAATCAAGTAGATGGAGAATGAATTCCTAGAGGGTTATGTCCATATGTAGAACACATATGGGTTTCAGAAAAGTGAGAAAAACTCAATCAGGAAGTAGTATCGAGCAAACAGTGCTAAAAACTGGTCAAAATTAGAAGCATATTTCTTGCTCGGTATTGGAAGAACTTGGCGCCAGCGAACAGAGGCCGGCACCAAAATTCTTAGTGGTGCTAGACTCTGTTTTCTGACGCTAGTTCCTACATGCCTCAGCAGCTTTCTGTGCTCGATAAAATTTTCCAGTTTCGCGCAGCATTATTTCGATCCTAAGTGTGAAAGATATTCCTCAAATTTCCTACGTGTAAAAATCCTATGTTTTAACTCATTACGGATGGTCTTTACAATGAGATATTTTCTATGCATATGACAATAATGTTAATCAAAATTCGCACATGAAATACTTAGAACTTTTCGAGTCTCTGACAGACTCAAGTCGTATTCACCTAATAAAAAATAAGCCTAAATCCACTAACTATGTAGATAGGGAAGAAGGGTCGAACCACAGGGAAACAATTCAATTTACTCCTAATTAATTAAATGCAATCTAAATTATCAAGTAACAATTTATTGTAAAAAGGTAATTAAATACTAAAAGTAAGAGTAGAAAAGGAATAAAAAGGGTATAAGTCAATGAAGGGAAACCTAGGGCATAGGTTCACTAATAAACAATATTCCAGGGCAAATCATAATAAGCAATCATCAAGCATCAATTAATCAGATTATAAAGGGCTTTCGCTACGTATTATAATCATAGAGTTAATTTACCGGTATTAAATCTCATCTGTCGAATCTTGACTTAACCATTTATAAATTAGTCCGCCTATTGAAACTAAGCCTAAACATCAATTCTCATCTGTCGAATCTCGAATTAATATTACTAAACTCATACAATTAAATCTGGCCAAACCTATTTGCATAGCATTAAATCAATCAATAGGAAATTAATCAAGCATTGATAATCAACAATCACAAATTTACCCCTTCATATTATTTAGGAAAAATTTTAAATTACCACCCAAAAATGTAATCATTTTCGAACTAACCATTCATTAAAATTTTTATTTTAAATTACCACCTCTTAAATTAAATAAATGCTCAGATTACCACCCATTTCAAAAATCCGATAGATTTTCCGTCTGTGGGCCCCCACCTAACGCTTATCTTGACCCTTTTAACTGATTTTTTTCCCCAAATTTTCTCTTTAACAACGCTCTCCTAACTTCAATTCACATTTTTCTCTTTGAAATTTGGTAGAATTTGGTGAAGGAAATGTGAATTAAAGTATAGAGAGCGTTTTTAAAGAGAAAAATCATAAGTATCATGATGCATTTGGAAGAAACCACTCATGCCTATACCCTTAAATAATTTCTCTACGGGTTTATCAAGACCCAACCTAGACAATGTAGGATGATGAACGAAATGAGTAGAGATTACCTGCCTCTGGATGAGGTTGAGTATCCTTGCCTGTTGTTCCGTTGAGGTGATAACAACCTCCTCCCATCCCGATATTTGAAGCTCCGGGTCGACCATCGGTTGTTGTTTCCTTGAACTTTCACCCTTTTGTTGTCTAGATCGTTTGGAAGCCATTTGTAGTGAAAAATTTCGGTATTGAAACTTTCTCTCTCTAAGGGTTTTAAGAAATTTTGCGAGAAAGTAGGAGAAAGTGGGTGGAAAATGTAAAGGAAGGTGTGAGGATTAAGAATATGTAAAAAATTTGGGTTTTGAGGGATGAATTTGAGAAGATCTTGGAAAGAAAGTGAGTTTGGAGGTTTGAAAATGGAGGTTTTAGAGAGAGAAAGTGTGAATAAAGAAGAAGAGGTAAGAAAGAAAAAGAAAATAAAGAGGGAGAAGGAGGTTTAAAACCTCCGGATTATTTAGGCGCGCCCGATCGGGTTGCCCGATCGGTCGAATATGTGAATGCCTGATATGTGAAATGCCCGATCAGGCGCGAACTCGAACCTTGGAATCGCCAGAATGCTCGCCCGATTGGGCGAGGTTCGCCCGATATTTCTTTTCGTGGCACTCGATTTCTCCAAATTTCCTCCCGATTGGGCGAGAATACCCTTGATTTTCTTCCTTACTTGCGCGCCCGATCGGGCGAATATGTGCTCCAAAAAAATCCGTATTTCGCGCCCGATCGGGCGAAATTTAGCTCGATTCTGGCCTTAAGGTGCGCGCCCGTTCGGGCCCATACCCAATTTGGAGCTTCTCTTTTCTTCACCTTTTTCTCTTGAAAACTCCGTACTTTATGTTCTAAACCTGTACAAAACACTTATGAAAGGTAAAATTTCACTCTCCTCACCTCTCTAAATAAAATTAAAAATAAAAAATAATGAAAAACTAGTCTAGAAAGCAAGAAATACAGGTTGCCTCCCGTAAAACGCTGGTTTATCTAGGTCCCGCACGACCCTCTTACCACATTGAAGCTCGAAATGAATCGGAATCGCTTAGGTGAAGTAATTCAACTGCACGAATCGTAGCCCCCTCATGATATAGCTTGAGTCTTTGGCCATTAACCTTGAACTCGTTACCATGTTCATCGAAAACCTCCACAGAACCGAATTTATTGGCCCTTTTTATAGTAAAAGGACCCGACCACTTTGACCTCAACTTTCCTGGGAATAGTTTAAGACTAGAGTAGAACAACAACACTTTATCACCCTCTTTGAATTCTCTCGGAAGGATCATCTTGTCGTGCCATCTCTTTGTCTTCTCCTTGTAGATACGAGCACTATCATAGGCCGTCAACCAAAACTCATCGATTTGGTTAAGTTGAAGTAACCTATTTTCTCCCGCTAATTTTGGCATCCAAATTGAGCTCCTTAATAGCCCAATATGTCTTGTATTCTAATTCGACCGGGAGATGACATGCTTTACCGTACACGAGTCTATATGGAGTAGTACCTATAGAGGTCTTAAACGCAGTTCTGTACGCCCACAGGGTGTCATCCAACTTATCACTCTAATCTTTCCTTGACTTTGCCACCACCTTCTCTAGAATGGCCTTGATCTCACGGTTAGAAACTTCAACTTGGCCACTAGTTTGGGGATGGTAGGCTAAACCTGACCTATGGTAGACACCATACTTTTTGAGGAGGGTGTCTAACTTCCGCTCATGAAAGTGAGATCCTCCGTCACTGATTATCGCTCTAGGCACGCCAAATCTTGGAAAGATGGTCTTCTTAAAAAGTCTATGGACCACCTTGGCATCATTAGTAGGAGTAGCGATGGCCTCAACCCACTTGGTTACATAGTCGACGACGACAAGTATATAGCGGTTCCCTTTTGATGAAGGGAACGGTCCCATGTAATCAACACCCCAAACATCAAAAATTTCAACTTCTAAAATTCCGGTTTAAGTCATCTCATGCCGCCGCGAGATGTTGCCAGTCCTTTGGCAAGAGTCACAAGCCTGCACAAAAGTGTTAACATCCTTAAACATTTTAGGCCAATAAAAACCTGACTCATTGATCTTGGCCACCGTTTTAGCGGGGCCATGATGTCCTCTATATGGTGAGGTGTGGCAACTACTAAGCACACCGTGAACTTCCCATTCGGGAACACACCTGCGAAATAATCCATCTGCACACTCACGAAACAAAAAAGGATCATCCCAAAAATGATGTTTAACATCAGAAGGGAATTTCTTTTTTTGTTGGTAGGACAAGTCAGGAGGTAGAGTACCACCCACTAAATAATTAGCAAAGTCGACATACCATGGGTGTTGCTCTACAACTGCATATAGATTGTCATCAGGGAAAGAATCATCTATAGGAAGAGAATCCTTACCCTCATCATACCTGATACGAGACAAGTGGTCTGCCACTACGTTCTCTGCTCTCTTTTTATCTTTTATTTCGATATTAAAATCTTGGAGAAAAAAAACCCATTGGAGTAGCCTTGGCTTTGATTCCACCTTAGCTATGAAGTATTTCAACGCTTCATGGTCAGCAAAAGCAATGACTTTAGAACCAACAAGATATGATCTAAATTTTTCTAAAGCATATATGACAGCAAGAAACTCCTTCTCCGTAGTGGCATAGTTGACTTGGGCTTCATCCAAAGTTTTGCTTGCATAATAAATAGCATGCAAAACCTTGTCCTTTCTTTGTCTGAGCACAGCTCCTAGTGCAAATTCACTAACATCACACATGATCTCGAAAGGAAGGTTCTAATCGGGAGCACATATGATGGGTGCCGATATCAAAGCCTGCTTAATCCTGTTAAAAGCCTCAAGACACTCGTCAGTAAAAATAAAAGGAGCATCCTTGAGCAAAAGCTGAGTCAGTGGTTTAGCAATTTAAAAAAAATCTTTGATAAAGCGTTGATAAAACCTCGTATGACCCAAGAAACTTCTAACTCCCTTAACAATAACTGGGGGAGGTAATTGCTCAATCAATGAAATCTTAGCTTTGTCTACTTGTATGCCCTTGTCAGATACAATGTGACCTAGAACTACTCCTTCTGTCACCATAAAGTGACATTTCTCCCAGTTTAGAACTAAGTTGCATTCTTCACATCGTTTTAAAATTTTAGCGAGACTAATTAGACATGAATCAAATGAAGATCCATACACGCTAAAATCATCCATAAAGACTTCCATAATAGACACTATGAAATCAGAAAAGATGCTCATCATACAAGTTGAAAGTTAGCGGGAGCATTACATAAACAAAAGGGCATTCTATGATATGCAAAAGTGTCATAAAGGCATGTAAAGGTTGTCTTTTCCTGATCTTCAGGGTGAATCAAAATTTGGAAAAATCCCGAATACCCATCCAAATAGAAAAAGAACTTATGGTTAGCTAACCTCTCAAGCATTTGATCTATGAAGGGGAGGGGGAAGTGGTCCTTTTTAGTGGCGATATTCAGTCTACGATAATCAATACACATACGCCACCTTGTTACATTTCTAGTGGGAATTAATTCATTTTTTTCATTAGTGATCACAGTCATCAAACCTTTTTTTGGCACTACCTGCACAGGACTTACCCACTTGGAGTTAGAAATAGGATAGATAATACCTGCATCAAGTAATTTCATAACCACTTTCTTGACTACTTCCTGCATGTTAGGATTCAATCTTCTTTGGGGTTGAATGCAGGGCTTATAGTTATCCTCTAAATGTATCCTGTGCATAAAAAAATCAGGGCTAGTACCCTTGAGATCATCAATACTGTACCCAATGGCTTTCTTATGGGTTTGAAGAACCCCTAGAAGTTGGGAAGTTTGTAGGTCATTGAGTGCAGTACTAATGATCACGGGGTATAATTCCTGTTCATCCAGAAAAATATATTTTAAATGAGAAGGGAGAGGTTTTAGTTCAGGTTTCTTAACCTCTGCAGGTTTCGATTCCTGAACTAAATTTACTAACTTCATTGTTTCCTTGGGGTCTAACTCTTTTAAGGAAAGAGCTCTTTCAATATCCAGTACCTCATTACCCTAAACGCTTGCATTATTTGTAAATATATTCCCATAAAGAATTTCCTCCAGGGGATCCCTTGCAAGAACCTGTGGCAAGCTATCATCACAAATATCGTCCATTATATCAATTACATCAATATAACAACAATTTTCCTCTAGCATAGGCCCTTTCAAAACTTTCCCTAAATTAAAGGTAACATTATCATCACCAATAGAGGGTTAGTTTACCATTTTTCACATCAATAATAGCTCCTGCAGTATGGAGGAACGGCCTACCTAATATAATGGGTATTTGTGTATCCTCTGCCATGTCTAAAACAACAAAATCAACAAGAATAAAAAATTTACCAACTCTCACAGGGACATCCTCTAAAATACCTAGGGGTATTTAATTTTACAGAATAATCTGCCATTTGCAAAGTGAATATTAGTAACTTTTAATTCTCCCAATTAAGCTTAGCACAGACAGACGATGGCATAACACTGACACTGGCACCCAAATCACACAAAGATTTATCAATAAAAACATTCCCTATATGACAAAGGATAGAAAACTACCGGGATCCTTTAATTTAGGAGGGGATTTATTTTGCAATAAGACGCTACACTCCTCTGTGAAAGCTACAGTTTCTACTTCATTAAAGGCCCTTTTCCTAGTCAGAATGTCTTTCATAAATTTAGCATATGCAGGAACCTGAGTGATTAAATTAGTGAAAGGAACTGTTACCTGCAGGTTTTTCACAACCTCTAAGAACTTACCAAATTGTTTATCAAACTTACTCTTCAATTGTCTATTAGGGAACGGTAGTTTGATAACCGGGAGCTGCACATCTCCTCCCTAATCCTGAGATTTAACCTGCACATAAGGGTTAGTATCTGTTTGTAGCCCTGCAGGGTTAGCAGGATTAGCGTTTGGTATAGAGGAATCTAGATCAGGAGTTGGTCATCTTCCTTTGGCATAGGAGGTCCATCATAGTGTGAACCACTCCTTAGAGTGATTGCATTGGCATGATCTGTAGGATGGATAGGTTGTGATGGTAGAGCTCCCTGCTGACGGGATTGTAGGGTAGATGAAAGTTGTGCAATTTGATTATCCATGATTTTATTGTGGCTAAAATATAATCAATTTGCGCATCCCTACTCTCTATATGCTTTTGCATATTAGTAAGCATTGCTCTAATTTCTGTCATGGCAGGGTCAGAAGATGATGAGGGTGGTACTTGGCTATTCTGGCCAGAATTTGGATGGTAATATTTTTGTTGTGGTGGGGGTTGCTGTTGTGGTTATTGTGGTGGTGGAGGGTTTTGTACATTGATACTCTGGTATTAAAGATTTGGATGGTTCCGGTAACTAGGATTATAAGAGTTGGAATATGGGTTATTCTGCCTATAGGTTTGCAAGGCATTAACTTGTTCCATGGAACTCCTACAATCTTGCTCCCAATGCCCTACAATTCCACAATTTTCACAAAAAGCTTCATTGTTAGCAACAGCAGAAACATTACCTACAGAGAAAGGAGTAGTAGTAAGATTATCTAATTTTTGACAAATAGACGTTATTGAGCTTGCAAAAGGATACGGAATCGACATTATGTTTTCCTTTATTTGCAAACCCTCTCGGATTCCCGTATTGGGAATTGTGTATTTCCATATCTTCGATAACCTGTCCTGCATCGTCCACATTTAAATTCATGAATCTCCCACTAGCTGCACAATCTAGAACTGATCAAGATGAATTTCCAAGTCCATTGTAGAAAGCTTGGATCAATTGCCATTGTGCTAGATTGTTGTGGGGGCATTCTCTCTGTAGATCCTTGAACCTCTCCCAAGCCTCATATATTCATCGGCCTCTTGAGCGAAGTTCTGAATAGCACTCCTTAGTACCGTTGTTCTCTCTACAGGATAATATATATTATAGAAATTCAAAGCAAGAGTTTCCCAGTCGATAATACCAAGTACAATTCTATTCAAACCATTAAACCATAATTTAGCTTTTCCACATAATGAAAAGGGAAAAAGAATCTCCCTGATTTGGTCCTGCGTGACCCTGGCTTGTCTAATGGTGTCACAATACTGGCAGAAATCTGCAATGTGAAGATTGGGATCTTCACCCTTAGCTCCACTGAATTGCTTCCTCTCTATCATAGTGATAAATTGGGGCTTGATCTCAAATTGAACTCCATCTAGAGCCGGAGTGGGAGTAAGGTGCGGGAAATCTGTGAGCTTCGGCTGTGAGTAGTCACTGAGTTTCTTTTGGGCCAACATCTTTGATTTTGAATCTGAAGGAATTTCTACGTCGCTAGAAACAGAGGGAGGGAATATTTGATCCAATCCGGATTCTTCTTCGAGGCTTGGACTTCGATTTGGCTCGATTCTTCGGCCCAATCCGGATTTCCTCTTCGGGTCTTGAATCTTTGATCCATATGCCCCGGTATCACATACCGAGCCCTTAATCACCGGCTCTCACCGGTCCTGGGCTTCAAAAACGGTCGTGTCCTCCTAGTGCTCGTAGTTAATTCGTGAAAAACCCGAAAAACGCTCCAAATGGGCAATTTCCTACAAAACTCAAGCAAAACTACAAAAACACTGGAAAACACAAATCAGTAATAAAAGTGGCTCTAAAGAGCCAAAAACACCTCTAATTATGACCATGGGACGGGGGTAAAACACTATATAAATTGGACATATCATTCTCATCCACTCATTCTAAAGCATTGCCGAAATAAATTTCAGGAATTAAAATAGAAATCCTCCCCAGTGGAGTCGCCAAAAAACTATAGGGAATATTTCAAGCACTATCCCTAGCTTAACCCCACTTTGATCATACACTAAAGTACGGTGGCGTCCAAAGGAAAAGAAGATATAGGAAAAGAGTCGCCAACAAGTTTAAGGAACTTGTAAATCGTTCACGAGGTGAAGGTTAGACCCCTTAACGATCCAAGAGATCGTCAACTCCAATAGCTCTGGAACCATGACTAGTAGTTCGGGGATGAAGGTACAAATCCAACCTAAAAGAGATTGAACCTGCCCTAATAAAAGGCCTTTACTTTATTCTGATCGTATTCATGTGCGCTTTCTGACCAACATGCAATCAATAGGATTACCCTAAATCTGTTTAATCTATGTTGGTTGAATATTAATGCACAAATAAATCTATTATTGGCGATCACTTGAATTATAATCATATTAACCCTAAACAAGATTACTAATTATCTTATTAAGCGTGATTACAAGTACCAATTCCCTTTAAGCATGCATAAAAAGCGTGATCAAGCAATAACAATAAATATAATCAAGCAACATAATGATAATCCATTATAATCATTTTCAAAATCCTAATAAATAAATTATAACAATTATAAGAATAATCATGTTAAAGCATAATAATAGTAAGGTCCAAGGCATGATACTAACAAGATTAATAACAAACCCTAGCATGTCACTAAGCAATAAAGATCAAAGCTTTAACCCTGACATGATACTGACATGAATATTAGGAAAGAAAAGGAAGCATCATAGAAATCATAATTGATATAAGCAAATCACCCTAAATATCATACTAAAGAAAGCATCCTAACATGATACTAGGAACATCCTAAACATGATACTAAGAATCAAAATAACAATCTAAGCATGATTTATATATCATAAAATCAATAAATCAATTAAATCACTTACTTGGATGCCTCGTATATCTTTTTAATAACAAAATACACGCGTTAGTAACTTCAAAGAAAATAATAATCAAACAATTAAATCAAATAATAATTAAAAGAGAGATTAGGAAACAAACCCTCATAAATTAAAACCTTTAACGTCTAGGGCGAAGGCAACTCCGAACTTGGCTAGGTGCTTCTAGATCTTGTGAATGCAGAATTTTTTACGACAAAAGCTAGGAGAGAAAAGAGAATAAGCTTTATCTTAGAGAGAGAAGAGAATTAGAAAACTTTGTTGTTGATGGAAATTGATGATTTTTGATGATTGAAAACGGAGATTTTAGGAGGCTATTTATAGAGAAAATCAGCCAGACGGATAGAAAAACAAATCAGAGTTTCGACGAGAATAAAACAGGTTAGCGCTAGTGTAGGGAATATTTCGAGCGTTATCCGTACTGTGATCATACACTAAAGTACGGCGGCGTCCAAAGGGAAAGAAGATAGAGCAAAAGAGTCGCCAACAAGATTTAGGAACTTGTAAACCGTTCACTGGGTGAAGGTTACACCCCTTAACGATCCAGGAGATCGTCAACTCCAATAGGTCTGGAACCATGACTGGTAGTTCCGGGATGAAGGTACAAATCCAACCTAAAAGAGATTTAACCTGCCCTAATAATAGGCATATACTTTATTCTTATCGTATTCATGTGCGCTTCCTGACTAACATGCAATCATTAGGTTTACCCTAAACCTGTTTATCTATGTTGGTTGAATATTAATGCACAAATAAATCTATTATTGGCGATCACTTGAATTATAATCATATTAACCCTAAACAAGACTATTAATTATCTTATTAAGCGTGATTACAAGTACCAATTCCCTTTAAGCATGCATAAACGGTGTGATCAAGCAATAACAATAAATATCAAGCAACATAATAATCATAATAATAATTATAATAATAAAATTATAATCACGAAAAAGCATAATAATAGCAAGATCATAAGCATGATACTAACAAGATTAATAACAAACCCTAGCATGTCACTAAACAATAAAGATCAAATATATATCCCTAACACGATACTAACATGAATATTAGGAAAGAAAATAAAAGGCATCATACTTTTAATCATACTTGATATTAGGAAGAGAATTAGAGAATTCTTGAGAGTTGATAATTGTAGATGATTGAAAAACGGAGTTTTTAAAAGGCTATTTATAGAGAAAATCAGCCAAAAAAGATAGAAAAACAAATCAGAGTTTCGACGTGAAAAAACGAAGTTAGCGCAAGGCGCTGAACATTAGCGCCAGACGCTAACGCTAGCGTCAGGTGCCAGGCGCTAATGACTGGCGTTAGGCGCTAATCAAATTTTTTACGTGTTTTCTAGATTCATATAAAATTTAAACGTACAGAGGGCAAAATCGTATTTTTCTTAAAAACACTCTTTTATTCTGATTAAAACACTAAAAAGTCAACAAAAGTCAATTTATCAATGCTAATTGAATTAGGAATGAAAAGAACTTTCTAGAAGAATCTAGAAGACTAAAACCATTCCTGGAATGATAAATCCATATTAGGCCCACCTCTAGATCATTGGGCCGCATTTAAGGCTAAAACCGGGCCCAGTTTAGTAATTTAGCCATAACTTCCTCATTATTCATCGCAATTGGGCTTATAATATATCGTTCGAAAGCTCTTTTCAAGCCCCATCCAACTACACCATTATTTGACCCTTTCTATGAGCCAACCAAACTGGATTGACTTTTTTCTTAAAATAGGGTTTCAAAAACAGAGAGAAGAAAAGAAATTAAAACTATCCGCAACACTAGACTTTCCACACTTTCACTTCATTCGATTATTTGATTTGACGTGAAAAGTACTAAGCACCGGGTTTGTTTTTGGGGAGACACAAATGGGTGTCTATAGAATCCCCCACTTTGACTGAGTTTGGAGAAACACAAGTTTCGAAAACAAAAGTCAAAGTATCGATAGGGACGGTGAATGATTTAGAACGTTCTGCGATCATAAATCATTCGTGTAACGCCGATACCTACAAACTAGCGTTAGTTAAACAGATAAAAGAGTTAAGAAACGCGTATCTTGCACCGTCGAGCACACGTCTCTAAAAGTAACCAATTTACTGCTGCTTTGCTGTATTTCTGTATTTTTTTTTACGATCTCCTGCAAGCTAGAGAATGCCGCCTGAAGACTGATACGCTTGTAATTGCCTCCAATTCCGCTATGATAGACTTCTGCAAGCTAGAGAACCCCATGAAATATTGCTTTGTTTGAAACCACCTTCTAACACTTTGGGACCATCTTCCGCAAGCCAGGGAACACGATCGAAGACAACTTGGCTTGAAATCACCACCAGTTGTTTGTGACAACTCTCCGCAAGCTAGGGAACGCTACCAAAGATATCCTCGCTTGAAGCTATCCTCATATGTTGTGATAATATTCCAAGGAAAATTACCGAAGACCTACGCATGTCGATCTTGAAAAGCTCACTTGAGCTTTGCTTCCGCAATACCTGTACGTCGGCACTTTTGCTGAATTTTGAACATGTATGTCAGTGTCTTTTATTGTTCATGAACCAGTATGTCGGTGCCTTCTGCTATATGAACCAGTATGTCGGTGCCTTGCGATAAGCCAATGCTTAGGCGCTTTAAGCTAAGTGAGACGATCATTCATCAGGTCGATCACTTCATGTAATTGTAATCAAGCCGATTACTAAAATCATGTCAAATTGCTTAGAGGGGATAACTGGCGTACCAAGGAACCCAAAATGTATTGCAAGAGGTTGGAACAACCGCACTAGTGGCTGAGCATTCTGTCGCCACCGAAATATTGTTGGCGCCACACATATGGCTTTAGCGCCAGACATTGGCACTTGCGCCAGGCGCTAAGCCTTATCGACTAGCGCCAAGGCCAATCACTTAGCGCTAGAGTCGGGTTTTCCATAAATACCCTTCTCTTCTTCATTTTCGTTGTTGCTGCTCGTTTTTTTGCTCGAGAATCACTCAGAACTTCAATTTGCTCGTTATTGCTCGCTTCTCAACCAAATTAACTCAAATTTGTTGCAAATCAAAGCTTATACCATCCATTTTCTCGATATATGTAAGTTTTCTTCAAACTCACTCCGGTTTTAATGAATTTTGCATAAGTTTGTTCACGAATTTCTTAAAAATTCGAAACTTAAATTGCTTAATTCTCTTTGTTTGTCAAATTTTATGCCATGAAATTGCTTGATTATATTTATATATTTCTTTGGGAATAATTTGAGACTTGTTTGACTCAATTTGGTGAAGAAACGAACAAATCACCATTGTTGGACCTCTTAAGGTCGGGAAGACAATGTAGCTTGTTCTTGATGTTTTTACTAGAAATTCTTGTCCAATTTGTCACAATAGTTACTATAGTATTGCAAGAAATTGTTTGAATACTTGAAAAATGTCGTATATGCTCAATTTGAATTTGTGCTCTGTTTTAGTACTACGTACTCTATTTTTTGCGAACATAGTATCATGCGGCTAGGCGAACCTTAGATACTATAGAACCTTAATTTATGATAATTCTGCACAATGTACATGGCTAGACAGCGAGGTTCGGGTTCATGGTCCCGAGACGTTTGACGGGAGCATGAGCTTGTAGAGGACGACGTCGACCCGTCCACTTCTCTCGGCCCTCTCCCAGAGTGGGATGAGCGGACTTTGTACTTTTCTCCCGTTCACCACATTTCCGAGAGGGTGCGACGGGGAATCACGGTTGGTAGGACGCGTTTCCATGGTTCAGGTTGCGATACTTTAGGCGACCTGTACAAGATGTACACCGGCAATGACAGAGAGGCGAGACTTCTCTGGGAGTCTTGCAGACTGGCTACGCTTTTTGAGACCTCAGAGGATATGATAACCTCTAGCGGGGGTCACCACGTGGTTCGTGCTCTGGTGGAGTTATTTTGGGACACCACTAACACTTTCCACTTTCCTTGGGGTGAGATGATGGTCACCCCGACCGACTTCAGTCTCATTGCGGGACTGGAGTTTAGTTCTGTTGCGCTGCCGTTTGACAACGAGATCAGCGTCTTTTCCCCTGAGGTTGAGGAGCTGTTGGGTCTGATTGCTGTTCGGGCTCGTGCTGAGGTAGAGTCGACCTAGTTCAATATGAAGGGGATTCGTCGTTCGACTCTAGCAGCGGCTTTTGATGATGATGCGACCACCCGAGAGCAGCGGGTGCGCATCTTTGTACTTATCTTACTGTCAGGGACGTTCTCCCCTGACAAGGGTAGTAGAGAGCTGCTTTACTACCTACCTGCAGTCCGTGATCTACATTTGATCGGGACCTATGACTGGGCCAGCTTGGACTATGCTGACTTCATCCGAGCGTTACGAGACTCATGATGACACCGGTCCTTCACGGGGAACGTCGCTCTATCCAGCTTTTGGAGGGTCGTAGAGGTATACTTTATCTCCCATAAAGTTTAGCTCTAAGCTTTGATTAGCACTTGCTGATAATTTTTGCCTTTTGTAGATCTGGTTCTACGAGTACTTTCCCTCGGTTGCGCCGGTGAGACCGTCGGCGTGCAGGTTTCCAGTGAGTGCTTCCTAGGGAAGCCGCCGCGCTAGGATGTCCACTGTTTATGTCCAAGATTGGATCATCTCGGTATGGTTATTTACATATTTGAACACTTTGCATTACCTTTGATGGGCCTTTATTTGATAGGAATTCCTTGTAGGAGCCTGACGTGTTGTACCGGTCGTGGGTTGGCTTAGTTGTCCCTGACTAGCCGCGCATTATACTGCTGAGCGTCGCTATTTCTTGGGGACATATGGAGCGATCGCGTATCTTGGAGAGAGGGTTGCTACTCAGTATTCCTCGGACACCTTTGTCGTTCCTGCTCCTCCACCGCGTCACATGTTCAACGCCACGAGGTTGGTGAGCATGTCGGAGAGAGCTAGTACTCCTTAGCGATCTTATACGATCCCTGGGCGGTGCTATGAGGAGGAGCTACTGCCGTTGTTAGCTCCATTCCCTGTACTGGCTGAGGAGGTGGTGGTATGATTTTCAGCTTTTACCTTTCGTTAAATAGCCCCCAAGTAATGCTTTACCGACTTTGATTTGTTTTTGTCAGGCTGATCCTACTGAGTTCTTGCCACCTCGTATGTCCATTCATTATCAGGGGACATACGGGCCGAATGAGGAGATGATTCCTCCGGCTCCCGAGGGTGAGCGCTTCATGGAGCGGTCGATCCCTCGTCACCGGACTCGGGTAAGCTTATTTATTTGCAACTTTTGTCCATATATGTTATGCATCATTACTGACTTTACTTCTTTGACAGTTCTCGCGCGAGGTGTCATGGAGATGGCACGGTGCATAGATGCCTTCCGGAGCCAGCTCGTTCGGATGAGGAACGTGGCTACATGTCGTCGCGACGACGCCGTTTGGGAGGTAGTTTCCCTTCTTTATTTGCACTACTGCTTCTATTTTGCTTGTTTCTGATTTTAGTTTCTTTTGCAGGGTCAGCCCATTCCTTCTCGTAGCCATACAAGACCTGAAGTGAGGAGGGAGCCGGCGAGGTCTAGTTCGAGACGTCGCCGCACGGGTTCTGGTGGTGGTCGTTTTAAGGCTGCCCGTACCGAGGCGATGGAGGGCTCAGGCTCTTCATATGAGGGTGCACATGCTGCGCCAGTAGGCCAAGGAGAGGCTACCTCGGCTCTTAGAGGTGGTGGGATGTACGAGGTCAGCTCGTCATCGCAGTAGCCTCCGCAGCCTCAGCCTTAGGTTGATATTAGGTGGACGGGTCCTATGCTGAGTTTTCCACCTCCCGAGGAGACCGGGGATGGAGCTGGAGCTAGTGGAGAGGTTACTCCTCGTACGGCGCAGTTTTATGAGATGATGGGTGTACGTCCCCCGGTGCCGTAGTTTATTCCTGTGCTTTTTTTTATTTTGACTTTGTATAGAACTTTGCCTTTATTTAGACTCATTATTTAGACATGCTTGTATATACATATTACTATGAGTTTATTCAATATTTATTTATTATTTATCATTTTTTCATTTTTTTTTATTTTTATGTGCATTTTTGTGTGTGCAAAGAATTGTGAAAATTAATTTTGCGCAAAAATTCCGTCATTTTTATTATTGATGGAGGGTATCCGACTTTCTCCCCCAAAAAGAAAAAATGAAAAAATTAAAGTAAAAAATATTGGATTTATAAAAACTTAAAAGTTAAGTTTAAATAGAACCAAAAAATAATATAATTAATATAATGGATATATTAGTTAAGAAGGAAAAAATAATTTAGAAAAAAAAGGTATAAAAAAGAATAAAAGACCATAAAGTCATTGGTCAGACTCGAATCAGGCCAAAAAACGCGATTTTGGAAAGCTCATATGATAAGATACGTCAGCGCCACCTGGCGCCACGCGTTTTGGGTTAGCACCAGGCGCTAACCTTAGCGTTTGGCGCCAGGCTCTGGCGTCTGGCGCCAATGTCTGGCGTTTGGCGCTGATGAGCGCTGACTCCGAATCCTTTCCGGATTAAAACTGCGCTGATTTTGTGCATAAATAGCCCTTTGCCCAGCCGATTTTCTTCATAATTTCAGCAGATTAAATATATTCTTAGCTTTTGAAAAAATAATAATCATGTCTCTAGTCTCTAAAAGTTTTACCAACTTCACTCATGAATGGTGTCGGTCTCTAACTGGCAAGGAGAGAAAAGAGTTAGATGTTTTTCATATGGGGGTTATTTATGGTGTCAAAGGGGTAGATCTTGATGTAGACTTTATTCATACCGCCCTAGAATATTGGGATGTGAATACTCATTATTTTAAACTAGGGTATAATGAAATTAGCCCTTTGCCGGAAGAATTCGGTGTTATTTTAGGTTTCACTGCATTAGATCTTGTAGTAATCCCTAGAATAAATGAATATTATTATAAGGATTTTGAACACTTCTTTAATTTAAAGACAAAGATCTAACAAAAATAGTAGATGGTAGCATAGTTAATTTGAAAGAATTTGCTCGCTGTTATTTTGATAGACCTTACTCTGAGTCTTTTCATGTTTATAGACGAAGCGCTTTTCTTTTTTCATGTTTAATCAATATCTTCTCACTAGTGGTAAAACTAATGAGGGTCAAGCAATTATAACAATTGTTTTGGAGTAGATTGAACCTGGGAGAAATCCAATGCCATTAATAGTTGGAGAGACTATGCTTAGTCTTGACAAATTAAAGAAGAATCCAAAAGTACCTTTTCGGGGCTCTCCAATTTTATTACAGGTAGAAAAATAATATTTTTAATTACAGAACTCAAAAACATATTTTTGTATAATAATATTAATTTATTTGCATTGAATTTCTTTACAGTTGTGGCTAATGGAAAGACTAGAATTAATTAGTCCTCCAGACAATATTGAAAAGTACACTCCAAACTGCTTTGTGAGAAGGAAGAAACGCTTCTCTAAGATGGGGCTCCATGAATGGAAGAAGGTCTTCGGATCTTGCAATTTTGCCATCAAGTGGGTCGTCCCTTAGTGGAAAATAGAAATTATGGTTGGTGTCAACAAGCAACCTTTCTGTCGTCTTCCAAGCTTGTCCCGAATGACTTTTTATTATCCCTACAGGGTAAAAAGACAGTACGACCTACTTCAAACAATTCCTTCCGGGGATCTTCGTTGTCCCTATGAATTTCCTGTCTCTCAAGAAGTAGACAAATTTGATACTTATTGGAGCGCTAGACCTTTATGGGAAGTGATTACCCAAAAGGTTCCTCCTTCCTTGCCCAATGATGTGAAGAAGTGGCTTCTAAAGAAACCTTCAAAGGACATGAAGAAAAATCAGAGTAAAACTGATGTGAAAAGTCATCTAGGTGACAAAGTAATTCCCCTTAAGGAACGCTTGGGTGAAAGAGCTGAGTTCAAAACTCCTACAATGCCTAAGAAGAAAAGCTCTACGAAGGATAAAGGAAAGAGAAAAGCTGACACTACAGAGATAAAGGCTTGGGTAGAGAATTGGGTCTTAGCTAAGGAAGAAACTATTTACTCTAAAATTGAATGTAGGTCCTCTAAAGGATGCCTACTAGCTAAAGTTATGGATAAGGAAGAAGACGCAGATAAAAATTGGAAGAGAGCAAAGAAAGAGAAAAAAGATTAGAGCATTGCTTAACTTTCAATTATTAGACTTAGTTTTAAATTCAAAGTTAATTTATTTAAGCTTTATTTAAATTTCATCAATAATATAATTGTTAGTTTATTTTATTAATGAAATTCCAGCTTTTTTAATTAAATTATCTCCTTTAAATTTAATTTATTAAAGCAATGAAAACCTAAATTTAATTTCCAGAAATTTTTTGGAAGTCGAAAATTTTCCAAAATACACCGAAATATTCCCAGATACTTTACAGAAAATTGGCGCCGCAATTTTATGACTGGCGCCAGCTGCGGCAATCCGGCGTCAGGCGATAAAGGTTGTCGTCTGGCGCTAAGGTTCATCGGCTGGCGCCAGAATTTTTTCAGTGACGCCGATGTCTCGTCGATCTTCTGTTGAATTTTTTATCAAGTCTGGGATGAGAGGTTTGGAAAAAATAAAGTGGCCGCACCCGTAAAGGGTTTCCTACGTACCCTTTCTTAAGGAATTAGGCCAAACGTAGCTCTCTTGAGTGTCCTACTCAAGTAATTATGGGTAGTACTTTTTAAGTTGGTCAAGATTTGTCATGTTTGAGAACTCATTGCCATCCATATCACTTAATTTTGCTACACCTCCTGACAGGATTGTTTTGACAATATAGGGTCCAGACCAATTAGGTCTGAATTTTCCCCTGGGATCTTAAACATTTTTCCTTAATGCTTTTAACACCAATTCTCCTACTTTGATGTTTCTTTTCTTGACCTTCTTATTAAAATGCCTAGCCATACGAGTTTGATAGCATTGAGTATGATGTAGAGCTTTTAGTCGTTTTTCATCAAGTAGAATTAGCGCTCCTCATATCTCGCCCTAGTCCATTCAACTTCATCGATTTTGCTTTCTAATGCGATGCGTAGAGATGGGATCTCTAGCTCAACAGGTTGTACGACATCCATTCCATAAACCAAGGAAAATGGCATATTTCCTATTGACGTGTGAAAACCCCACAATGTGAAGTGGAGTTTTTCAGGCCAATCCTTGTAATTTTCCGTCATTTTCTCGATGATAATCTTTAAATTTTTATTAGCTGCTTTGACTGCTCCATTTGCCTGAGGTCTATAAGGAGAAGAATGATGATGTTGAATACCATATTTTTGTAACAATTCTTCACACTCGGCTTGAAAGTGAGTTCCATTGTCACTTATATTTCATGTGGGACTCCATATCGACAAATAATATTTCTTTCGATAAAGAGTGCTACATGTTTTACAGTGAGTTTAGCGTATGATTGTGCTTCGACTCACTTTGTGAAGTAATCAATTGCCACTAAAATATATTCGTGACCTCCTGTTCCTAGGGGAGTGATTTTTCCAATGATATCAATACCCCATGTAGAGAATGGCCATGGCGAAGTGTAGGTGTAGAGTAGAGATGGAGGAACATGTTGTAAATTGGCGTAGATTTGGCACTTAGGGCATCTTTTTACGTATTGATGGCAATCCCTATTCATTGTAGTCCAATAGTATCCTTCTCGCATTATCTTTTGGACTAACATTTTTCCATTTACGTGAGTTCCACAAATTCCTTCGTGGACTATCCTCATTGCTTTTTTAGCATCCTTTTTTCCTACACAAAAGAGAGCTCGACCCGTAGGTACCCTTTTGTGTAACTCGTTGTCTATGAGTACGTATTGGGAAGCCAAGAGTCTTAATGCTCATTTTGCTCTTTTGTCAGCATGGGGAGGCCGGGGTATCCTCCTTTGGTGACATAGTTGAGTATATCCGTATACCACGGTTCTTCTTCTTCTTCTTCTTCTTCTTCTTCTTCTTGGATCACTTCATCATCTTCTATAGCTTGAATATAAGCCGGTTTATGCCTTTTTTCTATAGTTAGAGGCATTTGCTCGATTTTTGTAGGAATCCTAACCATTGAGGCTAGTCTAGCCAAGGCATCAGCAAATTGATTTTCTTCTCTAGGTAGATATGTGTATTCTACCTTCTCTAACTGATTAGTGAGAGTTTCCTGATAAGGTTGGTAAGGGTCTATGCTTTCACTCCTTACTTTCCATCTTTTAGAGATTTGATTGATGATCAATGAAGAGTCTCCGAATATCCGTAATTTTTTCATTCCCAATGCCAAAGCTGTTTCAAGGCCTACCACGCATGCTTCATACTCAGCAGCGTTGTTGGTAACGTCGAAATCAAGCTTTATGGAGATTGGAACATGCTCTTCTTTGGGTGATACTAGTAAAACTATAACGCCACATCCCTTTTGGTTTGAGGCTCCGTCAAAGTATAAGGTCCAAGTATCGTCTTCGGTGACCATCAAGTCTTCGTCTGGAAATTCATTATCGTGTATTGGCATCGAGTCTTCTATTGGAAAGTCTGCTAGGAAATCCAAAACCACAGATCCTTTAATAGCTTTTTGTGGCATGAACCTTACATCGAACTGGGCTAAGTTGACTATCCATCTTGATATGCGCCCATTGAGTGTAGATTTCTCGAATAAATACTTGAGTGGATCTAATCGGGAAACTACAAAGACTGTATACACGAGCATGTAATGTCTGAATTTGGTTGTGGCCCACACCAATGCGAGGCACAATTTCTCAAGTGGTGTATAGCGTGCTTCATACTCGAGCATCTTTTTGCTTAGATAGTAGATCGCATTTTCATTGCCTTCTACTTCTTGCGCTAACATGGCTCCTATTCTCTCTTTGGTGACTGTTAAATACAACTTAAGAGGTATTCCCGGAAGTGCTGGTGCCAATACGGGAGGATTTGCGAGATAGGCTTTGATCTTTTCAAAGGCTTTTTGACACTCGTCATCCCATATTACTAGTACATTCTTTTTAAGCTTTTTGAAAATTGGTTCACATATTGTTATCAATTTTTATATGAACCTGCTTATGTATTGCAACCGGCCAATAAATCCTCGAATTTACTTCTCGGTTTTGGGCGGTGGCATTGACATGATTGCCTTGATCTTGGTTGGGTCTATCTCTATTCCTCTAGAGCTTATGACATAACCCAAAAGCTTGCCTAAGGTGACTCCAAAAGCACACTTAGATGGATTCAATCTCATGTTGTATTTTCTAAGCCTTTTGAAGAATTTTCTCAAGGCTATTTGATGGCCTGGGTGATCTTTTGATTTCACAATCATATCAACCACATATACTTCAACTTCTTTATGCATCATGTCATGGAGCAAGGCATTCGCTGCTCGTTGGTAAGTAGCACCCGCGTTTTCAACCCGAATGGCATTACCGTGTAGCAGTAAGTACCCCATGGTGTTATGAAGGTTTTTTTCTCCATGTCTTCTTTTGCCATGAAAATCTGATTATAGCCCGTGTATCCATCCATGAACGAGAGAAGTGCATGATTTGATGTGTTATCTACCAGAATATCGATGTGTGGTAAAGGGACTTCGTCTTTTCGACTTGCCTTATTTAGATCTCGATAGTCAACACACATTCTTACCCTTCCATCCTTTTTCGGAACTGGGATGACGTTGGCGACCCATTCGGAGTATTTAGATACCTTGATAAAACCTTCAGTTATTTGTTTTTTAACATCTTCTTTTATGTTAAGAGCTACGTCTCGTTTCATTCGACGTAACTTTTGTTTTACATGTTTCATTCCTGGAATTAATGGTATGGTGTGTTGAGCTATTTCTCTATTAATGCCTGGCATATCTTCATATGACCAAGCGAATACATCGATGAATTCTTTAAGCAAGTTGATTCAATCGGTTCTTTCTTGTTCATTAAGTGTTAATCCGATTTTAACTTCTCTTTTATTGGTTGAATCATTTGAGATATCAACCGTCTCAGTTTCCTTAATTATTGGTGTTTTGTTTTCAAGTGTTTCCATTGCATTAATAAGTTCTTTGTCATTTTTCATTGTTAGTTAAGAAATGTTCGTCATCTTGGATTAAAGAAGAACACAAAGAGTAAGGAGAAGAAGACATATTATTAAATTCTGAGATCATTACATCAAAGAGGGATATGTCCTCGGTGACTTGATCGCTAACTATCCTAGGGTTAGAGATAGAAGCATGGGGCGCTACAACTAAAGACTTAGGTGACTCTATAGGGAGAGACTCTGACTCTGTCTCTGACTTAGACGACTCTTCGAACATCGGTCCTTGCCCCGTTGTGATGGAGATTTTCCTTCCGCTTGGAGTAGTCACCTTGACGGTCTTGCTCCACCCTTGTAGTGATCCTTCCGCTGGAGTGATGAGCTTTGAGGGATCAAAGCTTTCGCTCTGTAGGACCGTTTGGATGAGCGAGGAGTTATCCTCTTTGTATGTTGGCTCATCTTTTTCTCGCCCAAATAGTAATCCCATGACATTAAAGTCAAAGCATGGGGGTGCTTTCTCCTTGTGGACAGGAGTTGGGATTTCGTCTATAAATTAGCAATCTAGGATAATCTCGAATCCCGGTTGCCTTATGCCATTTACGAAAAACGGTTCGGGAAATTCATATCACGGATAGTCCTCTCCTTCTTTTATGAATTGTCCATTGAGGGTAAGAGGATACTAATCCATTGGGATTGCTTTCTTTTGGATGCGAGCATCCTTACGTGCCTTTTACTTTTCCTAGGCTCGCTTGAGATCTTCCCGAGTCGGTTCGAAACCAAGTTTGAAAGTGTCTAATTTAGGGAGGCCAGGTGATTCCAACGGTTTTGCTATTACTTTTTTCTTTCCTAGGGTCATCCCATGAAAATGTCCTTGCTTCTTCATAATAGCGTTCACTATCATATTGGAGTAGGGGTCATGGCAGAGAGGGGTCCATTCATCCTTTTCAATTAAGGAGACCTCTTCGTTAAAGCCCCACAAATCTTCATCATCTTCATCGTGCTCCACATTAATTATTGGATTCTCTATAGCTTTAATCCTCATGGGTGAAGCATCGATTGTAATGGGAATTCCTTGAACTATGGCCTTTACCTGTTGGTGGAGAGATGAAGGAACGGCCTTTAGGTCATGAAGCCAAGGGCGTCCCAACAATAGATTGAACGAAGCCTTAATGTCTACTACTTGGAATGTAGTAGCGTGTTCTATTGCTCCCGCCGTTATATTCATAGTAATTTTACCAAGAGCTTGACGACGAGTGTTGTCATAAGCTCTTATTCCTTGCGTTGACGGGGTTAGGTCTTCATCCCTTATGCCTAGCATTCTCGCAATTCTAAGTGGACAGACATTAATGGCCGATCCATTGTCTACAAGAGTCATAGGGACGTTCATTCTCTTGCAAACCATTGTGAGGTATAACGCCTTATAATGCTTGTCACCTTCCGGAGGTAAGTCTTTATCAGAAAAGGTGATCAAGTTGATAGGACTAGGGATATCACTCGTAAGGAAGTTAGCCAACCCCTCAGGAGTGGTATCTATCCCTATCTTATCCAAGGCATTCATTACTGCCAACCTATGCTCTCGAGATGTTGCCAAAAGCTTCCATATGTTCATTTCAACTTTGGTTTTCTTGAATTGTTTGACAATGTCATTGTCTTCTATGATAGGTATGGGAACTTGCTGCGTGGTTGGCATAGGTTGTGTCGAAATAGGAGGTTGCATTCTCCCGGATCTTGTCAGGACGTCTATTGATGAATCTTCTTCGACCTAGAAGTCATCTATGGCGTATGACACCGAAGGTGGAGGTCCTACCATGTCTTTTAAGTAAACATCTTCTTCGTCGCTGTCCCAAACTCCATTAATACTTATGTCTTCCTCTTGTGGAGTTTGGACTAGTCTTTTATCATCAATCATTTTCTGAATTAAATCCTTGAATTTAAAACAGTTTTCAATAGTGTGACCCCCTGATTGATGATATTGACAATAAAATTTGTCTGTTCTTTTTAACGATTCAATTGATGGTATTTCTCAGACTCTCTTGCATGAGGTCCATCTGTTGTTGTTTCACAGGATCATCAATCTTGAGGGTTAGGACCTTTAACACCTCAGTCACAGTAATCAGTTGGTTCCTGAGCTCATTAACCTCCTCTTGAGTTGCCATTATTGTCTTAGCTTTACGAGCAATGGGTTTGTTAAAAAGTTGGACTTGAATAAAAAGGTTGTCTTTGATCAAACGCCCTTCCTTTCTTGACCACGTGCTGTAAATTAAACCATTTTTGTTTTAATTACTTGACTCAAATTGATCTTGACTTTACGGTTTGAAAAAGAAAAAGCAAAAATAGGTGCATATTTTTGGAAAAAATAAGGTATATATTTTTGGGAGTTAAGTATAGGGTTCAAACAAGTTGATTTATTTGGAGGATTAATATCCGACTTACGCCCCTAAGAAAAATGACGAAAAATACGCGCATACAAGACTCCCTTAGACATGGTCAAAGTGTACCTTAGTTTGTGCTTTATATGGTGAGTGTAAGTGACATGCTTTGACTCTTGTGTAAGACCATGGGACTTAGTGCTTAGACTCGATTAATGACTTAACAAGGTACTATTACCAGTAAAAATCAACTGAATTGACTAGAAAACTGCTCAATTAGACATAAGGTGATGACTCGAGTAACAAACCGAACTATCGCCAAAACGACAGAACTGGCGCCTCTCTTTGCAGTGTAGCGCTAGACAACAGGACTGTTGCCAGGAGCTATGCTCCACGGTGTGGCGATGCAGTTAATTCTTGGTGCCATTGCTGGAACGTCAATCTAGAACTGCTTTCGGTATTATTACTCTACAGGGTATGCCTAAAGTCGTACTAAGTCAACTCTGATTCAATTATTAAACTTTATTTACTCAAATTAATTAATTAATTAATTGGGCAAAGTTCTATTAGTCATAAATCAATTTATTTAATCTTAGCACAAGAAAAACAAATGGTTAGGAAAAACACATAGAGTATGCACAACCAATAATGCACAATTAGTCAAGTAGGCACAACATGATGCAATGAGTTTGCAACCTAACCATGGCTCTAGTTCTCTAAAGTTCAGGATATGGGTTAGTCAATAAAGGGACCATGGTTAATTGTCCGGATGCATCGTGCGGAAGCCTAACCGTGAAGGGTTGGCGCGAGTGGATGGGACGCCCATCTCGTGCCATCTTCTCGAATCTTGGTGACAACCTCCACAATCTTAGCGAATGCCGTCGAAGACCGCCCATCTCATGCTATCTTCTCAAATCTTGGTGACAACCTCCACAATCTTAGCGAATGCTGTCGAAGATCGTCCATCTCGTGCTATCTTCTCAAATCTTGGTGACAACCTCCACAATCTTAGCGAATGCTTTCTAAAATAACCTCTCTTGAAGTCATCCTCAGTTGTTGCGATAATATTCGAAGAAAACTACCGAAGACCAACGCTTGTCGATCATTAAAGCTCGCTTGAACTTTGCTTCCACTATGCCAGACCAGTACGTCGGCACTTTTGCTGCTTGTGAACCATTATGTTGGTGCCTCTGCTGTTTATGAACCAGTATGTCGGTGCCTTTGTGATGAGCCAATGTTTAGGCGCTTTAAGCAAAGTGGGACGATCTTTCGTCAGGTCAATTACTTATTTGCAGTTGTAATCAAACCAACTACTTAATCATGTCAAATTTCTTATAAGGGCTAACTAGCATACCAAGGAACCCGAAATTGCTGTTCTGAGAGGCTTTGAGCTCTGTCGCTGCTGAAATATCTCTGGCGCCGCGATTTTTCTCTGTCGCCAGACGTTGGGATCTAGCGCCAGGCACTAAAATCTATTGCCCGACGCTGGATGTTGTCGTCTGGCGCTGGAGTCGGGTCTTCCCTATTCTGCTTTTGCTGCCACTATTGCTTGGTTTTGCTCCGAACTTTGAACTTGGTCGTTTCTTTTCAACCAAATCCGCTCAAATCTTTTGTAAATTAAAGCTCTTCATCTCTAATTTACTGGTCTATGTAGCTCCTCTTATCTTAGAGGAATCTCTTATATCATATTCGCGGTTTTTTCGAAAAAAATCCGGGAATGTCCTCGCTTGCTTGAATGCACCTGCATTTATATTTTTTACTATAGGACTTTGCTTATATTTCTTTAGGGTTGACCTAATACTTAGCGTTGACTCAATGACTTGTCGTGACTCAAGGTATGAACTTGACTCACTGATGACTCGCGGTCGACTCGACTCGATGTGACTTACGACATGACTCAATGTGTACATGAATCGTGTGTGCATTGTAATGTGATCGCACGACTCGAAAATGCAAAAAAGCAAAAATTTTCCGTCATTTTTGTAGACGGTACCGACATTCTCCCGAAAAAGAAAGACACGAAAAGAATCAAAGCGAAGTATTTTTTGAAGATGCATGTTGAATGAGCTTTATCCGTTAACGTTGTCTCTCACAGTACAAGGATTGTAACATCTTAAACTGTCCTAGTTGACTCGATAATGAAAGTATTTAGGTAACTTAGGCATGGAGGCTGAGTACTTCATACTTTGTGATGCAATGATAATTGATGAGCGATTTTGACATGACAAGGCATGCTTCAGCGTTATGCTAAGATTTCATGATAAAGGGTTCCTAAGGGAAAGACTATTTGGTCATGTATCTATGCGGTGTGTGATAGTGATACTAAAGTTAGGCCGCAAGGGCTAAGTGTGTGGAAAGATATTATTTTTAGAAGAGTCAAATAATGGTGACTCTTAGGCTAGGTAAGCTAATGATATAGGGATCAAGCCCCCAAATCTAGCTCTAAATGAATAGGGATGAGGATTGGAGATCCCTTGATATGATCAATTATGAACGTAAATATGAATGCATGAATTTTTATTACGGTCGCACCTCGATGTGAGGTTGACTACGTATCCGTTAGGAATCAGGCCGAACGTAGCTCTAGTCAAACCTCGCACAAGTGTGTGTGTATACCTCAAAAAGGTCTTTTAAAAGGGTTGTAACGTGGTTAGGCTAAAGGTTATAGAAGAAAGGGATAAAGGCTCAAGACCCTAAATAAGCCCCCAAGGTGTGCAACCTTGCTTTTGAATCTTTATACCATTATGCTTGAGGCTTTTAATTCTTTTTTAGCTCTCTTTTCTCTTTTGCTTTAGTATCTATTTTATTTTTATAAGTGTGGGCAATCCCGATCATGCGGTCTATCACTCACTTGGCATTCATGTTTCTCAGGCACGGTACCGAGCACTCGATAAGAGACACAATCTGAGACGTGTTCATATCAAAGACATTGGAACACTTGCCCTTTTGTACACTTTTATTTATTTATTTTTATTTTTTGCTATTTTAATCTTTTGAAGTCACTCAAGCTTTTTATGAAATTGAAAATTGCATAAGTTGCACATCACCCCATCCCAAGGTTAGGTAGATATGGGTTGAAAAATGAAAGGTCTATCGTTAGACGAGTCTCAAAGTGGTTTATCAAAAAAGGATTGCATATTTGAAGGGTGAAAGGTGACATGATGTGGCTTTAAGGGTGCCTCAAATCATTGGTATACCTTGCGTTTAGTTTGACATGAATTTTTTTTTATTATTATTATTATTTTTATTTTATTTATTTTATTTATTTTCTTAAATGCAATGTAATGAAATGGTCATATGCAAGGAAATAAATACTCATTTTATTAAAAGGGAAAAAGAAAGATTCTACAAAATTAATCTAAGGAAAAAGAAAGGTGCCTATGCTAGACTTATTGGGGAAAGGGTTTGAATAAAAAGAAGAAGAAAGCATGAAATCTTGGTGAGAAGCTTGCCTTGTGCATTTGTTTCATCATTACCCTCTTTTCTTTTTTTTCTTTTTTTTTTTTTGTCAATCACATGACTCAAACTCGATTCAACATGCATGGATGGAAGAAGGTAGGATGAATGAAGGTTGTGATATGGAGAAAGCATGTAGAGAATGGAAAGATGTTGTAGATGGAGAGATATGAAAAAATTAGGAATAGAATATACCCCCAACTCAAGACACGGAAAAAACCGACTCATGCATGAACCTAAGACATGGTCATAGTGTGAAAAGAGTATGTACAAAGTGTGTGCTAAGACTAGTGAGTTTAGGTGACATTTTAAGCTTATGTCATGACCATGTGACTAGACTTGAACAAAGACTAAGTTAAGACCTCACGTATATGCATTAAACTGGACAGGATGTGGTATTTTAGTCATAACTTTTGATCTGTGACTCTTATTGGGATGAAACCAAAGCCAAATTAAAGATAAAACTCGGGGCTACAGATAAATAGGTTGTACAACTCGTAGTTATTCCTAGAACTCCGTCTATGACCAAAACAAGTTGACGTTTGTGCAGTATACGGGAATAAAAATCCTGGTTGACTTAAAGGAACTATGACTCGATTTTAGGCATATTTATTAGCTGAAATTAATTAATTAATTAATTAATTAAAAAAAGTTCTTTATTCATTAATTATTTTATTTAGGCTTAATCACAAGTTAAACAAACGGTTAGGAAAAACACATAGAGTATGCACAAGCAAATAATGCACAATTAGGCAAGTAGGCACAATATGATGTAATGAGTTTGCAACCTAACCATGGCTCTAGTTCTCTAAAGTTCGGGATATGGGTTAGTCAAAGAGGTTCCATGGTTAATTTTCCGGATGCACCGCGCGGAAGCCTAACCGTGAAGGGTTGGCGCGAGTGGATGGGAGACCGCGAGTTAAAAACTCGCTTCCATGGTTTGGTGAATTCAACATTTTTGGATGTACCCTTTGTTGCACAGAGCGTTCAAGCAGGTAGATGGAGCATGAATTCCCAGAGGGTTATGTCCATATGTAGAACACATATGGGTTTCAGAAAAGTGAGAAAAACTCAATCAGGAAGTAGGATCGAGCAAACAGTGCTAAAAACTGGTCAAAATTAGAACGCATATTTCTGGCTCGGTATTGGAAGAACTTGGCGCCAGCAAACAGAGGCCGGCGCCACAATTTGGCTTTAGCGCCTAGCGACAGAAGACGTCGCTTGGCGCCAGAGTCAAATCAGTGGCGCTAAACTCTGTTTTCTGACGCTAGTTCCTACATGCCTCAACAACTTTCTGTGCTCGATAAAATTTTCCAGTTTTGTGCAACATTATTTCGATTCTATTTGTGAAAGATATTCCTCAAATTTCCTACGTGTGAAAAACCTATGTTTTTAACTCATTACGGATGGTCTTTCCAATGAGATCTTTTTTATGCATATGACAATAATGTTAATCAAAATTACGCCCATGAAATACTTAGAACTTTTCAAGTCTCATCCACTCATTCTAAATCATTGCCGAAATAAATTTCAGGAATTAAAATAGAAATCCTCCCCAACGGAGTCGCCAAAAAACTGTAGGGAATATTTCAAGCATTATCCCTAGCTTGAACCCCACTGTGATCATACACTAAAGTACGGTGGCGTCCAAAGGGAAAGAAGATAGAGCAATAGAGTCGCCAATAAGTTTTAGGAACTTGTAAATCGTTCATAGGGTGAAGGTTACACCCCTTAACGATCCAAGAGATCGTTAACTACAATAGGTCTGGAACCATGACTGGTAGTTCAGGGATGAAGGTACAAATCCAACCTAAAAGAGATTGAACCTGCCCTAATAATAGGCCTCTACTTTATTCTGATCGTATTCATGTGCGCTTTCTGACTAACATGCAATCAATAAGATTAACCTAAACCTGTTTAATCTATGTTGGTTGAATATTAATGCACAATTAAACTATTATTAGCGATCACTTGAGTTATAATCAAATTAACCCTAAACAAGATTATAA
This sequence comes from Chenopodium album, assembly GCF_948465745.1. Lineage (NCBI taxonomy): Eukaryota > Viridiplantae > Streptophyta > Magnoliopsida > Caryophyllales > Amaranthaceae > Chenopodium > Chenopodium album. The sequence continues at coordinate 29,423,615 of NC_137834.1, forward strand.
ATTATCTTATTAAGCATGATTACAAGTACCAATTCCCTTTAAACATGCATAAAATGTGTGATCAAGCAATAACAATAAAATATCAAGCAACAGAATAATAATCATAATAATAATAATAATAATCATAATCATAATTATCATAACCATGTTAAAGCATAATATTAATAGCAAGATCCTAGGCATGATACTAACAAGATTAATAATAAACCCTAGCATGTCACTAAACAATAAAGATCAAAGTTTTAACCCTAACATGATACTAATATGCTATTAGGAAATAAAATAAGAAGCATCATAGAAATCATAATTGATATAAGCAAATCACCCTAAATATTAAATAAAGCATCCTAACATGATACTAGGAACATCCTAAACATGATACTAGGAATCAATAAAACATCCTAAGCATGATTTCTATATCATAAAATCAATAAATCAATTAATGCACCTACTTGGATGCCACGTACCTCTTTCTAATAACAAAATACACATGTTAGTAACTTCAAGGAAAATTTAAAATCAAACAATTAAATTAAATAATTGAAATAGAGATTTGGGACCAAACCCTTAGAATTATCAAACCTTTCACGTCTAGGGCAAAGGCAACTTAGAATTATGCAAGGGTCTAGTGCTAATGTATGAGGAATTATGTTTGTAAAATGCTAGGCTTAGAAAGAGAGAGAGAAACAAGAATTTCTTGATGAGAGTTGGTGATTGAAAAAGGGGAGATATGACCTCTATTTATAGAGAAAAAAGAGGGTCGAAGAATAAGAAAAGAAACCAAATTCGAATCGAAATAAAACTCGATGGACAACAGTTTTTACAGATTTTGTTTTTATCATATTTTTTGATCCAGAATTCCAAATAAGTCATATAATATGTAGTTGGAAAGCTCTTCAAGTCTACTTTCCAATACAATTAGAATCAGATTAAAATATTTTGTATATTAAAAGATATGTCCGAAATAGTAGGACGGTGTCAGTCTTAGATAGAGTTTGGTATCTCATTCATATCTTTTTCGTTATACCTTGGATTTAATATTATAATATATCATTGGAAAGATAATTTCAAGATCTATCCAACCATTTAAAATTTGGATAAAGATTATGAGGCACAAAAATATAATCTGACTGTCTTTGAACATCTTTAAATTGGAATAGAATTAGGATTAAAAAAAAGGAAAGTTTTTATAAAAGGAAAGTTTTTATTTAACTCAAATTCTTTAATCTTATCTTTTCAAAAAGGATAATTAAGGTCTTTTAGAAACTTAAGAAGCTTGTAATTAATCATAATTAGTTTAGGAATAGGATTAGACCTTTGGACCCTCCACATGATCATTGGGTCGTAAGTAAAATCCGATTTGGGCCCAGTTTAGTATTTTGGCCATAACTTCCTCATTATTCATCGGAGTTGGGCTTATAATATATCGTTGGAAAGGTCTTTTCAAGACCCATCCAACTACACTATTATTGGACCCATATCATGGACCAAACTATACTAGAATGCATGTTTTTCATAAATAAGGTAAGAAAAGAAATATTTTCAAAAACAGAAAGAAGAGATATTTTAATAAAAACATCCTCATCATTAGACTTTTCACACTTTCGCTATGTTCGATAATCAAATAACGTGAAAGGTATTCATCACTGGGTTTGGTTTTGGGGAGACACATTTGGGTGTCTGATGGGCGTTAGAACGGTCGCACATTCCACACTCAATCAAACACATTTATTAACAAACACCTTACAAACCAAGCATAATGACAAGTAAGAGTTCGGTCCACAAGGAACGGGATATGGTTGCCAAAGATCTTAACACTTAAGCTAATTTGAAGTCAATGGTGAATTGGGGTTCGTCAAGAAGACAAACAAACTATGGTTCTAAATCAATGGATTAAGGACACTAGGGAATGGGATCCACTCGACCAAGGCAAATAGACAAACGGGGAGTGAAATAGATAAGATATAGCAAGGACTATATGTAAGATCAACCTCATGCAATTAGGAAACAACTCACACTACTAAACTTAGATTCCTCATTAGTTTAGCAATAGAAGATACATAATAAAATTGCAATAAGTAATGCCATGCTTCATTCACATTTCCATGTCAAACTAAGCATATCATGCTATCAAGCTCCTAAATCAAGGGTAGCTAATCCTATCATTGAAGAACTAACAAGCAATCTCATATAATCAATTTAATTGCAATACAAACATCAATGCTTCTCCTTGCATAATTAACCCAAAAGGTTGAGCTTCACCCAACCCCTAGCAAGTAGACTACTCACAACTCATATTTATTAACATGCAAACAAGTATTAGGGTTCTAACTTCTTCAATAATTGGGGAAAAATGATTAACAATTGAAATAACTATCATCCAATAACAAATTATCAAGAACTAAGAAGATTTAAATATCATGCAACAACAAATAAAATCAGAAATTGAATGGAGAAAAGTAGAAGGAAGTTACTAATTGAGGCTTGAAATTGTTGAATACAAAGTGTCAATCTTGAGAAACAAACTTGAAACCAACTATTACAATGATTGAATTGATGAAAATTAAGCTAAATTAACTAAAAGGAATGTTTCAAACTAAGAGGAGTCTCTAAAAACTAGGCTATATCTGTCTCTCCCACAAATGAACTAAAGGGGAAGTATTTATACTCCCTGAAACACATAGGGAAATCCGTCAAAAGAAAACGGATTCCCAGCGAAGGAGCGCCCGCTCCACGGCCAGGAGCGCCCGCTCCAGAATGTTGCGCGCCCGCTCCAGCTGTCTTCAGAATACATACAATTTTGAAAGTTTGAGGAGGAGCGCCCGCTCCTCACTGGGTGCACTTGACATTAAGTTTGGCAGAAGGTTTGGAGCGCCCGCTCCTGAGGGGTGCACGCCCGCTCCAGCTGAAGCGCCCTCTCCATTCTCAATTTTCCTTGCCTTGAACACAAACCATGCACCGAATGCTTTCCAAATTGAGTCCATAGACCTGCAAAACATGAACAAACACAAACCAAGAGGGGGAAAGCCGAGACAGAACATTTTCATTCTAAAACGGGTTAGAAAGAGGGGAAATGAATGCAAAATCGGGTCTAAATTGACACAATAAGTGGTCAAATAAACCACTTATCAGTGTCTATAGAAATACTTAGACTAAAACCAATCCTAATTGCATTAGGAATGATAAATCCATATTAGGCCCTCCTCTAGATCATTGGGCCCCATATAAATATCAAACCGGGCCCAGTTTAGTAATTTGGCCATAAATTCCTCAATATTTATCGAAATTGGGCTTATAATCTATCATTGGAAAGCTTTTTTCAAGCTCCATCCAACTACACTATTTTTGGACCCTTGCCATGGACCACAACAAACTAGATTGGTTTTGGGGAGACACAAATGGGTGTCAACAGTTATATAAGCTATCTTGATCATGGGCTCATCCACTCATGCTATATCACAGAAATCATAATTGATATAAGCAAATTTTGACACTAATGTTAATCAAAATTACGCACATGAAATACTTAGAACTTTTCAAGTCTCATCCACTCATTCTAAATAATTGCCGAAATAAATTTCATGAATTAAAATAGAAATTCTCACCAACGGAGTCCCCAAAAACTATAAAGAAAATGTCAAGCATTACCCCAAACTTGAACCCCACTGTGATCATACACTTAAGTATGGTGGCGTCCAAAGGGAAGGAAGCTAGAGCAAAAGAGTCGCCAACAAGTTTTAGGAACTTGTCAACCGTTCACAGGGTGAAGGTTACACCCCTTAACGATCCAAGAGATCGTTAACTCCAATAGGTCTGGAACCATGACCGAAAGTTCAGGGATAAAGGTACAAATCCAACCTAAAAGAGATTGAACATGCCCTAATAATAAGCCTCTACTTTATTCTTCTCGTATTCATGTGCGCTTTCTGACTTACATGCAATCAATAGGTTAACCCTAAACCTGTTTAATCTATGTTGGTTGAATATTAATGCACAAATAAACTATTATTGGCAATCACTTGAATTATAATCGAATTAACCCTAAACAAGATTATTAATTATCTTATTAAGCGTGATTACAAGTACAAATTCCCTTTAAACATGCATTAAAGGCGTGATCAAGAAATAACTGAATATATATCAAGCAACATAATAATCATAAATCATCAAAATAATAATCATAATTATGTTAACAATAAAGCATAATAATAGCAAGATCCTAGGCATGATACTAACAAGATTAATAACAAATCCTAGCATGTCACTAAACAATAAAAATCAAAGCTTTAACCCTAACATGATACTATTATGCTATTAGGAAAGAAAATAGGAAGCATCACAGAAATCATAAAATATATAAGCAAATCTCCCTAAATATGATACTAGGAAGCAATAAAACATCCTAACATGATACTAGGAATCAAAATAATAATCTAAGCATGATTTCTATATCATAATATCAATTAAACAATTATAGCACTTACTTGGATGCCTCGTATCTCTTTCTAATAAAAAAATACACACATTATTAACTTCAAAGAAAATATAAAATCAAAGAATTAAATTAAATAATTGAAATAGAGATTAAGAAATTTTAGACTAGATTTGGGACCAAGCCCTCAGTAATATCAAACCTTTCACGTCTAGGGCGAAGGCAACTTCGAATTATGCTAGGTGTGTCTAGATCTTATGAAAGCGGAATTTTGTTTGTGAAAAGTTGGTTTAGAAAGAGAGAGAGAGAGTATCAAGAATTTCTTGATGAGAGTTGGTGATTGAAAACAGAGGTTTTAGGAGGCTATTTATAAAGAAAATCTGCCGGATATTGATATGTCTATTTTATATAGTATTTTACCCCCGTCCCTTGGTCATAATTAGTAGTGTTTTTTGGCTCTTTAGAACCACTTTTATTACTAATTGGTGTTTTCTAGTGTTTTCGTAGATTTGGTTGACTTTTGTAGAAATTTGCACTTTTGGAGCATTTTCCCGGAATTTTATGGAGTGACTACGAACATTGGAGAAATACGACCATCCTTTATAACCCAGGGCCGATAAGAGCCATCAAATCGGTGATTAAGGGCTCGGTGTATGTGATACCGGGGCATTTGGACCGAGCATTTAAGACCCGAAGAGGAAATCCGGATTGGCCCGAAGAACTGGAGCCCAATCGAAGTCCAAAGAGTGGCCCACGAGTGCCGCCCGGCCAAAGGAGTTCCCGCCCGAAGGCGCACCCGACCGGGCGAGGGAAGTAAAGTCGATGCCCGAACTCGCGCCCGGCCGGGCGCGAGAGACATACCTGATGAGAAAAAGGCACGCCCGATCGGGCGTGTGTTATTTTTAGGCGGTTTAATTGTCGTTTAAGTTTGTTTCGATTTAGGATTCTCGCTTAATATAAATACTTTTTCGTTAAGCGAGTTTAGGATCTTTTTTTTTACTCTTTCTTAATTCTTTTCTTAGATTTTCTCTCTGTACTTAGCTTTTAGATTAGTTTCTCTCTCTCATATACTTTTGTTCTTTACTCTACTCTTAATTCCAGATTACTTTGGTAATGATTTCTTCTACTTTAATCTCAGTTATTTATTTTAATTCTTTCATCATGTCTTATTTTATTGCTTTTATTAGTTTAGATTTAATTATGTGTGATTAGTTTTGTTTCTAGGGTTTGTGGGGATCCATAAATAATATGAAGGGGTAATTTATTGTTGTTGATTATCAATGCTAGATTAATTTCCTATTGATTGATTTAATGCTCTGTGACTAGATTAGGCCTGATCTTTTATGCATGAGTTTGACAATATTGATTCGAGATTCGAGAGATGAGAATTGATGTTTAGGTCTAGTTTCAATAGGCAGGTTAATTTATAAATGGTTAGGTCGAGATTCGAGAGATGAGATTTAATACCGGTAGATTAATTTGTGATTGTAATACGTAGCGAAAGCCCTTTATGATCTGATTAATTGATGCATTGATGATTGATTATTATGTTTTACCCTGGAATGTTATTTATTGGTGAACCTATGCCCTAGGCCTTTAATTCATTGTTTTCTCTTTACTCTTGATCTCCGTAGTTTAGTTTTATATCCATATTAATATATTGGTTACTTTATAATTTAGATTGCTTGAATTAATTAGGAATAGAAAGACCAATTTCCCTATGGATTCGACCCTACTTCCCTATCTGCATTAGTTAGAGGATTTAGGAATTATTTTTTATTGGGTGATTACGACTTTAGCCTGTCAGATATGATAAAAAAGAATCAGAGTTTGAAGAGGAATAAAACACGACTTTGTTGCCAACTACATGACCTGTCGCCAGCTGTCACACGACAGGCCTGTCGTCCGGCGCTGCAAGACAGTTTTTCGCGGATTTTGTTTTTATTATATCTTTTGATCCAGAAGTCCAAATAAGTCATATAATATGTCGTTGGAAATATTTTGAAGTCTAATTTCCAACCCAATTGGAATCAGATTAAAATCTTTTGTAGATAAAAAAGATATGGCCGAAATAGTGGAAGGGTGTCAATTTTGGATAGAGTTTCATATTCCATTCATATCTTTTTCGTTATAGCTCGAATTTAATATTATAATATATATCATTGGAAAGATAATTTCAAGATCTATCCAACCATATAAAATTTGGATAAAGATTATGAGGCACGAAAATAATATTTGAATATATTCCACTTCGTACAAAACAAGGATTCTCAAAAGGAGTAGTTTTATTCAATTTTAAACTCTTTGAAACATAATTATCAATCCTAACTCCATTTGGATTTAAAAGAACCTTATAGAGTATTCTAGAAGACTATAACCAATCCTAATAACTTTAAGAATTGATAATTAATAATAGGCCCTCCTCTAGATCATTGGACCGTAGGTAAAATCCGGTTTGAGCCCAGTTTAGTATTTTGGCCATAACTCCCTCATTATTCATCGGAATTGGGCTTATAATATATCGTTGGAAAGGTCTGTTCAAGCCCCATCCAACTACACCATTATTGGACCTTTTTCATGGACCAAACTAAACTATAATGCACCTTTTTCATAAATAGGGTAAGAAAAGAAATATTTTCAAAAAATCAGAAAGAAGTGATATTTTAATAAAAACATCGTCATCACTAGACTTTTCACACTTTCGCTTTATTCGATAATCAAATGACATGAAAGGTATTCATCACTGAGTTTGGTTTTGAGGAGACACATTTGGGTGTCTACACCCACACTTATCAAAAAATGCAAAAGCAAAAAAAAAAAAAAAAAAAAAGAAAAAAAAAAAGAAAAAGAGTTCAAAAGTGAGGAAACCTCAAGCATAAAAATATAAAGATTTCAAAAGCAAGGTTGCACACCTTAGGGGCTTATCTAGGGTATTGAGCTTTTATCCCCTTGTTCTTCAACCTTTAGTCTAACCACGTTACAACCCTTCAAAGGCCTTTTTGAGGTATACACACACTTGTGCGAGGTTCGGCTAGAGCTACGTTCGGCCTGATTCCCAACGGATACGTAAGCAACCTCACATTGAGGTGCAGCCGTAATAAAAAAAATGCATTCATATTTACATTCATAATTGATCATATCAAGAGATCTCCAATACTCATCCCTATCCATTTAGAGCTAGACTTGGGGGCTTGATCCTTACATCATTAGCTTACCTAGCCTAAGAGTCACCATCATTTGACTCTTCTTGAAATAATATTTTTCCATACACTTAGCCTTTGTAGCCTAGCTTTAGTGTCACTTTCACACACATCACAAATACATAGACAAATAATCCTCCTCTTAGGAACCTTTTGTTATGAAATCTCGACACAACGTTGAAGTACACTTTGTCATATCAAAATCACTCATCATTGCATCACAAAGTATGAAGTACTTAGCCTCCATGCCAAAGTTACCTCAATATTTTCATCTAGAATCAGCAATCGAAATAGCCTAGGATGTTACAATCTTCACACCCTAAGATACAACATCGACACATATATTTGTTAAAGCTCATTCAACATGCACCTTCAAAAACTTCGCGTCTTTCTTTTTTGGGACAAAGTCGGTACCCTCCACAAAAATGACGGAAATTTTTTGCTTTTTGACTCATAAGTCGACACTCTGCACACATGATTCACATCGAGTTGATTCGACCTCGAGTTGGTCAATCACATTAAGTCAAGTTTACACTTTGGAAAATGACAAGTCATATGTGTTAAAAGCACATTGAGTATTATGGAATGAGTCAAGCTAACACTAAGCCTTAGGTCAACCCTAAAATAAAAAAGATGAGCAAAGTCCTATAGTCCAAAATATAAATGCAGGTACGAGGAACCTTTACAAAAGATTTGAAGTAAAAGGATGCAAATGGCTTAGCAAATCAACTAGAGTCGGCCTTATCGCAATTAGATTGACGATCAGCCTGATTGATTAAGCACTTCCGAATTTTGATCAAGCACCTCGTTTGGAATAGTAATTGGTCATAATCGCGAACTTCCCAAGATGAAATATCTCTACGAAAATTAACTTGGACCCGGTAAAATCTTGAAGGATAGGGTTTTTGACAGAGTTTCAAGGCATGGGAAGCTATCACTTCCAAAGAACAAGCGAGCAAGAACATTCCCGGATTTTGTGAAAAATCGCGAATATAAACGCATGAAATTCTTCCAAGATAAGAGGAGTTTGAGCAAAACTTACATGGATCGGTAAATTAGAGATGAAGAGCTTTAATTTGCAAAAGATTTGAGCGAATTTGGTTGAAAGGAAACAACCAAGTTGAAGGTTTGGAGCGAAACCGAGCAACGAACAGCAGAAGCAGCGGAAATGGAGAAGAAAGGATTTTTTATTTCAAAAACCTGACTCTATTGCCAAACGACAAGATTGTCGTCTAGCACTGGTCTTTGTCGCATTCGACAGAAGTGAAATTGTGGCGATAATATACATTGGCGCGCTGGTGCGGCAACAAGATACGTGGCTCCCATATTAGATTATGCGGACCTCATGCAGTAATTTCAGGTTCCTTGGTATGCAAATTAGTAGTCAGCTTGATTACAATCGTAGTAAGTGATCGGCCTGATGACGATCATATCGAATGAACAGCTTTTGACACCTTTGATTAGAAATCGGCCCGATTATGGTCTTAATTGATGATCGGCCTGATGATGATCATATTATCGATTGCATATTGATTAAGCAAATTTGAAAACTGATTTGAGTAGTGATTGATTGTAATCACAAAAGATTCCTAGGATGGAGATTTCTACGGAGATTGACTTCAAGATAGAAAAATCTTAAGATAAGGTTCTTCCCAAAGCTAGAAAGGTCGATTACTCCTAAAAGTAAAGGCAAGAAGATTTAAAAATTCAAGATGAAGAAGCTTTAAGATTAAAAGAGTCTTTTGCTTGGATTTGAGAAGGATGGTTCGAGATGAAACAACCTTCGATAGCTTTCACTATGATTGGGGAGGTTATTATTTGATTTGAGAAAAGAATGATTCGAGATGAAGCAGTTTTTTATAGCTTTCTCTAAGATGGTGGAAATTATCATATGGATTTGAGAAGATGGCACGTGTGACGATGTTCGCTAAGATTGAGAAGGTTGTCACCCAGATTTCAGAAGATGGCACGAGATGGGCGGTCTTCGACGACGTTCGCTAAGATTAAGGAGGTTGTCATCTAGATTTGAGAAGATAGCACAAGATGGCCGGTCTTCGACAGTGTTCACTAAGATTGTGGAGGTTGTCACCTAGATTTGAGAAGAACGGTTCGTGATGAGGCGGTCTTCGACGACATTCGCTATGATTGGGAAGGTTGCCACCATGATTCAAGAAAATAACTCGAGATATAACAGCAATAATAGACGGTGATCCCTAAGATGTGGAAGATTTTCACAGTAAAAATTAAAGGCAACTACAAGCGGAGCAGTCTTCGGGCCATATCCCCTAGCTTGAGGAAGATCGTCAAGCAAAATTGGTTACTCTAGAGACGTGTGCTCGACAATGCAAGATACGCGTTTCTTAACACTCTTATCTGTTTAACTAACGCTATTTTGCAGGTATCGGCGTTACAAGAATGATTTAGGATTGCAGAACGTGCTGAATCATTCTCCGTCCCTATCGCTACTTTGACTTTTGTTTTTGAAACTTACGTTTCTCCAATCTCCGTCAAAGTGGGGTTTCTGTAGACACCCACATGTGTCTCCCCATACCAAACCCAGTGATGAATACCTTTCACGTCATTTGATTATCGAACAAAGTGAAAGTATGAAAAGTCTAGTGATGTGGATGTTTTTATCAAAATATCTCTTTTTCTGTTTTAAAAAATGTTTCTTCTTTCACTCTATTTATGAAGATAGCCAGTCCAATTTGGTTTGGTCTTTGATAAGGGTCCAATAATAGCGTAGTTGGATTGGGCTCGAAAAAAGCTTTCCAACGATATTATAAGCTCAATTCCGATGAATAAAGAGGAAGTTATGAATTAAATTAGATTTGGCCCAAAATGATTTCATGTGGCCCAATGATCTAGAGGAGGTCCTATTAATTATTATTCCTAAAGTTGTTAGGATTGATTTTAATCTTCTGGAAATATCTAGAAGGTTCTTTTTAATTCTAATGAGATTAGGATTGATAATTATATTTTAAAGAGTTTTATTTTGAATAAAATATGTGATTTGTCACAAGTATGATTTTAATCTCCTTAACGCGGAATTAGCTGCTTAATCGCATTAAGAAGATGATTCCGCGAAGAAGATGATTTCGCGTACAAAGCGCGTTTTAATTTTGACTTAGCGCGAGAAGACAAAGCTGTCACCTGGCGCTAACAGCTATCGCCTGGCGCTACTCCTGTCATCTAGCGCTAATTCCTGTCGTTGTCGACGGGAGGTATTTTATTCTGAATATGACTTGATTTATTTCCGAGCTATTTTTTCTATAAATAGGGGTCGTATATCCCCGTTTTTAATGATTCACAACAATAATCTAATTCTTTTCTTTCTCTCTCTAAAAGCTAGAAGCTTTCTTTCTCCCTCTAAAAGCTAGAAGCTTTCTTTCTCCCTCTTTCTAAACCTTCCCTCACAAAATTTCACATTTATTAGTTCTAGACACACCTAGCCAAGTTCGAAGTTGCCTTCGCCCTAGACGTGAAAGGTTTGATATTTCTGAGGGTTTGGTCCCTAATCTCTATTTCAATTATTTAATTTAATTGTTTGTTATTTTTCTTGAAGTTACTAACGCGTGTATTTTGTTATTAGAAAGAGACACGAGACATCCAAGTAAGTAATTTAATTATTATCTTTTGATATAGAAATCATGTTTTAATTATTTTAATTCCTAGTATCATGTTAGGATGTCTTTATGATTCTTAGTATCATGTTTAGGGTAATAACTAAAATTTCTAATATCATGTATGTTTCTAGGATGCTTCCTATTCTTTTCTTTATCTTGTTAGTATCGTGTTAGGGTTAAAGTTTTGATTTTTAATGTTTAGTGACATGTTAGGGTTTGTTATTAATCATGTTAGTATCATGCCTAGGATCTTGCTGTTATTATTATTATGCTTTATTATTATGATGATTGTCATTATCATGTTGCTTGATATATTATTATTGTTATTGCTTGATCACACCTTTTATGCATGTTTAAATGGAATTTGCACTTGTAATCACGCTTAATAAGATAATGATGCAAGTCTAAGCATGGAGAACTTCGAAGATTTGCTTATCATGCATCAAGATAACTTGTCCCTAAACATTGATTCAAGCCAAGCATTGCATGGACACTTTCTTGGATATCAAAGCAAAGCCACGGTTTGCTTAGTGGCTTTTCTTGGAGTCTAGTTCACTTTCTTGAACTTTCTTGAATTTTCTTTACTTAGATTTTGCTTACAAGTTTTTACCTTTCACTTGAAAGGGTTTTTCTTGGTTCAAGCATTAGGATCTTTAATCTTTATTTAATTCTTTAATTTTTATTTATTTATTTAGTTGCTTTAAAAATCAGTTAGTTAGCAAAATAAATCAGTTTGGTGTATGCTTGTGCGCCAAGGTGCTTGCTCTTCAAGCAAGTTAGAATTCTAGTTTAATTAGGATTGAATTAGGGACTTGTCCTAATCTTCCTAGGTAAACTAAGCCTTATAAATAGGGCTGTAAACACACAAATAAATATACATAGATTAATATTCAGATTTATTTCTTAAGTTGCATACTTGAGTTTTGGTTGATTGCGATCAATTGCTGTTTTGCTTGTTTTAGTTAAAACATTCGTTTGGATTGATTAATTAGGTGGATTCTTAATTGATTAATCTTAGTTTTTGTTTAATTCTTGGTGGATTTCCTGTATAGAATTAGACTTAAACATATCCCTTGTGTTTTGTTGATTTTCGGATCAATAATTCACATCATCTTTGGTATCAGAGCAGGTTTGCGCAACTTCGGCAAAAATTAAACTGGGAACAATTGGCGTGGAATTTTTGCGTGATTCTTTTTGCATTGAACTCTAAAAACGTCCAGATATCACCATATAAAATTTCATAATTTTTAGTTGAGTAACGCGTTCTACACAGCCTCAAACTTTTGGTGTTTGTGCACTGATTTGCGGATGGGAGTCCGGTTTTTGTGTTGCCTAGTTTTCCTTCAAGGTTCGATCTTTTAATCAAGATTTTTGCATAAACTGACTTGGTTTGTGTAGGAATCATGAGTGACGAAGAGGTCCCACAAGTTCCAAGGGGATTAACCTTAGAACAAGCTCAAAATCTTAGAAGAGATAGGCGAATTGACGAGTTGGCAGCAAGGATGGATGAGATATTAAAAAGGCTTGATACTCTTGCTGGAGATTCTTCAAGGAAAGGGAATTCTAACCCTAATTCTGGTTCAAGTGAGGAAGAACAACCAAGGAGGAACCCAAGGAGGCCACGAAATAATTATTCCTCAAGTGATGAATCACCAAGGCCTAGGAGGAGAGATCGACCAAAGGATGATGATAGGAACCTTAGATTAGATCTTCCCGAATTCAATGGGAGTATGAATGAACCTGAAAAATACCTTGAGTGGATTAGAAGGGCCGAGACACTATTTGATTACAAGGAGTATGATGAAAGGAAAGATGCAAATTGGCTGAATTGAAACTGACCGGTTATGCTAGTCTTTGGTATGATAATCTAAAGAAGAAGAGGCATAAGGAGGGGCGTGCAAGAATCTCAACTTGGGAACAACTCAAGAAGCACATGAAAAAAAGGTTCGTACCTAGTGATTATATTCAAGATGTTTATCTTAAGATGCAACTTTTTAAACAAAATTCTATGACTGTTGAGAATTATATTGGTGAATTTGAAAAGTTATGCATGCTATGTGGCTTAGAAGAGATTGTTGAGCATAAGATTGCTAGATTTATTTCGGGGTTGAATGATAATATTGCTGAAAAAGTTGAATTGCAACAATATTGGTCCTTTGAGGATGTTTGCAAGGTAGCTTTGAAAGTTGAAAAACAGATAAAGGGGAAGAAAGGGACGTACACTAAGTCCTTTGTAAAGGGTTTCACTAAACCTTTTGAGAAGAACAGCTTGGAGAAAAGTGGTTCTAGTTCGAACTACAAGGAGACTAAATCAAAATTTGAAGCTCCTAAAAAGCTTGTTGAAGATAGGAAGTGCTTCAAGTGTGGTAGTGTTGGTCACATTGCAACTAATTGTCCATCAAAAAGAGTAATGACTGCTCAAGAGTGGGAACAAGAACAAGCTAAGTGTGAGCAGGGTAGTGACTATGAAGAAAAGAACGAAGAGGAAAACTTTGAAGAAGAGGAGGGGCATATTGACGAAATTAATCCCGAGACTCATGGTCAAAGTTTGGTTCTAAGAAGGGCGCTACACTCTAAAACCGTACCTATGGAAAACAATCAAAGGGAGAAAATCTTTCTTACAAGGTGCAAGGTAGAAGATAGGTTGTGTGACATGATCATAGACACGGGGAGTTGCACTAATGTGGTATCTACTACTTTGGTAGACAAATTGAAGTGGCCAACTACTGAACATCCAAGCCCTTATAAGCTTCATTGGCTTAATAATTCGAGTGATGTTAAGGTAACTAAACAAGCCTTAATCTCCTTTTCAATTGGTAAATTTCATGATAAAGTTTTGTGTGATGTTTGTCCTATGGATGCTTGTCATATACTATTAGGCCGTCCTTGGCAATATGATAGATTTGTGAAGTTTGATGGAAGGACTAATGTGTATGTTGTGAGAAAAGGAGAAAAAGAGAGACCGGTTGCTTTAAAACCTTTAATATGCAACAAGTCTTCTAATGTTACCTCTAATTCGAAGAATTCTTATTTGATTAGTGAGAGGGAATTAGAAAAAGAGATCTGCAGCAACAATGTGGTATATATACTTGTTTCTAATGAGATTCGAATTGATCAAGATAAACAAGCAAAGAGGCCGTATGAATTGGAATCTGTTTTAGAAGAATTCAAGGATGTCTTTCCTAAGGAATTACCTCCGGGACTACCTCCTATTCGTGGGATAGAGCATCAAATTGACTTGATTCCGGGAGCACCATTACCTAATAAGGCAGCCTATAGAAGTAATCCGGAAGAAACAAAGGAGATGCAAAGTCAAATTGAAGAGCTTATGACTAGAGGATACGTGAGGGAAAGTATGAGCCCTTGTGCCGTGCCTACTTTACTTGTCCTAAAGAAAGATGGGAGTTGGCGCATGTGTATTGATAGTAGGAGTGTGAATAACATCACTATCAAATACCGATTTCCTATTCCAAGATTAGATGATCTACTTGATGAACTACATGGTTCAAAGTTGTTTTCTATGGATTTTATTGTGGGATTGCCGAGAACACAACGGGGGAAAGACTCTATTATGGTTGTTGTGGATAGGTTCTCTAAGATGGCTCATTTTGTTCCTTGTCACAAAGTGGATGATGCTATGAAAGTGGCGGAATTATACTTCAAAGAGATTGTTAGATTGCATGGAATTCCAAAAACTATTGTGAGTGATCGAGATACAAAGTTCATGAGTTTCTTCTGGAAGTCTCTATGGAAGCTTGTGGGAACTAAATTGCTCTTTAGTACATCTTACCATCCACAAACTGATGGACAAACCGAGGTTACTAATCGTACTCTTGGTGCGCTTTTGCGTGGGTTAGTGAGTAAGACACAAAAGGATTGGGACATCAAGTTAGCTCATGCGGAGTTTGCTTATAATAGATCACCTACATATGCTACCAAACATAGTCCTTTTGAGGTAGTTTATGGAGTCAATCCGAAACTTCCAATTGATCTTGTTCCATTGCCTAAGGGTGAGTTAATTCACAAAGATGCCGAGTCTAAGTTGAAGAGTATGCTGAAATTACATGCTCAAGTTCGAACAAGAATAGAGAAAGTAAATGACATGTACAAAGCTAGAGCAAACAAGCATAGAAAGCAACAAGGTTACAATGTTGGAGACTTGGTATGGTTACATTTGAGAAAGGAAAGATTTCCAGGAAAACGCAAGAATAAGTTGATGCCTAGAAGTGAAGGTCCTTTCAAGATTATTGAGAAGATCAATGACAATGCTTATAAGTTAGAACTTCCGGGAGAATATGGAGTTAGTGCTACATTCAATGTTGGCGATTTGGCTAAGTATATTCCTGATGAAGAACTTCGAGATTTGAGGACAAATTCTTTCGAAGAAGAGGAGGATGATGCAAGTCTAAGCATGGAGAACTTCGAAGATTTGCTTATCATGCATCAAGATAACTTGTCCCTAAACATTGATTCAAGCCAAGCATTGCATGGACACTTTCTTGGATATCAAAGCAAAGCCACGGTTTGCTTAGTGGCTTTTCTTGGAGTCTAGTTCACTTTCTTGAACTTTCTTGAATTTTCTTTACTTAGATTTTGCTTACAAGTTTTTACCTTTCACTTGAAAGGGTTTTTCTTGGTTCAAGCATTAGGATCTTTAATCTTTATTTAATTCTTTAATTTTTATTTATTTATTTAGTTGCTTTAAAAATCAGTTAGTTAGCAAAATAAATCAGTTTGGTGTATGCTTGTGCGCCAAGGTGCTTGCTCTTCAAGCAAGTTAGAATTCTAGTTTAATTAGGATTGAATTAGGGACTTGTCCTAATCTTCCTAGGTAAACTAAGCCTTATAAATAGGGCTGTAAACACACAAATAAATATACATAGATTAATATTCAGATTTATTTCTTAAGTTGCATACTTGAGTTTTGGTTGATTGCGATCAATTGCTGTTTTGCTTGTTTTAGTTAAAACATTCGTTTGGATTGATTAATTAGGTGGATTCTTAATTGATTAATCTTAGTTTTTGTTTAATTCTTGGTGGATTTCCTGTATAGAATTAGACTTAAACATATCCCTTGTGTTTTGTTGATTTTCGGATCAATAATTCACATCAGATAATTAATAATCTTGTTTAGTCTAATATGATTATAATTTAAGTGATCACCAATAATAGATTTGTTTGTGCATTAATATTCAACCAACATAGATTAAACAGGTTTAGGGTTAATCTATTGATTGCATGTTAGTCTAAAAGCGCACATGAATACGAGAAGAATAAAGTATAGGCCTATTATTGGGGCAGGTTTAATCTCTTTTAGTTTGGATTTGTACCTTCATCCCTGAACATCCAGTCATGGTTCCAGACCTGTTGGAGTTAACGATCTCATGGATCGTTAAAAGGTGTAACCTTCACTCTGTAAACGGTTTACATACAAGTTCCTAAAACTTAATGGCGACTCTTTTACTCTAGCTTCCTTCCCTTTGGACGCCACCATGCTTAAGTGTATGATCACAGTGGGGCTCAAATTTGGAATGCTTGAAATATTCCCTACAGCAGTTTGAACAACCGTTATAAAGGAGCAACTATTCTTTTTAAAGTGGTGAGATAACCGCTATAAAAAGAAAAATACAACAGCTATAAAATACAATATATGGCGTAGTGCTATTTTAGCAAGTGAACCTTAGGTTATATTTTATTAAGTGGTATAAATTAAGTTTATTAACAAAAATTATTAAAGTCATAATAACAACACTTTGCGCAAGGTCCAAAGTGTTAATTATTGTTTGAGTAATTTTCTTTTTTGTAGTTAACGGGTAGTGAAATATATAACTAACTAACTAATTATTA
The DNA here is from genome assembly GCF_948465745.1 of Chenopodium album. Classification (NCBI taxonomy): domain Eukaryota; kingdom Viridiplantae; phylum Streptophyta; class Magnoliopsida; order Caryophyllales; family Amaranthaceae; genus Chenopodium; species Chenopodium album. The sequence continues at coordinate 29,440,720 of NC_137834.1, forward strand.
GTAGTTACTTGAGTTATTAGATTAAATAAAATTTATTGGTTGGTGAGATTATTATATTATTGTTGATGGTCTAAAGTAAATTCATAGAAATAATATAAAACTAGTTTTGTGCCCGTGCGATGCCCGAGTTGTTTATTAAATTTTAAGATAAAATTTTAATTTATATGTCAAATTTTAGAACATATCATTGATAAAATATTAGTTAGGAATTGATGTGTTTTTGTGACGATTTAAACTATGTGGTAGGCATGAAATGACTAATAATAATAATATTGGTGAAAAACATTTCTTGGTCCGTAATCTAAAATAATGACCCTGTCCGAAATGACTCGTGACTCGACTCGATTGACAGGTCTACACACAGTAATAAAATAATATTAGATTGTGAAGTATATTATTTTAATTGATTAGAATATATTATAAATATTGGATGTGGTACATTTTGAAATAATTCCTTCGCTTTCTACGATAGTTTATGAGACTTGTAATCTACTTATGTTTTTGAATAAAATTATAATTCAATTTGTACATATGAAATATTGGTACTTTATCGAAAATAAAACTCTAAATTAACAATTTCATTCTAAAATTATATCCAAATTTGATTGAAAATAGAATTCTAAACTAACATTTTTTTATCCAACATATTGGATTCTATATAACTCTATCCTACGTGGCGCAGCACTTGACGAAAAGTTGGAATGCCAAGTGTCGTTGTCTCGTCGTCTGGCTAAAAGTTTAGCTTTATATATTAGTTATATGATTATGAGATTAAACATGTAATAGAAATATTACATGCATGTAGTTTGAGATGACCAAGTTAAAAAAATAAAAATGTGTTGCAACTTATTTAAGATAGAAAGATTATGAAATTACAGTAATAATGATATAAACCCTATGTTATTTAACTTTTATGTTATATTTACTTTTTGCACAACAATGCATTTCTATAATCAAAATATCTCAAGCTATGTAATATCTAAAATCTAAAAGTTATATAGTTAGAAATTACAAATTAAAAGACTAGCAATCTAAAAAAATTCCACGTGACTATGTTTTGAAGTATAAGAAGAAATCATTAAAGCAGAAGATACCAAATGCATAATAATCTCTTAAGATTTAAAATGGGACAAACAAAAGAAAATGGAGGGAGTAATATATTTATAAATAATAAAAGCTTCATATAAAACAATTTTTATTTTGAACTTATAGTAAGCGAACAAAATTACAAACACGCAATAATATATATCAAGTGTTATTCTCTTAATTGAACTTTTATAGTAAACAAGTTATATAACTAGTTTACATGCACTAAAAAACATATATATACTAACTTATGCAACAAATTGAGGAAGTATTTCTTCCCTATCACATCGTTGACATTCCCATTGCCCTATTATATTCCCCACTACAAAGCATGAAATAATCATTACACATGCTATGACAACAACAATACCACTTATAATCCATTCGTTCTTCACATCTTGGGCTAAAGCATCCTTGCAGTCTTGACAATTGTAACATAGCTTTTCGGGATCGTTATCCCATTTGTAACAATCAGAATTTGAGTAGGTGTCGTTGGTAAGGTTGATCCAAATAGTAGGGCTTGAGAAATTAAAGGTGCACTCTACGGGTGGTTTACAACATCCGGACTATAAATGAAATTTATAATTAAGATCAAAAGCAAAACATAAAATTAGTGTATACAATAAAGTTTGTTAGTACACACCTATGATACAGGACAAAAAATTCAAACAGTTGTTGTCCTACCTGACCAAATTAGAGATAAGAGGTGTATAAATCATTTTATCAATTTAAGGAGTAATCAATTATTAAAAAATAATTTTAGGTTGAAACCTTATTTGGATTGTAGGATTGCAATACTTAACGCCTTTATAATGGGTGTGTAACCTAGGTCCATTTGATCATTTACAATTAAGAATATAAATAAATATATATCATTTATATTATTTTATAAATTGAAATTTCTTGGAAATAATTAATAGAACATTCAATTTTTGGAAATGGATGATTATTATATGATAGAATTTCTTATTTTCTTATTTAAACAACATGTATAAATAGTATTTGGGAATTCAACAACCATTGTCTTAGGTGTTATTTATGGTAATTATATTTGATACTTTTTTGATAAATTTGTTTCAATATTAATTTGGGTAAAATCGGTTGCTTAATATTAAATTTACCTAATACTAAAAGACCATTTTTTGAATGAACAACCTTCTAATTATTTTTATATTTTATTTTTCAAAAAATACCTTTCAAAAACCAAAAAAGTATGGGTAGGTCCCACTTTATGTCCTTCAATTTCTTGTTTCATCTTCGTTTTTACATTCTCAATAAAAATTTATTATTCCAAAAAAAAAAAAAAAAAAAAAAAAAAACCCTTAAAAGTCTTTAAATCTCATTGATTTGATATTATGTTTATCTTTTTTATTAACTCAAGAAACTAAGTTTTACTAATTTGGAAATTTTAAGTTTATCAAAGTTACATTGGGGAATTGGCTTAGGTTTATAATGAGTAGAATTATTGTACTTTGTAAAATTAAGAATTTTAATTTGGGGGTTTACAATTCGTAAATTAATATAGGCATTTAGGGTAAGATTGTAATTGATGTCCAACCTTTACTAGTTTATGGAATTTAGATTTATAAATGTAGGCCTTGTTCGATAAAAGATTTATGGATAGTTTTAAAGTAATTTGGGTGTTTGGTAACAAACTTACTGAAAAGATATTTAGGCTAAAAAAGCGATCTTATATATAGTTCATATACTTTTTATAATTAGCATAATGAACATTAAGCTCTTTGGATTGGAATATGGAATAATATATTGTGTATGAAATAATATTGTTGAATGTATATGGAAAAGTATAGTAGCTAAATAGATTAGAAGAATACAAAATTGTGTATTGATTATATTTTCCCTTACATACATCCAAAAAAAAAAAAAAAAAAAAAAAAAAAAACCATTTTGCAGGAACTTTCCACCATAGAGATGACTTGTATTTATTCCTTATCCAAATATGTATTGATTCTAATATGCATTCTATTATTTGTATGACATATATGGGATCAACATGATATCTAATACGAGAATCATATATCTTTAATATTGACCTTTCAATTGTAATGACTCGAGAGGCTAGATTAGCTATCAATTTTAGGCTATGGTTCTCACTGGATTCAAATATGTATTCCATTGATCAAAATATATATGGTAGTTGTAAAAGTGCCAAAAAAAACCTAGTATGATAAGTAAATATTTACAAAAAATTACATCTTAATATATATTTTAGCAAAAATATACTGTTATGTACTCTATTTATATAATGCTAATATAATGTGATGAATGAAGTAAAGCATGAGAATATATATTTTAATAGGTGAAAGGGACTTGATTTTCATTGCCCTTTTTTTTCTTTTATGTTTATCTCATCTGGAAATTTTAATTACTTTGATGGCAAATGAAAATTAACAATTTAAAGAATCTTATAGTTCAATAATTTATTATATAGGATCTTAGCTTGCTATACTTGTCTTGATTTTTAGTTTTTGAATACATAATTTTTATATTTTTAATAAATAGTTTGAGAAAGAGCTCAAGGGCATACATAAATTAAGGGTTTGTTTGACATTGTTGTGCTTTTTCTTTTTTTTTTTTTTTTTTTTCAAACTCATATGATGTATGTAATTTTTGTTTTTTTTTTTATTTTTAGTTTCCAAATACGTAATTTTTTTGTTTTTCAAATTCATGATAATTTTGAAAATTGGCAACAGAATAGTAGAAACACATTTTTCTTGTTTCCTATTTTTGGTTTATTTATTTATTTAAAAAAATAAAGCCAAACAAGCTCTAAATTTGTAGGTTGGTTTTTTGTGTTGTTTTTCTATGTTTTAAAGTTATTATTAAAGATATTTCCAAATTAAGTCTCTATTTTTTTTTTTTTATGAAAAATATTAATGTGTGGCCGGTATGTTGCTACTTTAATTAAACATTATGATTTTAATTTATATTTATGGTGCCTTTTTTCCCTTTTTTTTAATTAGACCTTATGATTTATAATTATATACATTTATTTTCATATTTATAAAATGGTTGGTAATTTGGCTTAGATGGTTAAATAACCATCCTCCTTATAAGAGGTTGGGTGTTCAAATTTCCTTATCTTTTCGTTTTTTACATGAAGTAATGTGGTTAATTGGCTGACAGATTAATTGAGTGGTGATTTGGCATAATGAGAGGTTGAGTAGGTGACATAGAGTATTAAAAATGGGTTTATGTTAGAACTGGCAATCTCGACCCCCACCCGAACGACCCAACCCATGACCCAAAATTGACCCAAAAACATCGACCTGAAACCCGAAATACCCGATATCCAAAATGTCCCAAAAAAGAAAATACTTTATAATTGGAATAAAAATTTCTGGTGCCATAAATAGCTCAAATTGTCATCTTCAACCGTAGCCAATATCATAAACCGAATTGATAGTTCTTATTATAACTATAACAAAATATAAAATTATTGATTTGAGCTTGATCCACAAATGGAACAACCCAACGAAGACCTAATTTGATTTTGACCTGACCCAAACATGACCTGAACATACTTAACCTGACTCGAATAAACCCAACTGGAACTCGGCCCGAAACCTGACCTGGCCCGAATTGTACTTGAAACCCGAAATGACCCGTACTCGACCTGAATATCAATTAACCTGAAATGACCCGACTCGAAATTGACTCGATCTGTACCCGACTCGAACAACCCATTTTTCAGGTCTAGTTTACGTACCACATAGATGTTATTAGGAAATCATTTTAGGATTCGTTTGTGTTGGTAGAAAATATTTGTAAAAAAGGTTTTTCTTGGTTTATTATAGTTTAGAAAAACTTATTGTGGAAAATATAAATGGAAGTTAAAGAGAGGGGATAGAGGAGAGTAATAGAGAAGAATGAAGTAAAAGACCATTAAAAAAAAGAAAAAAGTAAGAAGTAAAGAGGGAAATGTAGCAATACCTTTTTTACAAATGTTTTTTTTTTTCTCTAAAAACTAACTTATCACATAGGAAAAAAAAAATTTGTTAAAAAAAAAATTGTCAACAATAAGTCAATCATTGTCCACTTAGCTCAAAATAAGTTAACCTTTTAATTAACTAAAAGTAAGTCGATCAACCTCTATATAGTATCTTCTCAAACTGACCTGATGAATATTGGGGTAACCGGTTGATTCAATACATTGTGCCACTTGTCATTATGTGGTTGGTCTTTTTTGTTAAAAAAAAGTCAATTAAGATTTATTATTTTTTTTTAAGTAACATTTTTTTCAATTAACAAAAATATCAAATAAAAAAAAAATTCTCAATCATTCCCTACCCACTACTGGCCCCTTCCCCTCTAGCTCCTGCCACCGATGCGCAGGTTGGAGACCACCTATCCCCTGGCGTCGGCGACTCCATCTTCCCCCATCCACGACGCCCCCTATTTCTTCCTTTCCCCATACCCCCCAACCCTACCTGACATCCACCTCTCTCTTTCCTCTTTCATTCTCTAGTTTGTCGGGAACTCGTTGCACAAAATAAGGCAATGCATGCCTTGTTCTTTTGAGTTGTTATACTCTGCCCTTCTCGGCTCTGCTTGGCCCTGCCTTGCCCTACTTTGCTATGCTCTGCTGAAATCTGCTATGCTCTACTGTACAGTGTGTTGAAAGCCTTGCTCTACTCTGCTTTACTCTGTTCAGAAGCTCAAAAGAACAGGGCCGAAGTCGTTTAAATTAAAGTCTCACCTATTTTCCAATTAATTTGTAACTAGGTTTTTTATTCTTTTTTGAAGATTTTCCTAAATTCACTCTTCTCCGTTTTTCTCTTTCTCTTCCATCTCTTTTCTTCTTATCTCAATTGTAAACTTTTACAGGGGCTTTCACCGGTGTTTTTACCAGTGGTAAGCCCTAAAAAACTTTTTAATTGTTTTCAATAAATGGATCCCATCAGTATTATTGGAGGAAAAATTTTAAATACAATGCTGCCAAATGTCTAGTGGTGTTTATTCAATTAGGCTTATTTCTTTTGTTTGTTCGTGTGATAAAGGAAGTTATAGGGTTTCATCGTCTCCGAAAGTATATAGAAGGCCATATGAGTTTTTTCACCCAAACAACTACTCATCCATGGATCTCAAGCCGAATTAGTGCTAACTCACATATTGTATAGCTTCGGATGAAGTTTTTTATAAAGGCGATCATTGATTTATCGTATCTGTGATATAACTAGTTCTAGGATGATTTGTACTTGTGTTGGAATTTTAAAATTTCCTAGGAATTGTTTGTAAGTGCCGTTTGACTATTTTTCATTAATGAAATACCTTTTCTTCTTGTAAAAAAAAAAAAAAAAAAAAAAAAAAAAAAGGTTTGGTTTATATTTTATGTAAAGCAAATTTTATAATTTAGATACAATCTTTTCTTAAAGTGATAATTTTTGTAAAGCAGCGATTGTTGGTTTTTTTTTTTTTTTTTTTTTGCAATTATTATTATTGGAGAGAAATTTTTTAGGAAAAATTGAAAAGAATAATCCCACCTTTGCTCTATCTGCTTAAAACAAGCCAACCTTTGCGTATTCTGGGAACAATCCCACCTTTCATCCTTATTTTCTCAAAACAAGCCTTGACCTGTTTTCTAAATTGTCAACCGGTTTTAGCAATGACATGCCTCGTGTCACTTACTAATTGGCCCAATATTTTCAAATTATTAAAAATAAAAACATAAATTAAAAAAATATATATTAATAACCCAACCCCAGCTCAGCCCCTGAACGACAACCATTCCCCAACCCCTCATCTTCCCCTTCCCTTAAAAATTACTTTTGTTCATGGTTAATTTATTACTCAACATTTGATTTATATTTGGTGATTGTGAAATAGGGTAGATGTGAATTTTTGTGGGTATTAGCAAAAATTGAGGTTTTTATTGTTTAATTTAAGTTTGTAATTGAATTTTTCTGGGTAGAATTGTGGGTAAAAGCTGCTACCTGCCTTACTTGCTTGAATGTTCCATTCATAGCTAGAAATGGTAGTGTGGGGGTTGGTGGAGTACGCATCAAAGAGGGATGGTACACGAATGTGTGGCGTCAGGTGGGGTTTCAGGGGTTGTGGTTGGTGTTTTAAGGTGGAAGTCAATCGTGGTGTGGCGATTGTATGTGATGCAGTGGTGCTGGTGGGTTTTAGGGGGTGAGGTTTCGTGGGTGATGAGAGAAGCGGTGCTATTGGAAGGGTTTTCATGGCGATGAGGGTCAGCGGTGGTGTGAGAGGCGTCGTTGGTGGTGGGTTAATGGTGACATGGATGGAGGTGGTGGGCATGGAGGCGGGGATACGGAGGTGGGGTAAGGTAAGAGAGTGGTGCCTTGATGAACTGGTGGCTGGTGGCCGTGGTGGGGAACTAGGGAGGAAAGGGGAAGGAGGGAAAAGGTGATTTTTTTTTTTTTTTGTTTTTAACTTTATTTATTTTTATTTTGTTTTAGGGAAGAAAGATTAAAAAAAAATTGAAAAAAAAAAAAAACCTTTAAACAAGTTGTAGGTAAAGGGGCTTGTTTTGAGAAAATAGGGATGAAAGGTGGGATTGTTCCCAGATTACGCAAAGGTTGGCCTGTTTTGAGCAGATGAAGCAAAGGTTGGATTATTCTTTTTAATTTTTCCAATTTTTAATATAATGCTACCAAATGTCCAATATTGATTTCGCCTTTAATAATATGTAATAGATTTTTAAGATGATAAGAAGAGCCCAATTAACAAACTAAAATGTCACACACTCACGCCTCCATACTTGGTAAGGATTAGTGGGGGAAGGTAATATACTAAGATCGATAACCCCGAGCTCCAAAGAGTCTCCCTATTAGAATTTGATCCACAACTTTTGATTATGAGAATTGAATCTTTCCACTAGACTAGTTGTGTTCACCTTATTTTCACTTATTTCAGGAAAAATAAGTTCAGATAATTTAAGTTCAGATAAGGGTTATTAAATTTTGATAAGTTCAGATTAGATAAGTTCAGGAAAAATAAGTTCAAATAAGTTTTGATAATTGTAAATATAGGCTACCTAAGCTCAATTTATAACTAAAATAAATTCTAATAAGTTCAGATAAATAAAAACCAGGTGAATAGAACACATCCTAAGCCTTACGAATTACATAGTAACTTTTTCAATCATTAGATCAGGTCATATCTTACCTAATTTTATAATTTTATATTTGCATTCTAACTTATTAATTGCTTATGTGAAAGAACAAGTTCAATATACATATATATGTAGTACAAGATTTAAAGGCATACCTCAATAGGAGTTAAGCGTCTAGCAAAGAACTCTTCTGCCGTGTCATTAACATATTTGTGTTGGAATTGAGAGCACACATTGCTACCTTCATAAAGGCAATGCTTGATGTCCTTCCAATTCTCCGACTTACCAATTTTCTTTTCAAGTGAGGCGAATCCAATCGTGCTTTTTATTATAGCATAGCAACCGGTATATGCTATGACGACGAAGAAGCCTATCATACATAAGAAACATTTTGCAAATAGTTGATCATTATCTTCTCTGTTACAATTGATACTAGAAAACACGACACAACCACACCCAAGTATTATAAACAAGGCACAATTGAAATATATCCAGCCCGTGCCCATGTGCACACCTAGGCACATGTCACCGGGCTGGAAATCTAGCCACACACCGGTCGCAAAAATTGAAATTATTGAAGTGCCTATGACAAACAAGAACAACCGTCGTAAAAAGGTTACGATCCATGTAATCAAATAATCATCCATGTATCTATGTTAATAGAAAGGAACAAGAAGAGGGAGGAGAAGGAATAGATGTCGCTGGCTAAATTAATTTGACTACTTATGTTTTGGTTTGTAGAATTATTCTCTCTGTTTTTACTAAAATAATGTTGACCAAGAAACTCAACATATTATAATCATGCAATTATGCTCAAAATGTTTTGTAAAATATGAAAATGTAACAATTAATGATATATAATTCGCCAACAGTGTGATGCGCAACAACTAATTACTAATCATGACTTGGGACAATTTTATTTTATTAAATTATCTTGAATAACTCAACTAATGTTGCAGCAACATGACTAATACAGTCAATACATTGATCAAAAACGAGATTCTATGATTCAACTTGTATTAGTTAATTTTTGTGTTGAGAAACTTAAGATATTCACCGCCCATAATATCAAAATACTTTGTTCGTTTATGTTTCACAATCTAGTACAGTATATATATACTAAAAGACACACCATTAATAACACATGTCATCTCTTATTGTATACTTAGTTATTTTTATAAGTTTTTTAATAATTAAAAAATCCACTAAATAATTAAGTAAACAAATCATTTATGAAAATAATTTTTTTTTTATACATGTTCCATATTAATGTTGTAAATATTATATTAAATAAAAAGATTTCACAAATCTTTCTAAAAAAAATTGGCAACTATAAACCAAAAATAATAGGAATATTCTGAAAACATTTTGAGACCTATTTTACAATAAGAAAAAAGATTGCTTAGATTTTTTTGCCTACTTTTGTTTGTTTTAGGGGTTTATTAGAAACTACAATGAAAAAAATGCAAATATCAAATCAACCTATCACATACTTTAATTATCCCTCGACTCATTTATGATTATTATATTTTTTAAACAGTAATCTATAGCTATAGATCATCATGCATGATGACACGGGATCTAACCTGGTATATTACTAATTAATACACTTGTTATTGTATATGTCTGACCTTAGGCCCCGCTGACCCGAAGTGATTTAGAAAGATTCTTTTTTATCGATCGTGATCGGTCATGGTATCCATAGTGTTGCTTCTTTTTTGGCCAAACCCTGATTTCGTTTTGCTTTTTCTAGTCGTCGAGCCTGATCGACCCGACTCTTTTCCCGATCCAATCCAGTTTAGGCAAGTCCCCACAGTTGATTCGTGCTAATTCCTAGCAGCGGTTATGTAGGATCTCTGAGACCAAGCCATCCTAAGATTAAGGGGATAGGCTCCAAAAAAGTTAAGAACTATTGAAGAGAATAGTGCGTCGGCAGAATTAGGTTGTTGTTTTCCGTCCGGCCTCGAAATATGCCACTGTAAAACTCTACTAAGACAAAACAAAGATGGGCTGTCAAGAACGTAGAGGAGGTAGGATGGGCAGTGGTCAGATCTTGCCTCCAACTTCCCGAGCCCGAGGAGGATGCCTCATTCCTGTTTGGCCTTATATGCAATTGATTGTGTATTTAAATATAAATTATGATAAAAATATATTTGAAATTATAAGTTGGGACAAATTCAACAATGCATTACACAATATAATTTACAAGAAATATTTATAAATGAAGAAAAAATATAGTGAAAGTACCATACAAAATTTATATTAATCAAAATTAAACATCATATAATTAACTAATATATAAAGCTAAACTTTTAGCTAGACGACGAGACAACGACACTTGACTTTTCAACTTTTCACCAAGTGTCGCGCCACGTAGGATAGAGTTATATAGAATTCAATTTGTAGGATAAAAAAGTTAGTTTATAATTTTATTTTCAATCAAATTTGGATAGAATTTTAGGATAAAATTATTAATTTAGAGTTTTAGTTTCGATAAAGTATCAATATTTCATAAGTACAAATTGAATTTAAATTTTATTCAAAAACATAATTAGATTACAACTCTCATAAACTATCATATAATTTTTTTTTTTTGTATTTGAAGTGAAAGAATTAGTTCAAAATGTACCATATCCATTATTTATAATATATTCTAATCAATTAAAATAATATACTTCACAATCTAATATTATTTTTATTACTGTGTGTAGACCTGTCAATCGAGTAGGGTCACGAGTCATTTCGGACAAGGTCATTATTTTAGGTTACGGGCCAAGAAATGTTTTCACCAATATTATTATTAGGGCTTGCCCTAGTTCATCTCCTAGATAAACATTTGATGTTTATCAAGGGGTATATATGTAATTTTCTATATAAAATGAAGGACATTTTTGTAAATTTCACTATAATTCATCTTCTTCCTCAACGTTACTTCACGCACATCCATGGATCTCTTCTTCCTCCTTCCTTCACTCATCTCCATTACAAGCATTTGTCTCTTCCTTCGACCCCTTCATCTTCTTCTTCAAGCTATGTCAATGACTTCTCCGACACCGACATCACCATTTTCGGCGGCTTTGCCGTCGAATTAAACGAAAACCCTAATTGAAAAGAGAGGAATATAGGGTATGGTTAACCCTTAGAGGGTATGTGAGCTTTCCTCCTCCATTGAAGCTAAGCTTTTTATTCTGGGATTGCTTTTGAGCTTTTGTTCGTCATTGATGATGAAGCAAGAAGCTGAGAACTCACGTGAAATGTAGCAGTGAACCAATTATTTTTATTTTTGCACAAATATCAAAGCAATTTAATTACCCAATTGCCAGTTTGCCACTAGATAAACATTGTTTGTTTATCTAAGGAGATAAACTTGAATTTTCTCTTATTATTATTAGTCATTACATGCCTACCACATAGTTTAAATCGTCACAAAAACACATCAATTCCTAACTAATTTTGTATCAATGACATGTTTTGAAATTTGACAAATAAATTAAAAATTTATCTTAAAATTTATTAAACAACTCGGGCATCGCACGGGCACAAAACTAGTTTAAAAAATAAAGTGATTGTAAAACCAATTAGCTCACGCACCATTTCATACAACTGATAGTATGTACTAGAGGTGGTTATTGAACAAGGTAGCCCAATGATAATAGGGTCAGGGCCAAGCTTATAGGACTTTTAATGGAGAGGGCTATTAATGGGCAGGGCCCTTATTAGGTAGGGTCAATATAGGGCTAACATGTTTTTCAAATTTAGTTGATAAAGAAAATACATAATGTAAAAATAATTGTATAGATTAATTTGTATTCATATGTATTTAATAATGGCTTTGTCCAATATTTATTTTAATTGATATTTTGTAGGCCCGCCCATTATCGACCCGCGGCCCGCATTGTCCTGACCCTATATTGACCCTCTAAAATGTGACCCTCTTTGACCCTGACTCGCACCGACCCTGACCCGACCCGCCTAATAACCAGGTCTAGTATGTACTATGTAGTACCTAATTAACAAGGTACAATCAGTGGTAATTTGGTAAATATGCATGAGAAGCAAATTGATTTGTGTTAAATTAAATTTGCTCATTTGAATCAATTGAACAAAATTTTTACGAGGGTTAGTGAATTTATAGAGAGATTATAAATATAAGGAGTTTAGAAAATGAAAAGGAAATAGGATATACAATAAAATATACGTAGTACAATAAGACGAATCAAACAGAAGATATAGAATAACGAGAATTTATGATCAAAGTTTAACGAAACTTTTGGCTTAGGAGCAAAAGAATTATGCAATTTTTGTATGTGGCTGGCCACATGGTGTGACAGGGTTACTTGTAGGGTGGTACTTGTATTGTGGGGTTACTTATAAGGTGTTATTGGTTATGGTTAAGGTGTTACTTGTATTCTAGGGTTACTTGTAGAGTGTTATTGGTTTGATCAGGGGTTACTTGTAGAGTGTTACTCCCTCCGTTTTTAATTACTTGCTCTGTTTCTATTTTTTGCACTATTCATTTATCATACTTTGACTAATGGTTTGTGATTTATACATAAGAAAAAATATAGTCTTGTGGGTACTTGTTGGAATCATCGCAATGAATAGATTATTAATTATCAATTGTTAGAAGTTATACCTATTGATAATTAAAGATATTATTGATAAAAAAATAACATCGGCATGCGTGTCTGTAGACACCCATTTGTGTCTCCCCAAAACCAAACCCGGTGATGAGAGCCTTTCACGTCGAATCATAATCGAATGAAACGAAAGTGTGGAAAGGTCTAGTGTTGCGGAAAGTTTTATTTCTTTTCTCTTCTTCCTGTTTTTGAAAACTTTATTTAAAGAAAACAGCCAATCCAGTTTGGTTGGTCCATGATATGAGTCCAATAGTGGTGTAGTTGGATGGGGCTTGCAAAGGCCTTTCCAACGATATATTATAAGCCCAATTCCGATGAATATTGAGGAAGTTATGGCCAATTTACTGAACTGGGCCCGGTTTGAGTTTTAAGTACGGCCTAATGATTTAGGGGAGGGCCTAATGTAATTTATCATTCCTAATGTAATTAAGAATGGTTTTAGTCTTCTAGAACATTCTAGAAGGTTCTTTTCATTCTTAATTCAATTAGGACTCTTCAGAGTTTTAATCAAGATCAAATAGCATTTTCGACTGAAATTATATTATTTTATCTTCCAGTACGGGAAATTTATCGGATTTTCGAAAACGCGTTAAAAATCAGTTTGGCGTCCAACCCCAGGCCTTGGCGCCAGGCGCTAGCCATTGGCGCCTGGCGCTAGCCACTGATGCTGGCGCCAACTAGCCAGGGCTGGCGCCAAGGTTGATTTTCGATCTTCAGACTCTGTTTTGTTAAATTATCTTTTTTGGATGATTTTCTCTATAAATATCGTATCAAAAACTCCGTTTTCAATCATCAACTCTCTTTATTCACGAATTCTCATCAACAATTAGTTTTAATTAGCATTCACCAATTCTCTTCATTCATCGAGCTTTCATTCATTCTTTAGTATTCTTTTCTTTTCTTTCTTTTACTTTTTCACACAAAATTCCGCATTCACAAGATCTAGAAACACCTAGCCATATTCGAAGTTGCCTTCGCCCTAGACGTGAAAGGTTTAATTTCTGAGGGTTTGGTCCCAAATCTCTATTTCAATTATTTAATTTAATTGTTTCGTTTATTATTTTCCTTGAAGTTACTAATGTGTGTATTTTGTTATTAGAAAGAGGTACGAGGCATCTAAGTAAGTACTTTAATGGTTTAATTGATTTATGATGTAGATCTCATGCTTAGATTGTTATTTTAATTCCTAGTATCATGTCTAGGGTAACTTTAATATTAAGTATGATTAAAAGTACGATGCTTCCTATGTTCTTCCTAATATTAATTCATGTTAGGGCTAAAGCTTTGATTTTTATTGCTTAGTGACATGCTAGGGTTTGTTATTAATCTTGTTAGTATCATGCCTAGGATCTTGCTATACTTTAATATGATTACAATTATAATTTATGATTATCCTTATTTTTATGATGATTATAATTATTATTCATGATGTGATTATTTATTATGTTGCTTGATATGCATTATTTTATTTATTGCTTGATCACCTTTATTGCATGTTTAAAGGGAATTTGGTATTTGCAACCACGCTTAATAAGATAATTAATAATCTTGTTAGGGTTAATGTGATTATAATTCAAGTGATCGCCAATAATAGATTTGTTTGTGCATTAAATTCAACCAACATGGATTAAACAGGTTTAGGGTTAATCCTATTGATTGCATGTTAATAAGAAAGCGCACATGAATACGAGCAGAATAAAGTAGAGGCCTATTATTAGGGCAGGTTCAATCTCTTTTAGGTTGGATTTGTACCATCATCCCCGAACCCTTATTTGGTTCATGACCTTATGGAGTTGACGATCTCTTGGATCGTTAAGGGGTGTAACCTTCATCCTGTGAACGGTTTACAAGTTCCTTAAAAACTTGTTGGCGACTCTTTTGCTCTATCTTCTTCCCTTTTGGACGCCACCGTACTTTAGTGTATGATCACAGTGGGGTTCAAGCTAGTGGGATTTTAAAGGCTTGAAACTATTCCCTACAGTTTTTGGCGACTCCACTGGGGAGGATTTCTATTTTAATTCCTGAATTTGTTTCGGCAATGATTTAGAATGAGTGGATGAGACTCGAAAAGTTCTAAGTATTTCATGTGCGTAATTTTGATTAACATTATTGTCATATGCATAAAAAGGTTCTCATTGGAAAGACCATCCGTAATGAGTCAAAAACATAGGATTTTACACGTAGGAAATTTGAGAAATGTCTTTCACAACTAGGACTGAAATAACACCACGCGAAACTGGAAGATTTTATCGAGCACAGAAAGCTGCTGAGGCATGTGGGAAGTAGCGTCAGGGGCCAGAGCTTGGCGCCAAACTTTTAGCCGTAGCGCCAGACGCCAGTATTGGCGCCAGGCGCTACAGTTAAAAGTTGGCGCCAGTCTCTGTTTGCTGGCGCCAATTTCCCCCAATACCGAGCCAGAAATATGCGTTCTAATTTCGATCGGTTTTTCGTATTGTTTGCTTGATCCTGCTTCCTGATTGAATTTTTTCTCACTTTTCTGAAACCCATATGTGTTCTACATATGGACATAACCCTCTGGGAATTCATGCTCTATCTACCCGATTGAACGCTCCTGGCAACAAAGGGTACATCTGAGAGGTTGAATTCACCAAACCATGGAAGTGAGTTTTTTCTATAAACTCGCGGTGTCCTATCCACACGCGTTAACTCTTCACGGTTAGGCTTCTACGCGGTGCATCTGGACAATTAACCATGGACCCTATTTGACTAAACCATATCCCGAACTTTAGAGAACTAGAGCCATGGTTAGGTTGCAAACTCATTGCATCATATTGTGCCTACTTGACTAATTGTGCATTATTTGTTGTGCATATATATTCTATGCTCCTCTTAACCATTTGTTGATTTGTGTTGAGATTAAAATTAATGACTTAAAGAACTTTGCCTAATTAATTAATTAATTAATTAATTTGAGTCAATAAAGTTTCTTTTTAATCAGAATGGACCTAGTACGACTTTAGGCATACCCCAGTTGACTAATAATACCGAAAACAGTCCCAGACCAAAGCTCCAATGTTGGTGCCCAAGTCTGAGCTGTAGCGCCACTGTATGGTGTGTAGCGCCAGACATTTACTAAAAAGTCTGGCGCCAATCACTATGTTGTGACGCCAGTCCTGTCGCTTGGCCGACAGTTCGGATTATTTGTCGAGTCATCACCTAATGTCTAATTAATCAGTTTTCTGTTTAATTCGGTTAATTTCCGCTGTCAACAACACCTTATCGAGTCTTGGTCACATAGTCTAGCCACATGGTCATGATACGAGTCTTAACGCACCATTTACACTCACTAGTCTTAGCATACACTTTGAGTACACATCACCATGACTATGTCTTAGGTTCATGCATGAGTCGGTCTTTCCGTCATTTGAGTTGAGGGTACATTCTATTCCTAATTCTTCATATCCCTCCATCATTCTTCTTCACATTCTATTCCATCTTTCTTCACTTCCTCCTTCCATTGCATGTCGAATCGAGTTTGAGTCAAATAATTAACAATCAGTACCCCCAAATTCCTTTTCCACAGTACTTGGTCGAGGAGAGAAGGGCGATTAATCAAGGACAACCTCTTTATTCAAGTCTCGCTTTTTGATAAACCGATTCGTCAAAAGAGGAAGGCTAAGAAGATAATGGCAACTCAAGAAGAAGTCAATGAGCTTAGGAACCAATTGGTTACCATGATTGAAACACTGAAGATACTCACCCTCAAGGTTGATGATCCCGTGAAGCAACAACAAATGAACCTCATGCAAGAAAGCTTGAGCAAGCTATCTAGTGACTACAAATTTCAGGGCATGAGTTCACAAGGGGTCTCGCTGGACAAGGAACTTCTTCCGCATAAGTTCAACACCGCTGACATCCCTAAATTCAAGGCAACAGATAACCCTTACTTCCATCTAAGAGCTTTTGAAACTATAATGAGCATTAAGGGTATCAATAAGAAGGTTTTCCCCTCTCTGTTCCCACTATCTCTTGAAACCGTTTTCCAACAATGGTTCTTCTCCCTTGACAAGGAGAAAACCTCTACCTGGGAATTGATAGTGAACGCATTCGTTGATAGGTACAAGTACAATATCCAAGTTGAAACCGACCATAGACAACTTGAGATGCTAAGACAAAAAGAGAATGAAGGCTTTACTTCTTTCTTTAATAAATGGAGGGAAACTTCCGCCAAGATGATTGAGGTCCCCACTGAAAAAGAATCCATGAGGATGTTTATCAAGAATCTCCAAGAAAAGTATTCAAAGCACTTAAAATATCAACACAACTTGAATACTTTCAAGGCCGTCTATGACATAGGTATCGAGATCGAAGATGACCTCGCAAAGCAAAAAGCTACTAACAATAGCAACCACGGTGGCTGGAAAGGAAAGAAGAGCGACAATCCTTCTTCTTCCGAAAACGCCCACTCTAGTAATAATGTTAGTACCTTTGACCAAAATGATGTCTTATCCATGGACAATCAAGGATCTAAAAGGAAACCCAGGCGAGAGTTCACACCCATTGGAATGACCTACGATGCTGCTTTCGATCATCTCTATGATCGAGGATTAATCAAACCTATTGGCCCTACCGAGGATCCAACGCCAGAAAATCGATCTTCGAGATGGAACCCAAATTCCTATTGCAAGTACCATCGAGGAAACGGTCATACCACTGATGAATGCTACAGGTTTCAAAATCTCATTCAAGACCTCATAGAAGCAAACAAGGTCCCATTGCCTCTAGCTAGCGAGAAGACTGGGTGATGATGAAGCGAATGACACAAGACAAGAGGCGAGCTGCAACGACAAGATTTCATGGCCTCTTTTTTCTATTTCTTTTTCATTTTTTTTCCTTTCCCCAATAAGTCTAGCACAGGCACCTTTTCTTTTCCTTAGATTAATTTTGTAGATTTTTCCTTTTTTCCCTTTTTAATAAAATGAGCATTTATTTCCTTGCACATGATCATCACATTGCATTGCATCAAAAAAAAAAAAAAAAAAAAAAAAAAAAAAAAAAAAAAAAAAAAAACCATGTCGAATTAAGCACAAGGTATACTAATGATTTGAGGCACCCCTTGTAGCCACATCATATCTTCTTTCACCTTTCAAATATGCAATCCTTTCTTCATAAACCACTTTGAGCCTCGTCTAACGATAGACCTTTCTTTTTTTCAACCTACATCTATCTAACCTTGGGATGGGATGGTGTGCAACTTTTGCAATTCTAAAGAAAGCTTGAGTGATTCAAAAAGATTAAAATAGCAAAAATAAATAATAATAATAAAAATAAAAGCAAATATAAATAAAAGTGTACGAAAGGGCAAGTGTTCCAATGTCTTTAACATGAAAATGTCTTTGATAAGAACACGTCTCAAATTGCGTCTCTTAACGAGTGCTCGGTACCGTGCCTGAGAAACATGAATGCTAAGTGAGTGATAGACCGCATGATCGGGATTGCCCACACTTATTAAAATAAAATAAATGCTAAAACAAAATAAAGAGCTAAAAAAAAGAGTAGAAAACCTCAAGCATAAAAATACAAATATTCAAAAGCAAGGTTGCACACCTTGGGGGCTTATCTAGGGTCTTGAGCCTTTATCCCCTTCTTCTTCAAACCTTTAGTCTAACCACGTTACAACCCTTAAAAAGACCTTTTTTGAGGTATACACACTTGTGCGAGGTTCGGCTAGAGCTACGTTCGGCCTGATTCCTAACGGATACGTAGGCAACCTCACATCGAGGTGCGGCCGTAATAAACATGCATTCATATTCACATTCACACACTTACACCATGATCATATTAAGGAATTCCCTATGCTCATCCCTTTTCATTTAGAGCTAGACTTGGGGGTTTGATCCCTATATTATTAGCTTACCTAGCCTAAGAGTCACCACCGTTTGACTCTTTTCAATATATTTTTCCACACATTTAGCTCTTGCGGCCTAGCTTTAGTGTCACTTTCACACACTTCACACATACATGACCAAATATACTTTCCCTTAGGAATCCTTTGTCATGAAATCTTAACGCTGAAGCATGCTTCGTCAAAATCACTCATAATTGTCATTGCATCACGAAGTATGAAGTGCTTAGCCTCCGTGCCTAAGTTACCCAAATACTTTCATCATGGAGTCAACAGTTGAGATAGCCTAGGATGAATTAATCTTTGAACCTTGAGAGATAGTATCAAACAACATTTGACTAAGCTCATTCAACATGCATCTTCAAACTTTTGATTTTCTTTTTCACGTCTTTCTTTTTCGGGAGAAAGTCGGTACCCTCCACAAAATTGACGGAAATTTTTGCTTTTCTGCATTTTCGAGTCGCTCGATCACATTACAATGCACACACGAGTCATGTACACATTGAGTCATGTCGTGTCATATCACTTTGATTTGAGTCGAGTCGAGTCAACCTCGAGTCAGTCAATCACAGCGAGTCAAGTTTTTACCTTGAGTCGTGTCAAGTTATTCAGTCAAGCAATGCTAAACCTTAGGTCAACCCTAAGATAATTAAAGAAATTGGCAAAGTTCTATAGTCAAAAATAAATACAGGTGCAGCAGAATAGGGAAGACCCTACTCCAATTCTTGGCGCCAGAGATATCTCAGCAACGACAGAGCTCGAAGCCTCCCAGAAAGGGGATTTCGACCTCATGCAACAATTTTGGGTTCCTTGGTACGCCAGTTATCCCCTATAAGAAATTTGACATGATTAGTAGTCAACTTGATTACAATTGCAATAAGTGATTGACCTAACGAAAGATCATCTCACTTAGCTTAAGCGCCTAAGTATTGGCTCATTACAAGCACCAAAGCATCAGTTCAAAAGCAAGCACTTAAACGACAATATTTCCAAATATGGATTGTCGCGCATTCTTATTAAAACGACAAATTTTTCCAAAAATTGGATTGTCATCCCCAACTGACAATATTTCCAAAAATGGATTGTCGTGCATCTTCTTCAACGACAATTTTTCCAAGATTGGATTGTCATCTCTGGCAAAGTTTCCAAGCGTGGATTGTCGTGCTCCTTCTTTGTTAGGCAAGTTTTTCCAAATTCGGATTGTCATACATTCATCGGATCGTTGGCAAGTTTTCCGAAATTGGATTGTCATACACCCAGTTCCCTATAGCAAAATTTCCCAAAGGATTGTTGTAGGTTTCTATTCATCATAAATATCGGCAAAAGTTCCTCAATGTGGATTGTCATTTATTTCAGTAAGTGGCAGATTTTCCCGAAGTGGATTGTCGGTCGACTCTTTTTTGCAAATGTTCCAAGACGCGGATTGTCAATTGTGGCAATATTTTCCTAAAAGGATTGTCGCATAGCGTTGGCAAATTTCCAAGGTGGATTGCTTTCAAGAGTTATATTCCAAGATGTGGATTGTCGATCGTAGCAAAGTTCTTATGAAAGATTGTTACGAAGCATTGGCAACTTTTCCAAAAATTGGATTTTGGCAAATTTTCCGAGGTACGGATTGTCGCTTCATCGTGACAACATTTCCAAGGATGGATTGTTACGTGGCATTGACAACTTTCCCTAAATTGGATTGTCATACATCATACAAGAGTTGTGTTGGCAACTATTCCCAAAGAAAAGAGGATTGTCATCACAGCAAAAGCACCGACATACTGGTTCACAAGCAGCAAAGTACCGACGTACTGGCATAGCAAACATTAAGAAGCAGTGATTTTTTCGAAGACTATCACAGCGGAAATTAGAGTCATATAAAAAAGAAGCTCTTTGTTCAGAGACGAGTGAACATCGAAACAGCAAGGTGGCGTTCCCTAGATTGTGGAGAGTTGTCACAAACAACTGAGGATTGTTTCAAGAGAAGCAATCTTCGATAGTATTCCCTTGGACGTGGAATATTATCAATGCGGATGAGGATTGTTTCAAGAGATGCAATCTTCGATAGTATTCCCTTGGACGCGGAATATTATCAATGTGGATGGAGTTTGTTTCAAGAGAAATAATCTTCGATGGTATTCCCTTGGACGCGGAATATTATCATTGCGGAGGAGGATAGTTTCAGGCGAAGCAATCTTCTTATTTGGAAGCAGTTACAGGCGTAGCGGTTTTCAAGCGGGATGACATTCTCTAGCTTGCAGGAGGTCATCAAAACAAATCGGTTACTTTCAGAGACGTGTGCTCGACGGTGCAAGATACGCGTTTCTTAACTCTTTTACCTGTTTAACTAATGCTAGTTTTGCAGGTATCGGCGTTACAAGAGTGATTTAGGATCGCAGAACGTTCTGAGTCATTCTCCGTCCCTATCGATACTTTGACTTTCGTTTTTGAAACTTGCGTTTCTCCAAACTCAGTCAAAGTGGGGGCTTCTGTAGACACCCATTTGTGTCTCCCCAAAACCAAACCCGGTGATGAGTTCCTTTCACGTCGAATCATAATCAAATGAAACGAAAGTGTGGAAAGGTCTAGTGTTGCGGAAAGTTTTATTTCTTTTCTCTTCTTCCTGTTTTTGAAAACTTTATTTTAAGAAAACAGCCAATCCAGTTTGGTTGGTCCATGATATGGGTCCAATAGTGGTGTAGCTGGATGGGGCTTGCAAAGGCATTTCCAACGATATATTATAAGCCCAATTCCGATGAATATTGAGGAAGTTATGGCCAATTTACTGAACTGGGCCCGGTTTGAGTTTTAAGTACGACCTAATGATCTAGGGGAGGGCCTAATATAATTTATCATTCCTAATGTAATTAGGAATGGTTTTAGTCTTCTAGAACATTCTAGAAGGTTCTTTTCATTCTTAATTCAATTAGGACTCTTCAGAGTTTTAATCAAGATCAAATAGCATTTTCGACTGAAATTATATTATTTTATCTTCCAGTACGGGAAATTTATCGGATTTTTGAAAACGCGTTAAAAATCAGTTTGGCGTCCAACCCCAGGCCTTGGCTCCAGGCGCTAGCCATTGGCGCCTGGCGCTAGCCACTGATGCTGGCGCCAACTAGCCAGGGCTGGCACCAAGGTTGATTTTCGATCTTCAGACTCTGTTTTGTTAAATTATCTTTTTTGGATGATTTTCTCTATAAATATCGTATCAAAAACTCCGTTTTCAATCATCAACTCTCTTTATTCACGAATTCTCATCAACAATTAGTTTTAATTAGCATTCACCAATTCTCTTCATTCATCGAGCTTTCATTCATTCTTTAGTATTCTTTTCTTTTCTTTCTTTTACTTTTTCACACAAAATTCCGCATTCACAAGATCTAGAAACACCTAGCCATATTCGAAGTTGCCTTCGCCCTAGACGTGAAAGGTTTAATTTCTGAGGGTTTGGTCCCAAATCTCTATTTCAATTATTTAATTTAATTGTTTCATTTATTATTTTCCTTGAAGTTACTAATGTGTGTATTTTGTTATTAGAAAGAGGTACGAGGCATCCAAGTAAGTACTTTAATGGTTTAATTGATTTATGATGTAGATATCATGCTTAGATTGTTATTTTAATTCCTAGTATCATGTCTAGGGTAACTTTAATATTAAGTATGATTAAAAGTACGATGCTTCCTATGTTCTTCCTAATATTAATTCATGTTAGGGCTAAAGCTTTGATTTTTATTGCTTAGTGACATGCTAGGGTTTGTTATTAATCTTGTTAGTATCATGCCTAGGATCTTGCTATACTTTAATATGATTACAATTATAATTTATGATTATCATTATTTTTATGATGATTATAATTATTATTCATGATGTGATTATTTATTATGTTGCTTGATATGCATTATTTTATTTATTGCTTGATCACCTTTATTGCATGTTTAAAGGGAATTTGGTATTTGCAACCACGCTTAATAAGATAATTAATAATCTTGTTAGGGTTAATGTGATTATAATTCAAGTGATCGCCAATAATAGATTTGTTTGTGCATTAAATTCAACCAACATGGATTAAACAGGTTTAGGGTTAATCCTATTGATTGCATGTTAATAAGAAAGCGCACATGAATACGAGCAGAATAAAGTAGAGGCCTATTGTTAGGGCAGGTTCAATCTCTTTTAGGTTGGATTTGTACCATCATCCCCGAACCCTTATTTGGTTCATGACCTTATGGAGTTGACGATCTCTTGGATCGTT
The DNA here is from genome assembly GCF_948465745.1 of Chenopodium album. Classification (NCBI taxonomy): domain Eukaryota; kingdom Viridiplantae; phylum Streptophyta; class Magnoliopsida; order Caryophyllales; family Amaranthaceae; genus Chenopodium; species Chenopodium album. The sequence goes on from NC_137834.1 coordinate 29,463,654, forward strand.
AAGGGGTGTAACCTTCATCGTGTGAACGGTTTACAAGTTCCTTAAAAACTTGTTGGCGACTCTTTTGCTCTATCTTCTTCCCTTTTGGACGCCACCGTACTTTAGTGTATGATCATAGTGGGGTTCAAGCTAGTGGGATTTTAAAGGCTGGAAATTATTCCCTACAGTGTCCAAGAGAAATGGAGCAAATATTTAAAAACAGAGGGAGTACTTGTTTGGTATAAGGGTTTTGTTTAGGGTTACTTGCAGGGGTTACTTACAAAATACAAGTAACCCCAAAATACAAGTAATACTTACAAATAACTCATACAAGTAACCCAAAATACAAGTAATACCTGACAAAACCAATAACACCCTACAAGTAATCTCTCCCGCATTAAAAAACCTAGGGAGGGAGTATCTTTGTACCATTAAAATTGCCTAAATTACAATAAGATTTTATTAATCTAGTCATGACTCATGAACTCAAGATTTTTTTAAGCATAAAAAGACTAAACTACCCATGTTATAGTCACTGACTACAAATACTGAGGCCATAGTTAGTCAATCTCGCTTATCAGTTGCATACTCTCTCCCAACTCTCCATCCCTGTTCAATTGATCATGGTACATCCTTTTCTCTTACTCCAAATTTTGATCTAATGTTCAAAAAAGAATACAATCGTTAATTTATTAGTATTGAATTTCAAATTTCCTGCCTAATTTAAATTTTATACTTTGAATAATTTGCCGTTATTAAATGAATTTGATGAACATATAGGCGAATTCAGAAGAAAGAGAAAAACCAAAATTGAAGCTCTACTCCTATTGGATGAGTTCTTGCGCCTGGCGTGTCCGTATTGCTCTCAATTTGAAAGGTCTCTCTGTTTTTTAATTTTTTTTTTTCAAACTAATTCGAATTTTGTAATTTTCCTTGAATAATTTTGGTATTCTGATTCTGTAAAATTATGGACTAATTATATTTTCCTTTTTATTTTGGTGCAGGGTTGGATTATGAGTACAAAACTGTGAATTTGCTAAAAGGAGATCAATTTAGTGACGGTGAGTTTCTGAGTGTTATGCATTGTTTCTTTTGATTTGGGTATGTTTGGCGTGTTAGAAATTTACAATGATGGAAACAAAAGAAAATACTGAAAGAATATACGAAGTAATTTCGTGATGATTTTTCCTTGAATTATTTATACACGTATAAAACTAAGTAGTGGTTTCAATGCTTATAGTTAAGCTACCAATAGGCTATTTAACATAAAGCAAGATTAACAGAATTCAGTAATCTATCGCACCCCTGCAATTGTAAGCTTGTAACGAGAGGAACACGAACACTAAGACTATTCCGGAAATCATCAAATAAAAGAAGAGACAACCTTATGTTTGGCATGTACTTGTTTCATTTCATTAAATGAAAAGAAATCTATCTGTAAAAATAATTGTAGCAAAGTATTAGAGGAAGCAGTCAATATAATATCATCAACATACAACAATATATATGCCGTATCACACCTATTCCTGTAAATGAATGAGGAACTGTTTGATTTACTTTTAGTGAAACTGATGATGGAACAAAATCAACAAACCTCTTGCACCTTGCCTTAGGGGCGTGTTTCAGTCCATACAAAGACTTTTGAGTTAATAGACATTATGTGGATGTCCGAATCTCGAAGCCCATAGGTCAGTACATATTTACCGTCTTTTTCAACTCACCATCTAGAAACATGTTCTTGACATTAAATTGATTGTTGTAAAATAAGGGGAAAGATGAGAGATAGAAAGAGAATAAATCTGTGTATATTATTCTATATGATAAGGTGTATATATACATACAATATATTAGGGTTTGATTGGATAAGAATATAAACCCTAGATCTAGATTGTTCCGGAATGATACAAAGGAGGATAATGGATATCCACAAATATTTCATAACATTGATTAATTTTATTTTTTATTTTTTATTTATTTATTTATTTTTTAATAATGGAGATATTTTCCAAATGGTTACTAGTTTAACCACTTGATTAAATGTTTCTCCACAATTAATGCCAACCTATTGCGTTTTACCATCAACTATAAGATAGGCTTTATGCCTTTCAAATGAACCATCTGATTTTTCTTTACAAGTAAACAAACATAAAGAGAATGATGTTAACATCTGGTGGATGAAGGGCACTAAATCGGTAAATTCCATGTCTTATTTTTAAGTAGAGCATTAAATTTATCATCTATACCTAATATTTAATTCAGGTCATAAAAGGCAGTTAACGGGTTACACAGGGTAGGAGGTTTTGTAAGTGTGGTATTATGAGCTTCATCTGTTTTATACTTTGGATGCTTATATATACTATATATTATATACTATATCGAATTGGGTTATCGGACATTGGTTTGTAATTTGGTGGGATGGGATGTAAATGTAATGTCGTGTGGGCTGTTGTTCGTCAATGTGTGGAGTAGAAGGTGCAGGTGGGACATGTGGATGCTGGCCTGCAATTGATTTTGATGGAGGAGATATTGTAGGTGTAGGAGAGGGTGGAAAGTGGGCTAGAGAAGGAGGGTGGTTGGGCTCTCTTTTATCTCATGAAAGTAGGATGAAAAAAGGCCATGTTAAGAGTGAAGAGAAAGCATTTCAGGCTAGGGGTGAGTCTTCCTTTAAGGGGAAGATAGAAAATTCTGGAAATCGTGGAAGAGGCAGAGGTGGTTTCTGAGGTCGAGGTAGAGGTCGTGATAATGATACCGGGCGTGGTAGAGGCCGAGTCCAATGTCGGTATTGCAAAAAATATGGGCACAAGGAGGCTGAATGTTGGTCAAAGCAGAGAGCTGAACTGAAATGAAAATAAGTTGAAGAGAACAGGTCCTAAGAGTGAATTGAAGTGGATGTGAATGTACCTGACTTATCTGTTAATGGTGGGCTGGGCTGGTAGTACCGCATAGTAATTTGAGACAATGCCAATCAATAAATTGAGTGTTGTTTAAGAAGTTGCTTATTTGTTGCTGGGTAGCTATCACTGGATAAGTACAGAACTGGACATCTGTTTTATTACTGCAGATTTATTTTGGACAAGAAGATTGGTGTTGGATAACCAAAGCGTATAGAAATGCTAATATTTTAGTTGCAAACACACTAATGGACATAGACGAAGTTAAGATCTATGGGGCGCTTGTACGTGTTGATTCAATGGCTAAGGTGGCTGAGATTAAGGGAGCAGAAAAGGACAAGATGAGGGAGAAAGTGAAGAAGATTATTGGTCATGGAATTAATTGTTTTGTTAACCGGCAGTTAGTCTACAATTTCCCAGAGGAGCTCTTTGCTGATGCTGGAGTGCTTGCCATCGAGCATGCTGATTTTGATGGTATTGAATGTCTTGCTCTGGTGACTGGTGGGAGATTGCATCAACCTTTGACAATCCCGAATCTGTTAAACTTGGACATTGCAAGTTAGTCTACAATGTAGTTGTTGTTAGTGACTTAGTGGTAAGTTATTCTAGCTGTTAGTGGAAGTACAGGTCACTAATTTGTAGAAGTTTCAGTTTGGAGTTTGTAATTTTCATTTCTTATTTAAAGCTTTGTATTTTGCTTTTGAGTGCAATGAACAATCAGCTTTCTTTGGTTTTCTCTCTTTAATTATTTTGCTTTGTTAAACATATTCTATTGACTTACCATGAAAATACAAGTCAACAAAATATGTTTAACAAAGCAAAATAATTAAAGAGAGAAAACCAAAGAAAGCTGATTGTTCATTGCACTCAAAAGCAAAATACAAGGGATTTTAATAGGAAATGAAAATAACAAACTCCAAACTGAACTCCTACAAATTAGTGACCTGTACTTCCACTAATGGCCAGAATAACTTACCACTAAGTCACTAACATTAACAGCAACCACGTTATTTTAAATAAGAATCCTAAGCCTACCAACTTTCCTAATTAATAGGAACGGATTTTTACCATTACTCAACAGTTGGAGACTTGGAGTATGGGCCAAAGGAATTTAGGTCTCTGGAGTTGGATTAGTGGTGTTTTGATTTGTGGCATGCAAGAGTAAGAAGAAGCTTGAGATTGGAGATGGTAGTGTAAGTAAGTTAGTAAGAAGAAGCTTGAGATTGGAGATGGTAGTGTAAGTAAGTTAGTAAGAAGAAGCTTGAGATTGGAGATGGTACTTTTAGTGTGCTATTGCTTTTGTTGTGACCTTTGGCTGAACATGCTAGGTTGCTTGGTTTGCCCAAATTGCTCACCCCATGGTTGAGTTGGATAAGAAAAAGGAGGCACAACACAAGGTGGTATTTGCATCCATGCTCACCACAGAAAAGGGAGGAGGTTGCTCCCTTCACCTTGTCTTCTAACTTTGATACCCAAAATCATATCCACCTCATTAAGTCCTGCATTTTAAGCAAGAACTCAAATGATGTTTGGTTGCATATATGCCTCTCATGTTTGTACCAAAATTCAATATATCATCAACATAAAGACATAAAATGATATCAAACCTTTGTAAATGTAGAATATATAATTTCTCCAAAGTTATGCATATAACCACGAGACTATAAGAAAAAAAAAAAAAAAAAATTACATAATCAAATTTCTCATACCATTGGTTTGGAGCCTTTTTCAAATCATATAATGATTTGAGTAATTTATAACATGCTGCTTACGAACCCTTATGGCTGCTTCATGCACACCTCTTCATCCAAATCCCCATTTATAATTATTGTTTTTACATTCATTTGATGTGCATGCAAACCAAATAAATAAGATAAACTAACAATACCTAATTTATCCAATTCTAGCTACGAGTATGTGTATTATAATACTCTACTAAATCTATTTGTGTAGAGCCTTGTCCGAAAATCTGTATTGAATGATCATTAACATTCTTTTCACCTTTGGAACTAGGAGGCAAATTTTTTAAGTCCCATTCATATTAGTCATTAAAGACTCCTATCATTTATTGCTTCCTTTTAAATGCTACATGTCTTTGGCTCATCATTCTCAACTTCCACATTGAGAATCATAAGAATTTTTATTGGTTTTAACTTCTTTGTATCCCTCCACTATATCGTGGGGTTTGATGAAATCCTACTCCAAATTCTTCACTTTTTTAGCTCATACACTTCTTATATAAATACTAGAAACATTTGGAATTGTCTTTGCATTCACATGAATAGGATTGTAACTTAATTCTATTCACAATGTTTGCAATGACTCATCAACACTTTTGGAATCACATTATAATTTTATTTAAAAAAATGTATCTCATATTCCTTAACATTTGAGTCCAAAACCAAAAAGCCTATAAGCCTTTCAATTTTTCACATATCCTACAAAATTACTTGTCAAAGTTGACCTAAATTAGCTTTTCTGGGGTTAGGGACCTTATAACAAGGCTATCATCCCCAAACTCTATAATAACTAATGATATGTTTTCTTTTTCTCAAAATATTTTATGGAGATAACTTTATTTTCCTTATAGGGAATTCTATTCTCACCCTTTAGGTTAGTAGATACGGAACCGGAATATTTATCTTCATTTAAGGCAACCACTAAATGTAACATTGTCTCTTTCAATTATTGTTGGCTATCTTGTGATGATTTCTGAAAACCAATTTTTGCTATCATAATTGTTTTTATTTATTAATTTTTATTTTTATATTAGAGAAGAAGGGGCATTATGGGTAGTTCATAAATTGGCACCAACCTTTTACTCATCCCTCACCCCTTCCCTTATATAATTGAGATATAGAAGTTGTGAGAGACATGCATTTAACTTTTCCGACTTACGGTAATTCACAGATTGCACACTAGTTAACTCTTTATTTATATATTTTTATTTTTCAATTATATTATTATTTTTTTCGATAGAATTGATAGTGCTTTTTCTTAGTGTCAACAATGCATTGTGGGTGCAATAATTCCTTTTCACTATTTTATTTTTTTATTTTTAATTGTTAGAGTTTCAAAAATTGAATCCTCTTGGTTATGTGCCGGTGTTGGTGGATGAGGATATAGTGACTGCGGATTCATTTGCTATCATAATGGTCAGTATACGCTGTCATATTATTCAAGATGAGAGTTTGTGGCTCTTATTTTAGCATTTTAAAGTATTTACTAAGGAAGCTTCATAATTCAATACGCAGTATCTAGAAGAGAAGTACCCACAACATCCGTTGTTGCCCCAGAATCTTCAGAAAAGAGCTATCAATTACCAGGTGTAGCATATGTTTTTTCACTAAACTTGGTAATTTGAATGCATATTTTGTGTCATGTATAAGCTGTTACTATGTTAGTATGGTCTGATAGAAATTAATTCACTCTCTTGTAGTCTTGTGTTGAGGCAAACATCAATTGGGTTATATACTGGTTGCACTTGCTAGTTTTTCTAACAGTTTTCATTATAAACAAATGTCATAATCATTTGAATGTCATTATTGTCACTGCCACTCTCTCTCCACGGTTCTTTGTTTCATTACTTTTTCAATCTTGTGCTAGTTTATGTAGTGTATAGCTTTTGTCTTTCTATATTATAACATATGCAGGCTGCATCTCCCAGATAAATTGTAAAATCGTTGATTATCAAGTATCTCTTTATGTGTGTATGTATTTGTTGTATTTATTTATATATTATTTATTTTTACAAATTTCTTTTTTTGTCTCTGTTCTTTTATGTTTCTATACGCCTTAAGTTAAATTAGCAATAACGTTGTCATCAATTGCTGATAGTTTTCTTGTTAACTACTGTGACGTTGCAATTAAATTCAATATTTCCGACTTTTGTAGGCTTTTTAGGAGCATTCTGCTACTATACCTATGTGCACATGAAAATTTCACCTTTTCATCTAAAATAATCCTTCTTCTGTTAGTGTGGAATTCAGTAAACCTGGTTCCTTTTTGTTTGGAAATCATGATTAAGAGAAAGTTGGTAGAGAGAGTAACATGAAAAGCAATGTTCAAATTAATTTTGGACATCCAAAATAGAACATTATGCAATTCTTTATGAAAAGAAGGGAGTATAAGTGTATAATAATAGAGTAAGGCCGGATACAGGCTGGGTGAAGGATGTATCCGTGTAAAATGGCTGGCCTAGTAGTCCAGGCTTTTGTTGACGTGCAAACATTTCTTATCTTGACCGATCCCTGTTTGCAAGTTGGGGGGGGGGGGGGGGGCAAAAAGTGTTGCTGAAAAGGTTAAATAATGTGGTGTTTTATGGTAAGAGACTAAGAGTACTTATTTTAAAATCCTATCTCACTTTTGTCTCTCTGTTTTCTAGGCTGCAAATATTGTGGCTTCAAACATACAACCTTTCCAGAACTTAGCTGTAGCGGTTAGTACTAATGTGTTTTCCATTATTTGCTATATTTTTCTGTTCTTTACCGTACCACTGTTTTCTTCTTACATTGTAGAGAAGCAAATATGATGCATTTTCTCTGAATGCAGAAGTATATTGAAGAAAAACTTGGTTCTGATGAAAGGCTTTCTTGGGTGCAACATCATATCAAAAAAGGCTTTGCTGGTTAGCCTTTACTTGCTACTCTTACAGATGTTTTTTTTGTTTGAAAAGAGCCGTTCCCAAGAACTCTTTTTTATTAGATTGTTTTCCCTTCTGCTCTAAGATTCAATATTCTTGCATGATATAATTGCATTAGGCTTGCTTATGTCAAGAACCACTGTTTCTCGTTTGGATCATGCCCTTTTTCAGATATGTCCGAAGATATATATATATATATATATATATCTGCTATATACATGATACTGTGTCATGGCCCAGAAGTTGCTGGGTACTATATATGCTTGAATGCTGACACAAACAATGAAATAAAGCAGTTGCTTTATTTTATTTTTCATGTACTAGATAATTTGTCAAAGTACAAATCACAAATTCACCTCTAACCACTATAGAGTTGCAAAGCCATTGTGTTGTCTAACTTCTGTGAGACCAATATTAGTTGTGAACTTGTTATTATGAGAACAATGCCTGTTTGGCATGGACGACCAAGGACCTAGCTTAATTCTCACTTCTATTATAATAGACTGAAGTGCAAAGAACTTGTAAATAAAGCAGATTGGAAATAATATGGGCTCACCCACATGTTTATGTAAGAGTGGATAGGAGTACCAAGGTATGATAATGACTACTAAAATACCTAAGAAACTATTTAACTTGCTCTCTTGCCAAAAAATTATTCTAAAATCCAACGAGGCATATTAACTTAATTTGGCCACAATTTACTAAAATAAGATAGTTATCCAGTTATTTCCACTGCTACTCTACTTTTTGTTGGCACTTACCGAGGAGCTAGTATAGATGAGTTGGGAATGGGCATGTTTATAAATGATTGTTTTGTCCTAAATTCAGCTTGGCTTTGATCTGTTTACTTTTCTTTATGTATTTTTACCTCATGTCCAAAGAATGGCTGAAGAAGTTGGTGTACATCTTTCGAATTGACAAAAAATGTTGTCAACTATGTGCAAACTTTCACCAGTCAATGCAGCTGTGACAAAATTTTGAGTTTCATGTGGCAATGATATCGGTTTGACCCTTAATTGTTTTCCATTTTGCTTTTAACTTCAGCATTAGAGAAGCTATTAGCTGAACACACTGGCAAATATGCTACTGGGGATGAAGTTGCCTTGGTTTGTCTCTCGGTCTCTCCTGCTAGCATTCAATTATAAAATAGAATTGCAATCTGATAACATTTCTATTGTTGAGCATTATCCTGTTCTCCTTTCCTTTTTTTTTTGGTTTTTTTTTTTTTTTTTTTTTTTTTTTTTTTTTTTTTTTTTGGTGGGGGGGGGGGGGGGGGGGGGGGGTTTGAGGATAGTGTTTAATTTTATACATTAAGGCCCCTGCTCCTCAAGTGAGACGGTTAGGTTATGGTAGATGAAGGTCTGATATTTGATGGACCTATCACCTATGGTCTTTTCAGTAATGTAATGCAGATTATTTGACTATATGCAGGCGGACTTGTTCCTAGCTCCCCAAATTGCAGGAGCAGTTAAGAGATTCAACATAAACATGGTATTATTAGCTTTTTTCAATTTCATATTATTTTGTTCTTGTTTCATAATAAAAGCGTCTTCTTTTTTCCTGTGCTTAACAGATTGCCATTGATTTATATTATGGTACTTATTAAATTCCTGCAAAGAAATAGTTATCTATTTTCTTGGAATGTTCTCAGGCCGAGTTCCCATTATTAGAGAAGTTAAATGGTGCTTATTCTGAGCTACCAGCGTTTCAGAGCGCTGAGCCAGGAAAACAACCAGATGCCCCACATAATGCCAAATCCTAGGTTAGTTGATTGATCTCATATAAGTAAAATATACTTGAATGAAGAGAATATTCATACATGGAGCCTATGATGAAGAATTTATGTCAGAAACCTTCCTAAATCTAACTCACTTTGATTCTAGCACTACTAATTTACTAATTGATAACAAAGCATGTGGCCTCAAACTTCTGGTGCTGTAAGATGGTGTGATTATTTTCAATTCCTCAAATTGGTAGTGTTGTAATGCAGAAAATTAGTTAAAGGATTATCCTTCAAGAAAGTTGGGTGGCTTTTTTACTTGTTTTTTTTATTAATTGATTTTTTTTTGGTCGTGGGAGGGGGGGGGGGGGGGGGGGATCTATTATAGAAAGAACAGAAATAACAAGTTTTGTAGAAGGTCAAGATTCAACAGCAATGATGTAACCTTCTACCCTAATTTATGAGGGGGTCGAATATAGATGTGGAGAATTTGCTAGAAACCCATTTAAATGTAGAGTTGAAGAAACTAATTGCAGATTCAGAAAGTGAACCCCGACCTCCCCCGCTGCTCAATTTGAAAAATAAATTGGAATATAGGTTCAACTTTGGAAGTAGAGAGTGGCAAGTCAATTATGTTTGTATTTCTTATTCAGTTGGAGGTGGTACGAATCAATGATCTTTTTGCAAAGCCATTGAGTTATTCCTCCAAAAGTAGTTATGTTAGTATCAATTATACTTTGAGTTCAACTCAAAGAGGATGGCGGAATGGTGTACTACAAAAAATATAGGACATTAGTGTAGGAGTTTATAGGTACGATTGCGGAAGACATGAATCATATTCATATAGCACCTAATCCCAAGATCATGCATAACACATAAAGAATTAGAATTAATACCTTTGTAGCGTGATTCTACGTATGATCGAGCAAGAATAATAAGGAGAATAAGAACCCCACGTGTGATTCCTCTACTAAGTCTACGAGCACGGATCAAACCTCTACTAATGCTAGTTAGTTATGACCGAACACTGCAATCAACCTTTGACGAATATGTGAGTCACGAGCACACCACGAACCACCCAAACAACCACCACACACGCCACCCAAGAGGGGCGGCCGTACGGACAGGGAGGAGAGAGAGGGTCGAGTTGAGAGAGAGAATTAGGGGTTTTGGGAGTTTGTTGCTTGGTTCACAATTAACAGTTAATTGTTATGTCATACAACCCTAGGCATGGATTATATATATAGAGCTCATCTCTAAATAAATCCATGTCAAGCCTAAAACATTCTAAGCTCATCAAACTATCCTAGCCCAACAATCAATGTGGCATGTCATAAACTCATGAGGCCCAATAATGGACATCTATCTTTTTTGACCCAATGCTCTTGTGTGTGACCTTATAGGATCCATTCTATAAGGCTTTGGACTATTTAACTAGCCCAAAGATTAATTGTCATATCTAGCACCAAACATTGACGACCCTATAAAATGAACTAATTATCTCCATAATCGTGATCCTTGATATATCTAGTAATTGCACTTATCGAACTCCTTCAATCTCCCACTTGTCCGAGACAAGTGTGCAATATTCAAATTCCTTAAGTAAATGTGTGTCGATTTGATAATATGATTGCATCTCATGTCGTGATCATATTAATCTACAAATCTTTTCTTGAAAGCTGAGTTAGAATTACAAAACAAATGATTACTATTTAATCCATTTGAGTACGGCTATGCATTTTCTGAATTCTCGCTCCTCAAGGGGATAAGACACATTCCTAATTAAATAGGTAGACTCAATCCAATCTTGTGGCAACCAAAGCTCCCACTCAACTCATGAAGTAATCGGGAAACACACTATATAATCTCCGGTTCCTGGCAGACGTTTGAGTGTACCACAGTTAAATCGATCATTGAATAGAATCAATGTTCCACTCATGTCAAAGGAATCCACTAATATATCCTATACTTGAACTTCAAAGTATGCCTATAGTTCGATCATGCATCATTCATGCATATCCATGTGATTGACCGAGCGTCATCACTATGCCCCTATAGCCTATGAAACTGCGCTATCCAATCAATCTTACATGCTAGTCCATTTATTGAAATCATTTATGTCCACTTTAATGATTCCGAAATAGGAACTAAATAATATATGGATTTTGTTCACCTTTGATGAGCCCATCAATCCATAATTATTTTGAACATTTTATATAATATCGAAAACCATAATTATATAAGAGAAATAATGAATTTTTGATTCAACATAATTCTGCCAATGAATGTATTACATATGTAATAAGTTTTTCTCAAAAACAAATACAACTTAAATTACATCATTAGCCTCAATCTAGTTGCATTAGCATGTTTCTCATGCTTGGGCAATGGAAGGGGTTTAGTAAGTGGATCAGCGATATTCTCATCCGTATGAACTTTGCACATCTTTACATATCCTCTGCCAAAGATTTCTCGAATGAAATGATACTTCCTTTCAACATGTTTAGATTTGAAGTGTGACCTAGACTCCTTTGATTAAGCAGTGGTGCCATTGTTGTCACAATACAACTCGATTCCTTTTTGAGCACTTGGTACAATGTCCATCTCAATTAGGAATTTCTTAATCTAAACTGCTCCGATTCTGCCGTAGAGTCTGCGACAATGCTTTGCATTGAACTCTTCCAGCTCACTGCTCCTCCATTAAAATGTGGGCTTTGAAATCATCTTTGTCTGTTTGGAAACTCGCATCCGTATAACCTTTGACAACCAACTCATCTTCGCCGCCGTATACTAGAAACATTCCTGTAGTCCTTCACAAGTACTTAAGGATATTCTTGGCAGCTGTCGGTGTGCTGTTCTCTTGGATTTGCCTGAAATCTGCTACACATGCTTAGAGCATATGAAACATCCGGACTTGTACATATCATAGCATACATGATTGACCCTACTGTCGAAGCATAAGGTTTATCAACAATACGTCTCATCTCTTTTGGCGTTTTAGGGCACTGAGATTTACTAAGCGTAATGCCATGAGACATGGGGAGAAATCCTTTCTTAGAGTCTTTCATCGAAAATCTGTCAAGAACCTTATGAGCATAAGTCTCTTAACTTAATCCAATCATCTTTCGAGACTTGTCTCGATGGATCTTGATTCCCAAAATATACTCCGCGTCGCCTAAGTCTTTCATGAAGAAACAACTTTTCAATCACTTATTGACTGACTCAAGCATTGGTATGTCGTTCCCCATGAGCAGTATGTCATCTACATACAAGACTAAGAAAACTATGCTGCTGCCACTGGACTTCTTGTATATACAAGGTTACTCTTCGCTTTTGAGGAAATCAAACTGTTTGATCGCTTCATCAAAACGAAGGTTCCAACTCCTCGATGCTTGCTTCAATCCATTGATGGATTTTTGAAGTTTGCATACCTTTCCAGGATTTTTTGGATCTTCAAAACTCTCAGGTTGTGTCATATACACTTCCTCAGTCAAGAACCCATTCAAGAAGGCGGTTTTGACATCCATCTGCCAAATTTCGTAATCGAAAAATGCAGCAATCGCTAGAAGAATCCGAATGGACTTAAGCATTGCTACTGGAGAAAAGTTTTCATCATAGTCAATACCATGAATCTGTCTGTACCCTTTTGCAACCAGTCTTGCTTTATAGATGTAGGCATTTCCATCCTCGTCTGTTTTAATCTTGTAAATCCACTTGCAACCAATAGGTTTTACCCCATTAGGCAAGTCCAACAGGGTCCACACAGCATTTTCAGACATCGATTTCATTTCGGATTTCATGGCTTCAAGCCATTCATTTGAGTTGGGGCTCACCAAAGCTTGCTTGTAGGTTGTTGGTTTCTCATTCTCTATTAAGAAGATTTCAAAATCCTCGGTTAACAGAACTTCAACAAACTGTTTGTTTTAAATTCTGGCAGACCTACGTGGGGTAGGAGCAACAATAGAAATGTTCTCTTCAACTCTTTGAAGATTTTCGCAAGAATTAGATTCAAGTGGGACGATAGGAGTCTTGCTAATCGAATTAGCCTGCTCTGACGCATGATTATGCGCCCTCGCCTCTGATGTGGTGTTATCCACATCCATTTGTTGCTCGTCTCGAATTTCTTCGAGAACTACTTTACTCCCACTTGGCTTTCTAGAGAGGAATTCCTTTTCTAGAAAGACACCATCGTGAGCAACAAACACTTTGTTGTTTTCACGATTGTAGATTTAATACCCTTTTGTTTTTTTGGGATAACCCACAAAGAAACATTTGTCTGATTTAGGGCCAAAGTTGTCGCTTTGTAAACGTTTTACATAGACCTCACAACCCGAAACCTTGAGATAAGATAACTTTAGAACTTTTCCGGTCCATAGTTCATATGGTATCTTCTCAACTGCTTTGGATGGGCTTCTATTTAGTATGTTCACAGCTGCTTCTAATGCATATCCCCATAATGATATGTGGAGATCAGTAAAGCTCATCATGGACCGAACCATATCTAGTAAGGTCCTATTCCTCCTTTCTGACACACCATTTAACTGTGCCGTCCCTTGAGGGGTTAATTATGAAAGTATTCCATAATTAATCAGATGTCATCAAATTCTTGAGTCAAATATTCACCACCACAATCGGATTGTAGTACTTTAATTGTCCTCCCAAGTTGGTTTTGTACCTCATTCTGGAATTCCTTGAACTTTTCAAAGGATTTCGACTTGTGTTTCATTAAATAGATATAACCATACCTACTTAAATCATCAGTGAAGCTAATGTAGCTATAACCACCTCTAGCTTTTGAACTCATTGGTCCATATACATCTGTATGTGTGAGGCCCAAAAGGTTACTAGCTCTTTCACCTTTTCCAGTAAAAGGCGATTAAGTCATTTTACCTAACAAGCATGACTAACAATTCTCAAACGATTCGTAGTTAAATGAAGTTAGGAGTCCATCCTTATATAATTTCTGGATGCACGATTGGTTTATATGGTCTAACCTACAATGCCATAAATAGGTTTGGTTTGATTCATCTGTTTGATCAATGTTGTAAATATGGGTTGTAGAATCTAAGACATACAAACCATTAATCAATTTAGCGTTAGCATATAACATATTTCCTTTAGAAATAAAACAATACTTGTCTCCTATTTCAAAAGAAAAACCTTCGGTATCTAAAACAGGTACTGAAATAATGTTCTTGGTAATTGTTGGGACATAATAACAGTTATTAAGCACCAAAATAAGACCAGACGGAAGTCTCAAATGATAGTTTCCAATAGCAAGTGCAGCATTTTGCTTCATTTCCTACTCGAAGTGTGTCTTCCCCTTTTGCTAACTTCTTACTCCCTTCTAGGCTCTGCATGTTATTAACAATGTGAGCACCACAACCGGTATCGAATACCCAAGTTGAAGAAGAAGTAAGATTAATTTCTACAACAAAAACATTTGGTAACTGTTTACCTTCCGTTTTCACTGGTGTATAATGGGGACACCCAAACATGTGGCAAGACCACCTACCGCAATAGAAGCAGTGGCTTCCCTCCCTCTTCAAGTACTCCTGGTTGACTAAGAGGTTGTCTTATGTCACTGTCAAGCCTTCATCATCATGAATAAGCTTGTCTAGATCAAATCCATCATGGAGCGAGAACAAGGTAGTGTCATGCGCAGAGTCATCATCAAACGGCCTCCCTAGGATATCCATTTATTCAATCAGTTCATTGACATGGGTCCTAACTCACTGGCTAGGCATGAGTTTCTTAGCATAATCTTACACTGGATACTGTAAGTCTCAAACCTTACACTCTCAGCCAGGATGGTTGTTGAGGGATCGAATTAACGACCTCTATTACATTATGGTTGTTGATGCCTCCACTTCCTAATGCCTCAATGCCACCTCGACAGATGGCACGAAGACATTAATGTAGATTAGTCAACTCATAGTGCCCGAACCTTCTTTTCCAACAAGTTGGAATAGATTCTAAAATGATATTCTTGATTTTCTCTGCATCGGAAACATCTTTCGCATGCCTTTCAGGAGTAAAACCAATAGTATATCTGCTCTCAATGGGTATATATAAGCGAGTTTCAACCCTTAGACTTCTGAGAGCATTAACTCGTTTTCCCATTCCCTGGAGTTTATGAGATTCAGCCTTAATTTCAATTTGTTTGACAAAATAGTGTTGTCGTAAAGGTTATTCATCTACAAACAAAAACAAAACGAGGCAAAATTCAATAATTATGTTTAATAAATTTAAAGTACCATAAGCAATTTAAATTTGGTAACTTTAAAACACTTTATTCAATTAAATAATCCCAATTTAAATTAAGTGATTCCAAGATCCTTTATTTGTGCAATAATTGACCGGACTTTGGTCCTGCCACCGGCCATTACATTTTCAAGGTGAGTAAACTCTTTACTGATTACAAACTCTTCTAATTCTTGGTTGAATAATTAATCATCACATGTTTAATCATTACCCTTAGCTTTAAGAATCTAAACTTTTTAGGTAACCTTGTTGAGTATAACCAATTAAAATTGCTAAACTTAATTTACCCCAACTCTCCCAAGATATAACATGATTCCCTCCCTGGCATAACCCATCACAAATATCAAAGGTTTATCGGGTTTTTAATTGGAAAAACAACCTCAATATTACCGGAACCTAGATTCATTATGTTTGTGATTTTAATATAGTGAACTTTAGCGCATCATCACAAGCATCAATAAAATCTAACATGCATAATCAACTAATGCATAGATAAAACATGACATAGTATGTCCCCTTAATCCTAAGAAAACTAATAAAGAAGAAAATGCTCCCACTTGAATCTTCATGGATCTTATCCTTCTTATTCCTTTGGGCCTCCACTCCATTGGTTTCTTGGATCAATTGCAACCTGTAATATTACTTTATTCTATGTACAACTTAAATAAAATAAAATAAATTACAAAAATACTTAACAGTACGCTGACCGCATTTAGATTACAAAAATACGAAACGATGCGCAGATCGTATTTATAATCTATGAGCCATACTAGTCTATATATACCAATAAATAATATCATATATTATAAAGTGCCACATGATAAATCACTCATCATGTTTTCTTAGATTACAACATCAAATTTTCATATTTAAAGAAACATGGCTCTAAATATCTCATATTTTAATTAATTACTGCAATTAGATAATATCCATATATTATTTCATACCAACCATAAAATATCATATATTTTATTTTAGGTAAGAGATAGAATCAAATCATATTTTAATTATGGAAGATAAATCATATTTATTTTCCATGATTATCCTAACTAATTTAGGATATTCTATCCTAATTGCCTAGCCAATCACATAATTTTAAATCAATTATTATCCAAATTAATTATGGGATAATCTCATTATTTAATCAATTATTATCCAACTAGATACTTTTGCTCCATTATTATCCAAACTTAACAAAATTAACCACTTTAACTTTGTTAATTATCTTTTCAAAATCAAAACTTATCTTTAAATTTTAATTTTGAAATCTGATTTTTATTAAAATAAAATAATTTTTTTTTTTTTGAAATTTACCGTGGCCAAAGCCGGCCACGGTGGCCGTACAATGTGAGGTGTACGCTGCTTGCAGCGCTGCATAGCAGCGGCAGTGCCGCGCAACCCTTGCACGGTGTTGTTGTTGCTGCCCTTGGCTGACCTCCTGCCCCACCCCGCCCTCCCTCCGGACCACTTCAGCGGCAGCCGCCGTGGCTGCGCCATCCACCCGCGGTTGCCGCTGCTAAAACCTTTTTTATTTTATTTTATTTTAATTTAAATAAAACAAAACAATTTTTGTTAAAATTAAATTAATTTTGATGTGGTCCAATTAATTTCAAAATTAAATCATATTCAATCTTGAAATTAGGGTTCCTCATGAAATTAATCCCCAATTTAATTTAACTCTTAAATTAAATAATTTGATCATGAAAATTCATAATTTAACATGAAATCAAATAGATTAAATTCATTAATCACTTAACTATCGAATTAAATCAAACACCAAAACACAAATTTCACAAATTAGGGTTTAGGGCTTTCGAAATTTTCGAAAATTAGGGTTGGGGGGTCGAAATTTTCGAGTGATTTAGGGGCAAAATTCGGATCTTTTGATGGCTAATTTAGAGCAAATTAAACAACTTTTAATGATTCTATATTGTTAAATCACATTTAAAATAATAATTGACCCATAATTAAATTGTTCTCCCTCCTAATTGAATAAAAATTGTGGACTATCAAAGAATTAATATTCAAAATCCGTACATGCATAGGCTAACTGATACCACTGTAGGAGTTTATAGGTACGATTGCGGAAGACATAAATCATATTTATATAGCACCTAATCCCAAGATCATGCATAACACATAAAGAATTAGAATTAATACCTTTGTAGCGTGATTCCACGTATGATCGAGCAAGAACAATAAGGAGAATAAGAACCCCACGTGTGATTCTCTACTAAGTCCACGAGCAAGGATCAAACCTCCACTAATGCTAGTCAGTTATGATCGAACACTTCAATCAATCTTTGACGGAGATGTGAGTCACGAGCACACCACGAACCACCCAAACAACCACCACACAGGCCACCCAAGAGGGGCGGCTGTACGGACAGGGAGGAGAGAAAGAGGGCCGAGTGGAGAGAGAGAGAATTAGGGATTTTGGTAGTTTGTTGCTTGGTCCACAATTAACTGTTAATTGTTATGTCATACAACCCCAGACATGGATTATATTTATAGATCTCATCTCTAAATAAATCCATGTCAAGCCTAAAACATTCTAAGCTCATCAAACTATTCTAGCCCAACAATCAATGTGGCATGCCATAAACTCATGAGGCCCAATAATGGACATCTAACTTGTTTGACGCAATACTCCTGTGGGTGACCTTATAAGATCCATTCTATAATGCTTTAGACTATTTAACTTGCCCAAAGATCAATTGTCATATCTAGCACCAAACATTGACGACCTTATAGAATAAATTATTTATCTCTATAATCGTGATCCTTGATATATTTAGTAATTGCACTTATTGAAGACATAACTCCTTCAATTAGTTATTGATTTGTTGTTGTGATATGATGTTTTGGAGTTAGGTCATCGAGTTGTGTATCTAAGAAAGGCATGGGACAAACTTAGGCACCACACTAGCAATGACTGTCTAATATAAAAGTGAATTTTGTAATTTGGTTGTATGGAAATGTAACTAATGTGCTAATGTGTGTCCCAGGAAACGTTGTTAAACTTCTCAGCTTGTTGAAAGGTTTAAATGCTCAACTTAAGCAACTAGGATAGTGGCTTTAGCAGTGAATAACCTTCCATATATATATGTCAGAATCCGAATGATGACCAAATGGAATTGAGAGATTATCATCCTTTGTGAGAAAATTGATACTTATGCACCTAATACGACCTCATTTCCTTTTTAGGATATATGTAAAAATGAAAGCGTAAATAACTGTTAGATTAGTTAATATCAATAAATAAAAAATATATATGCACGGAGTATATTGTTTGTTTTTTGGTTTTAAAAGATGAAAGTGCACAAAGGCCAAGGAAGTAGACGGGATTCAATTGCAAATCTTGGGTACCACAAAGGAGTAAAGGCCAAGGAAGTATACTTGAAACGCATTTAAATTCTTGTTAAATCTTCATTGCTAATGCTCTGTTATTTTGATCCAACATTTTTTTATTAAGACTTGTGCTTTCCATCTGCATTATCTCCAATGCATTAGCTTCAGTCTGACTTTCCGTTTCTTAATTCTTCTTTTTGTTTTAATTATGTATATAAATCTGACTTTTAATGTTGCAGTACATTCAACTAGCACTTTATGGCCATGCATTCTCTATTCTATATTAACCAATCCCACCTCCAACATAAGTTATCACAATAACCATACCCAACAGGCCAACATGGATCAGGATATGATATGTTTTAACAAAAGGACCCTTTTTGATCATATTAATCTTATCCTGATCATTTTTAGGGCTTGTTTGGTTGACATTATAAAATGAGGGTATTGAAAATTCATGGGAATTGATAAAGTGGGTAGTTGTTTGGTTGATCTAAAAAAGCAAAAATGAGGGAAGTGAGAATTCATGGGAATTTCAACTTCCCTCAAAACATGGGAAGTAAATTACCTAGCCCCCCCCCTTGGTAAACTACAATTCATGGGAATTTTAATTTCCCTCATTACCAACCAAACACACTTTAGAAATTCCTAGGAATTTTATTAAGGAATTAAATTCCCATGAAGTATAAATTCTTATGGGAATAAAATACCCACATCAACCAAACAACACCTTAGTTTAGTTGGCTATACTCTAGTATATAATTTGCAACCATTACTATATCAGGGAAGGTGACAGCTTTCTTGGACATCCTAAAATAGGTTTTGTGACTATTATTTCCTCCCAGTTCTTTACTAACTGAACTGTCATTTCCAACTTTTTTTTATTTGCAGTTTAGGCCACTTGTATCAGGACTGCTACTGCAATTCTCCTGAAAGAAGCGGTGTGGTGAATGTTGAAAATATACCAGCTTGTTGTAGTCAACTATCGCAGAATGTTAAGATTTTATCTCGTACAGATATAATCATACTAGTAGAAAACAAAGAACAACAAATAAGAAGGGCATTTGTAGTATTTTCTGCCTTCTGGAATATGGTTAATGCTGAAGGATGGCAGTTGTAGTATTTTCTGCTTGTGGAATAAGAAGAGTAAATATGAAGTATGGGGAAGTCTGCACCGGTGTGATCGTTGCTCCAAACTAATGACATAATAATGTTTTAACTGTCATATAAATGATGCATTGATGAATTCCATGTTGAATGTCTAGCAGTCTAGCTCTATTGGTAGGAGTTGGAGACTAGGGAGTCCTCTATGATCGCAATTTCTAAGCTTCACCCTAGTGCAGATAGCTGGACCACCGCTTACCCTAGCTTCCTATCTTTGTCTTCTTCCTCCATTACCACCACTGCATCTCTGCCACCGCACAAGATACCCTTCACAACATTCTCCAAGCCTTACTCCGTTGAACGAGGATAGCGAGGTTATCGATAGGCCTGTTCACGAATCGGATATCAAAAAATGATATCCAAATTCGATTCGAAAATTTCGGATATCCAAATACATTATCCAATATTAATTAAAATTGATTATGATTATTTTCTAAATTTTACTAATTTTATCGCTTTTTTATTGCTACGCTGTACAACATATTTTAACAACATAATAGTCTTTTTGCAATAAAAATTAACATAAAAAATATTAAGAATAATATAATAAAGTTAATAATACATGGTTAGTTTTATATTTACAATATATTTTAGGAAATTTTGACTTTTGCTACTTGTGAAAGACATGCATTTCAATTTTACTACCCGGGAAAACTTTATTTTATTTTACTACCCGGGAAAACTTTTATTTTATTTTACTACCGTACAAAATCAACTTTGTTAAAAAATTGCTACCAATTAACGACTTCTGTCACTGTTGACATTTAGGGGCCCCACCTAATTAACTAACCTTTCCTTATCTTCTTCTCTCTCCACGAATCTACCCCCTGCCAACCGAATAACTATCTTTCTCACTCAATTGAATTCCCTTCAACCCCCAAATTTAACTTCATTGAAGCCATTTTTTTTTTTACCACGAATCTTTATCTCTCATCTGTCAGCATCCCCATCTTTTTTTTATGTCTACTTTTCTGCAACTTGGAGGTAAAAGTGCTTGCGTAGAAGGTTTTGTTTGGTACATCGAAGCAAGGGAGGACGACCAGGTGGAAGGATTCGACATCTCCATTGTTGGGAAGTCGAAGATTCGACTGACAACGCTTCATTACAAGGTACGAAACCCTATCTATTTATAGTGGTCCAAATATGGTGGTAATTTTGCAATAATGTATGGAATTTGGGGTATTTTAGGGAGAATTTGAAGTAAACCCTAGCTTAGTGAGATATGATTATTTTAAGTAATGTTGTTTGACTAATTTAAAATTGACGTGGATACAGTTATGTGGTAGGGTATGGGTGTCTGAAATTGTCTTCATTTGTTGTAATTGAATTGATTTAGGTACTGTTAGGAATTAAATAGTGTTTGATTTGTTTATTGTTCTGTACTTTTAGATTAAAGAAATGGATGATGGTGATGATAATGTTGATATTTGACTTAGAATATTTGGTGGTTTTGTCTTTAAGAAGCGTAGGGGAACTGAGTACCAAGTGTATGAAGCTGGGTTCACTTATTGGAAAAGGGAAGTCCCTTAGACTAGGTTAACAGTAGGGTATTTAAGATATCTATGTGCTGAAGGGATTAGGGACATGGGATGGGATGTACCTAACATCTATGTACTTTGGTATAAACAAAAGGGTAAGACTTGGATGACTGGTAAGAGGAAGATAGAAAATGTTGAGGATGTATAAGGTTTATAGAAGCCAAGCACAGGGATGGGTATTTAGAGCTTTTTTGTACAGTTTATGATGACCCTACTCCCACTGAGGACCCTAGAGCACTTTAGTTGATGATAATAACCCCACCACAATCTCACAACAATCCAACTTCAATGTTGGCCATACTGAAGCTTCTTCCAACACAACCCAAACAGAACCACCCAAAAAACAACACTCCTCAACTGTGACTTCTAACGAAGTAAAATACCAGAAACACAAGACACTTCTATAGAGAACAAGGTGAGAAGAATATCTAGGTTTTCCGGGGGAAGGCTAAGCTGTGAAGAAGATGGGAATGCTTGAGTGAGGCTTGGTAGGGATAAAGGGAAAGGAACTGGGAAAAGTAAAGCCAGGAGGGTTCCGCTGTTGGATGAAGAGGATGAACCTAGATTTGGATCATCCACCTCAGATGCATCTGACCTAGAGATTGATTAGGAGCCTAGGGAAGAAGAATTAAAAAGTGATGATGATGAATGGCATAGGAAAACTAGAGAAGGAATCTTGACAGAAGTAGACAGCAGTTTGGAGGCTGTGAGACATGGAGCTGAACTTTCACAGGAAATTGTGTGTGCATAGTGAGGACAAATTGAAACAACTGAATAAGGACATTAATTGTAAGGGACTTTTATTGCAGGAAGAGGATTTTGAGTCAGACGAGCTTAAAAGTTTACATGGATCAGATGAGGAAGAAGATGATAGTCCCTGGTTTCATGCAGATGCCGATTGAGAAAAACCAGTGGTGTTAGTGAACGAGCTCCAATTCACTAACAACACCATTCTAAGGAAAGTATTGAGGACACATGCAATAAAGAACAGATATGAGTATTACTATATGCACAATGGTAGTGAGAGGATAACTACATTATGTAAGAGAAGGTGTAAGTGTCAGTGGAATTCCAAAAGAGGCATTCCAAAAGAGGCAATCTACCTGGAAGTGCAGTGATAAGGTTAAAAAATGCAACTTCAAGGTGGCTGCTAGAAGACTCTACAACAGTGCAGCTTGTCTAATCAAAGATTCGAGACTTAAG
Organism: Chenopodium album; assembly: GCF_948465745.1. NCBI lineage: Eukaryota > Viridiplantae > Streptophyta > Magnoliopsida > Caryophyllales > Amaranthaceae > Chenopodium > Chenopodium album. The sequence goes on from NC_137834.1 coordinate 29,486,406, forward strand.
CATATGTGTATGAGGAGTAATGTGAACTCCAAGGTTACTGCTCAGTATCTTGCTAATTAGTATCTTGAGGAATCAAGGCACAATCCAAGTTGGAGAATCAAAAGTTTAAAAGCTAGGGTTCTGAGTGACTTAGGCATAACCATAACTTATGAAAGGAATAGTGTCCTTTGAACAAGTGTATTATTCTGATAGTGGGTTCAGAATTATCAGAAAGCTAATATATTCAGTAAGGTCAAGTGATCGGAATGCCTGGGTGGGGGCCGATTCCGATCAATAATATTAATGCATAATTAATATTACAGCTTAATCTTGACTGAACCCTACGGGTCACACCCAAGCAGTCAACGAACCGAAGCGACGAATTAATTCAGAAGGAATTAATGAGTCGACCGAGTAATATTTATTTAGACGTCGAAAATTCGAGCTTAGAGCGTCGAAACCGAGCGTCGGAAGTCGAGTCAGAAATAGTAAATGATGAGACGTGCAAATAGTAATAAATCAACATAATTCCCAAAATACCCCTAGAATCGGAGTACCCCGAGCAATCCGAGTGTTAGGGGCATAATGCACAAGCATGGTGGCTAGCATGCGCTCCAAGCCGAGCCAAGGCTGGCTGGTGCGTGCTAGCGCAACATTGCTAACAGCCACGACGTCCAAGGGCAGCAAGCTGCAACAGCCCGCACTCGGAGTGCGTGGCATGCTAGCAGCGTACAGCAGCAGCCTGCACTCGGAGTGCGTGGCTTGCTAGCCGCAAGCAGCAACCCGCATCTCCAAGTGTGGATAGCTTGACTATGGCGCGGGTAGCTAGGCCGTGAGCAAGGAGGAGCAAGTGGGAGCTTAGGGAGGACATGTGGCACATGGAGAGGAAGAGAGCGAGGAGCAAGTCTGGTCCCCCCCCCCTCTCCAAGTGGTCCTCACTTGCTCTCTCATGAATAGTTAACACTTGTTGATTTATTACTAGCTTGCTTAAATAATTCTACTCCCTCCGTTCAAAATTACTTGCAACATTTTGACTTTTTGCACTATTTACACATCTCACTTTGATCATCTTTTTAGCTATTATATGAAAGCCAATGTAATCATGTAATATGTTCTTAGGTCTATTTTAATGTATATTTTCTTAATATAAATTTTTATGGCTTATATTAGTATATAATAAAAGATATTAACGGTCAAACATGTGCATCGGTAAGCGTGTTCAATCAAAATGTTGCAACTAAACTGGGACAGAGGGAGTATTTTGCTTTTTTAAAAAAATGTGAAAATCCCACTATCCCACATTGGTGGGAGAGACAATCATACTCTCATCATTTTCTATAAATACCCAAGTAAGAGCATTAAAAATGATGCTTGAGTAAGAGTTGTAAAGGGCATCACAAGTAAGTGAAAACCCTTGAACTCAAGAGTTGGAAAATGTATCACATTTAGTGAAAGCCTTTGAACTCAATTACTCGGGTTTTATTGGTCGGGTCTTGCTAACCCCAAGACATTGGACCTTGTCGGTATTCATTGGTGCGGGTGGTCGGGTGGATCAACGTTGGAGGCTTCGTGTTTTCGGAGCTAGCTTTCAAGTAAGAGCCCATTCGGTCGGGCGAAGCACGCTCCAAAAGGTAATTGTTTTATCTTAATCTTGTGATTAATTTAGTTATGTTTATGGTTTTATTTATTGCGAGTGCGGTCTTGTTTTTGGGTTTGTTTCCGCGGTGAGTCGGACTCACCAAACCCCAATAACTTATTCCAAAGGGTGGCTTGCCAGAGCTAGGGCTAAGTTGAAGATTTATGGGTCAGTTCCAGAGAAATATGCCAGAGTATGGGATTATGGCAAAGCTATCCTAAAGTATGGTCCTGGCTCTAGGGTGTGTGTAGTGGTAGAAGGTGAAGAAAGCAGCCCTGAACCTCCATTGTTTATGAGGATGTACATTTGTCTGCAGCCATTGAGAAGTGGTTTCATAAAAGGTTATAGACCTTTAATAGATGTGATGGATGTCATCTGAAGGGAGACTATCCAAGATAAATACTGGTGGCAGTGGGCAAAGATGGAAATAATCAGATCTATCCCTTGGCATGGCTATAATTGAAGTAGAAAATAAGGACACTTGGTGTTGGTTGTTGGAGTGTCTAAAGAAGGACCTTGGTGATGTGTGTGAGGGTGGTGGTTGGACATTCATGTGTGACAAACAAAAGGTGCTCTTCTAAGTCTTTATTGCAGTAATTAAAGGAAGTAATAAACTCTGACTATGTTTGATCTAATTTATTCACTTTGTACATGTAAAACAGGGTCTCCTAGAAGCCTTTGAATTGCAAGTACCATTGGCTAAGAAAAGGTATTGTATGAGGCATATCTGGCCAACTTCAAGCTACAATCCACATGTTCCACTTTTAAGGAGCTGTTTTGGAATGCTGCTAGGGCTACAACAGTGGTGAGTCACTTTCATGTGTAGTTCTTTTATTTTAGTTGATTTTGTTTGGTTAATCAATTTGACTTGAATTCTGCTAACGTTTATAGAATACACTCTACTCCTCTTGTTGTAGATTGATTCATGTTAATAATTTGTATATCAACTTTGACTAGTGTATCAATTTTAGGTTGATATTTGTTTCATTAACATTTGATGAGGTTCAACTTGTAATGCTCTTTTTTTTTTTTAATTTATTTTTTATTTTTTTTTTATTTTTTTGATGTGGTAGAACTTAAAATAACCTTCTAGATTATTCTAGAATATTAAAGTCAATCCTAATAATTTTAGAAATATGGAAAATTTGTTCAAAAGGACCAAGGAAAGTGTCTCTTTTGTTCAGAAGGACCTATTAAGACAACAGTTGTTTAAAAGGACCACAAAACACACTTTGAGTTGTTTAGTGGGACCAGGTCACATTTTCAGGATAGTCAACGCCGGAGTTCACGTGACCTTCCTACTTTTCCAATAGCAATGATGTCTCCTTTCATATTATCACCAAAGGTCACAGTTCCTCCATAATAGAAATCCAATGAGAGAAATTTAGATTTATCTCCAGTCATGTGCTTAGAACAACCACTGTCGGGGTACCAAGTGTTGTTCCCCCTCACTAGAACCTGCATGAAGAATCAAATGTTAGTATCAAGAACCCAGGTTTCCTTGGGTTTTTGTGTAATAGGAGTGGGATTATTTTTCATAACCAAAATCTGTTCAACACATTTTTCATTTTTTTGTGTACTTTTTTCTTTCTTAGGACATTTGACCTGCTTATGTCCTGTATTTCCACAGAAATAACAAACAATACTACTAGGCAAATTAACATACTTCTTTTCCTTTTGGAACTTCTTCTTAAAAACTAATCCTTCTATTCTTTTGGTCTGAGCATTAGTGATCCAGTCAGGAACTCTATACTCAATAGGTTGATTTCCTTTCCTAACCTTCTCAAAGTTCCCCCTCAAGTCTAGCTTTCTCCATCTTTGCATTTTCCAAATCAGATTTTAATTTTTCAAAATTGGTGAAACGAGCTAGAGAAGGAACTTCAGAATTAGGAGTATCTATAGCAAGTTTTAATAAGGACAGTTCAACATTTAAAAGTATGTTATCATGTTTCAATCTTTCTATAGTCTCTTTTAAAACAGCGTTATCATAAAAAAGACTAAAGAATCTGTATTGAATGTCAAATTTCATGTTATCAACCCACTCACTATTTTCTTTATATATAGTCAAAGCTTTATCACTTTGCAGTTTAGCTCTATGCAATTCTTTAAGTTCCTCTTTAATATCTAAAACAACACATATTAGATTCTCTTTAGAAAAATGTTTTAAATCTTTTTAAGAAAACCATACCTCAGCCTCAAGTTCCTTTAGCTTGGCCTTTTCATCGGCTTTTGCCATTAGACATAAATGAGCCGTTTCTTCTGGAGGTTGGTCTTCTTCCTCTTCTGAATCTGTGTCTCCCCAGGCAGCGAGCATTACCTTCTTCACATTGTCCTTAGTGAAGTAAGGCTTATATACTCTGGATTCCTTAGATTGCTCCTTAGCTTTGTTATTTCCTTCCTTAAGTGGACAGTATTTAATGAAATGATCTTTTGCTCCACACTTGAAACAGGTAGTGTCTCTGGAACCACTGTACTTCTTGTTCTTGTCAAACTTCCGGTTATTCATCATCTTTTTAAATCGTTTGACTAGAATGTCCATTTCTTCTTCATCAACTTCTGAGTCCTCTGAGTCTTGAGCCTTTAGAGCAAGACTTTTGTTTTTGGAACTTTCAGTATTGGAACTCAGGTGTAGTTCATGAGTCATCAATGATCCTACTAGCTGTTCCATATTGAACTTAGTGAAGTCCTTTGCTTCCTTCATGGCAGTAACTTTGGATCTCCACCGTTTATCTTGTGGAAGGATTCTCAAGATCTTTGTAGCATGTTCATCAATAGGAATATGCCTGCCAAGGGAACTTAGTTCATTAATTATGTCATTAAATCTAGTAAACATTTCTTCTATAGTTTCCTTTGACTGCATTTCAAACCTTTCATATCTAGACATTAATAAATCGATTTTAGAACGTTTTACCTCATTTGTACCTTCATGAGTTACCTCTAGTAGATCCCAAATCTGTTTAGCAGTCTTGCACCCCATGATACGATTATGTTCATGAGGTCCAAGACCACAATGTAAATACTTTATTGCTAAAGCATTCAATTCAAAGTTCTGATAGTCCTCTTTGTCATAATAAGAAATAAGTTTAGGAACTACTTCGTTTTTATCATTGGTTGAAGTTACCTCAAAATCACCAGCTTCAATAACACGCCAAACCTGGTAATTTTCAGCCTTGATGAAGATCTCCGTTCTTCCAGTAGGTGTAAAACTTACCATTGAACATAGGTGGACGTTGGGTGGAATACCCTTCTTCAAGTTTCTCCTTGTAGTTCATTTCTCCTCAGGAACTTACTTAGCAAAATTATCTGCTTAACCGTGAGAACCTTGCTCTGATACCAATTGTTAGTTGAAACGAACACTACAAGAGGGGGGGTGAATTGTAGGTGAGTTCCTAGTGACTACTTTTGCAAATTATAAACAGAACATAAAAGGAACTCAACAAAGCAAACAGGATTTTACGAGGAAACCTTCCAGGGCCCAACTGGAAGTAAAACTTTGACCCTTCTAAGGGATTTCAACACAAAAACCAACCCACTATAATAGGACAAACACCAAGTTACAAACCTATTATAATACAGACCTTTGCTCACAAGTTCCAACTAGAACTTGGGACACATTAGGACTCTATCCTACTTATAGGGAATATTTCAAGCATTATCCCAAACTTGAACCCCACTGTGATCATACACTAAAGCATGGTGGTGTCCAAAGGGAAGGAAGCTAGAGAAAAAGAGTCGCCAACAAGTTTTAGGAACTTGTAACCGTTCACAGGGTGAAGGTTACACCCCTTAACGATCCAGGAGATAATCAACTCCAATAGGTCTGGAACCATGACTGGATGTTCGGGGATGAAGGTACAAATCCAACCTAAAAGAGATTGAACCTGCCCTAATAATAGGCCTCTACTTTGTTCTGATCGTATTCATGTGCACTTTCTGACTAACATGCAATCAATAAGATTACCCTAAACCTATTTATCTATGTTGGTTGAATATTAATGCACAAATAAAACTATTATTGGCAATCACTTGAATTATAATCAAATTAACCCTAACAAGATTATTAATTCTCTTATTAAGCGTGATTACAAGTACCAATTCCCTTTAAACATGCATAAAAAGTGTGATCAAGCAATAACAATAAATATATAGCAACATAATAACAATCATAATAATTACAATTATAATTATAACAATAATAATCATAATAAAAATCACAATCATGTTAAAGCATAATAATAACAAGATCCTAGGCATGATACTAACAAGATTAATAACAAACCCTAGCATGTCACTAAACAATAAAAATCAAAGCTTTAGCCCTAACATGATACTAACATGCTATTAGGAAAGAATATAGGAAGCATACTTTTAATCATACTTGATATTAGGAATTTTTAGTTGTTACCCTAAACATGATACTAGAAAGATCAAAACGTCCTAACATGACACTAGGAATCATAATAACAACCTAGACATGATTTCTAAATCATAATATCAATAAATACCAATTAAAGCACTTACTTGGATGCCTCATATCTCTTTCTAATAGCAAAATACACATGTTAGTAACTTCAAGGAAAATAATAAACCAAACAATTAAATTAAATAATTAAAATAGAGATTAGGGACCAAACCCTCAGAAATTAAAACCTTTCACGTCTAGGGCGAAGGCAACTTTGAATTATGCTAGGTGTTTCTTGGTCTTGTGAATGCGGAATTTTGTAGAGAAAAGAAAAGAATCCTTAAAAACAAGAACACTAGAGAATATTTGAGAATTAGAGAGAATTGATATTTTATGATTGTTGATGAGAAAAACGAAGGTTTTAGGAGTCTATTTATAGAGAAAATCAGCCAAACGGATGGAAAAACAGATCAGAGTTTCGACGAGGATAAAACAGATTAGCGCCAGGCGCTGAACATTAGCGTCATGCGCTAAGGCTAGCGCCAGACGCCAGTCTGTCGTCAGGCGCTAATTATTATTTTCACGCGTTTTCTTAATTCAGATAAAATTTAGCCGTACAGAAGGGCAAAATTGTATTTTCCTTAAAAACACTCCTTTATTCTGACTAAAACTCTAAAAAGTCAACCAAAGTCAATTTATCAATGCTAATTGAATTCGGAATGAAAAGAACCTTCTAGAAGATTCTAGAAGACTAAAATCAATTCTAATTGCATTAGGAATGATAAATCCATATTAGGCCCTCCTCTATATCATTGGGCCGCATATAAGTGTCAAACCGGGCCTAGTTTAGTAATTTGGCCATAACTTCCTCATTATTCATTTGAATTAGGCTTATCATATATCGTTGGAAAGCTCTTTTCAAGCCCCATCCAACTACACTATTATAGGACCCTTATTACGGACCAAACCAAACTGGATTGGCTGTTTTCTAAAATAGGTTTTCAAAAAACAGAGAGAAGAGAAAAGAAATTAAATCTATCCGCAACACTAGACTTTCCACACTTTCACTTCATTCAATTATGATTCGACGCGAAAGGTACTCATCACCGGGTTTGGTTTTTGGGAGACACAAATGGGTGTCTACAGAAGCCCCCACTTTGACTGAGTTTGGAGAAACGCAAGTTTCGAAAACAAAAGTCAAAGTATCGATAAGGACGGAGAATGATTCTGAACGTTTTGCGATCCTAAATCATTCTTGTAACACCGATACCTGCAAACTAGCGTTAGTTAAAACAGGTAAGAGAGTTAAGAAACTCGTATCTTGCACCTTCGAGCACACGTCTCTGAAGTAACCGATTTTCTGCTATACTGTTGTATTGTTGTATTTTTGACGACCTCCTGCAAGCTAGAGAATGCCGCCTGAAGACTGCTACGCTTGTACCTGCATCCAATTCTGCCATGATAGAATTATGCAAGCTAGAGAACCCCATCGAAGATTGCTTCGCTTGAAACCACCTTCTAGCACTTTGTGACCATCTTCCACAAGCTAGGGAACACGATCGAAGACAACTTCGCTTGAAATCACCTCCAGTTGTTTGTGACAACTCTCCGCAAGCTAGGGAACGCTGCTGATGATATCCTCACTTGATGCTATCCTCATTTGTTGTGATAATATTCCGAGGAAAATTACCGAAGACCCACGCTTGTCGATCTTTAAAAGCTCGCTTGAACTTTGCTTCCGCTATGCCAGTACGTCGGCGCTTTTGTAATCCCCCGTATTTTTAAAATATTTTATAAATGAAATTTTATTTTATTTATAATATTTATTTGTTATTTTCCAGAATTTAATTTCAAAAGTTTCAAATTATTAATCTGGGTCGAAAATTATTTGAACAAATTATTTTATGCACCTTTATTCTACATTTTATGTCCAATAAAACAAGCCTAACCCATTTGTTTACTCAATTGACCCATTAATTTTATGAGGCCCAATCTTTCTATTTACCCTACAACGTTTTCTCCTATAAATACCCCATAAATCCCTATAAATTTCCCACACAAAAATGTTAGTCTGATTTTCTTTCTCCTTTGTTTTATTAATTTGTGTAATTATAATTATTGATTTATGGGTTTTAATTTTATTGTTTGAAAGTAATTTAATTAGTATCAAGTAGTATTTTGATGATTAAACTTTATAATTTCAGATTTTATAAATGTCATAATTTTCAGATTTTGTAAATTTTATAACCTAGGGTGTTTAATTATTGAAAATCATGATTTTAGGGTTTTTATGAACAATTGATTTAGGGCTTTTATAGTATTGATGTTTTGAAATTTTGGTGATTATAACTACTAATTAGTTTAACTTCATTCCAGATTATTTTGAACATTTAAATTCGTGTTTTATTTTTAAGATTTCCATTCGTTAATATTAATCCCATTTTAATCCCGATCAGGTTCTGAACTCATCCGATTTTGATGAAAAAGTAGTGTTTTTCATGTGGAAACAACATTTTAAGAAAGATTCATTACGTACCTTTGGTAGTGAGCACCACCCTCTCGTGGCCAAATTCAGCCTCTAAATATGATTTTCGGGCAGTTTTTGATTTTTAACGAAATTTTTTTATACTTAAAATATTATCCTTGAGTTTGATTAATAAAATTAATTATGTTTAAAGTTAATTAAGCATAATTTTTATTGAAGTTTTAAGTGCTGGAAATAGTTTCTAAGTACTACTTTTGATGTTTTTATAAAGAGGGTTTACTCACCCATTAAAAAGGGAGATTATTAGGGGTTTTTAAATATTTTTCAGATTTTTATTAAACTTTAAACTTTCTGTAATTTCATGTATAAGAGTGTATTTTAAGGTTTTTATGAAGAAAATTTAAAGCACTATATATAAGCCTTTAATTTTAACTAAAGGGAAGATTTTAAAGTGTTGTTTGATTTTGATTTTAAAGGTTTTAAAGTAAGATAGTATTGCTGTAAATTTTACTGATTGAGTATTGATTGAGATGTTATTGTTTGGTTTAGGAGAGGAGTTTATTAAAGGTGATTTCTAGATAGTAAAGTGACATACCAATTCGTTTACTCAAGGTACGTACAAGTTACGAAACCTTGCTTGTAGGTGCATGTTTAAGGACGGATCGAGAACTTAGTATCATGTATAGGATTGACTGGGTTAAATTGTTTGGTTATACATTGTGAATTTCAAATGATGTGCACTAGTTTATAATGCAAGTATTATTTGTGCTCTAATTATGCAAGGTGCGCTTAAAGGCAAAGGTATGTGATTGGTGTAAAGATTAAATTATTACTCATTCATGATTATGCAAACAGGATGAGTAAAGGACGAATTCAAGTCTTATAAGACGAGGTTAAGGTTTTGGGGTGCCTTATGCACTCAAGGTGTTTATACACCGAGGTAGTAAAGGAATAATTAATAAATGTTGTTTGTCACTAATAAATCAAGAATTTAAATTGGGAATTTGCCATGTTTGGTGGAATTGTGTTTGGAATGTTTTATTGTATGTATATGAGTCATCACCAAGTCTAAACCTATAAATCACGTAAAGTGCAAGATGGATGAGCAATAAAACTCTGGATTGGTGCACATCTGGAGTAATGACAATAAGGGGTTGGGGTACATGGGGTATTAGCCGTGTACTTTTATCGAGGCCGTCTGATCTACGAGTCTCCTATTTCAAATATTATTTTTTAAAACTTGGAGTTAGGTGAGATCTCATACTAACTACGGTCACGGAGTCGCGCCCGTGGTCGTTGGATGCTTATTGATGTTTCCGAAAGGAGGCATGGGGTTTTTCTTTTATTGATGTTCCAAATGGGACATGGGTTGGACAACCTTGTCTATTGCTAAATCCAATGAAATAAATAAATGAGTTAGTTAATATTAACTAGTGAAGTCTTAATAAATTTGATGGTTGAGTCATGTGCCGAGTCTATAAACTAATGATGCGTAATGGTTGATTATTAGTAGCATGTTAGGGATTTCTTTTATGTTTTACAGCTTGTATGTGCTCATTTGCTGATTGTGTGCTTTGTGTGTCTTTCTTTGGTCATGGCCTTCGCCTTTCAATGACCCTGTGACGATCCAATTTTTACACTTGTAATATTGGGGAGCAGATTAACCACAGGTTCTTACACATGCAGCATTTGCATCAGGGTTGTGGGATTTTGAGTGGAGAGTTGGTTATTATTCGCAGTTTATTTCTTTTCATAAGTTTGAATTTATTTAAACTCTAGTTTTATTTATTTACTACTTTTGTTGGGTTTTGAATAAGGGCCTTAATGGTTCCAGCTTGTATCATTTAATTTGGTTTTGGTTATTAGTTTTGAAACTTATTTATAATTGAGTTAGTTTTTCCGCTACTATTTTCTGATAAAGCCTTAACGTTTGAACACGTGGCGGTAGCACGCCAGTAATTCTCTTGAATATTTTTCAGGGTCCTCACATGTTTAAAGAGAGAATTATTGGGGTGTTACAGCTTTTGCTGCTTTTGAACCAGTATGTCGGTGCCTTTTGCTGAATTATGAACCAGTATGTCGGTGCCTTCTGAATTATGAACCAGTATGTCGGTGCCTTTGCTGTATGAACCATTATGTCGGTGCCTTGCGATGAGCCAATTCTTAGGCGGTTTAAGCTAAGTGAGACGATCATTCATCAGGTCGATCACTTTATGCAATTGTAATCGAGCCGACTACTAAATCATGTCAAACTGCTTAGAGGGGCTAACTGGTGTACTAAGGAACCCAAAATATTGTAAGAGGTTGAAACAACCGCACTGAGTGGCTGAACAGTCTGTCGCCGCTGAAATATTGCTGGCGCCGCATATTTGGCTCTAGTGCCAGGCGCTAAACCTTATCGTCTGGCGCCAAAGCCTGTCTCTTGGCACTAGAGTCGGGATTTCCGTATATATCCCTTTTTTCTTCATTTTCGCTGCTACTGCTTGCTTTTCTTTGAGAATTTGCCGCGAAACTTCAATTTACTCGTTCTTGCTCTTTTCTCAACCGAATTCGCTCAAATTTGTTGCAAATCAAAGCTTATTTCATCCATTTTCCTGATTTATGTAAGTTTTCTCCAAACTCACTCTGGTTTTAATGAATTTTGCACATGTTTGTCCACGAATTTCTTGAAAATTCGAAACTTGAATTGCTTAATTCACTTTGTTTGTTAAATCTTATGCCATGAAATTACTTGATTATGTTTATATATTTCCTTGGGAGTAATTTGAGACTTGTTTGACTCAATTTTGTGAAGAAACGAACAAATCACCATTGTGGACCTCTTAAGGCCGGGAACACATTGTGGCTCGTTCTTGGTGTTTTTTGCTAGCAATTCTTGTCCAATTTGTCACAATAATTACCATAGTATTGCAAGAAATTGTTTGGATTCTTGAAAAATGTCGTAACATGCGGCTAGGCGAACCTTAGATACTATAGAACCTTAATTTATGATGATTTTGCACAATGTAGCATGGCTAGACAATGAGGTTTGGGTTCATGGTCCCGAGATGTGCGACGGGAGCATGAGCCCGTAGAGGAGGACGATGACCCGTCCACTTCTCTTGGTCCCCTCCCTGAGTGTGATGAGCGGACTCTGTACTTCTCCCCCGTCCACCATATTTCTGAGAGGGTGCGACCACGACTCAGGTTGCGATACCCTGGGCGACCTGTACAAGATGTACATCGGCATTGACGGAGAGGTGAGACTTCCCTGGGAGTCTAATGGATTGACTGCACTTTTTGAGACCTCAGAGGCCATGATTGCCTCTAGTGGGGGTCAGCACGTGGCTCGTGCCCTGATGGAGTTCTTTTGGAACACCACTAACACCTTCCAATTCCCCTGGGGTGAGATGATGGTCACGCTGACCGACTTCAGTCTTATTACGGGACTAGAGTTTAGTTCTGTTGCGCTGCCGTTTGACAATGAGATCAGCGTCTTTCCTCTTGAGGTTGAGGAGCTGTTGGGTCTGTAGGCGTCGTTCGAAGTGCGCCTACGTTAAAGCATGTGGTGAATATGCTTGGCACTCATAGGAAGTAGGAATTGACATTACGATTAGGGACAAATAAAGTAGGGAGCCGCCAACAAGTTTTTAAGGAACTTGTAAACCGTTCACGGATCATAAAAGGTAACCACGATAAGGGACCACGATAGGCAACAACGATTGACCCGTGAAGGTTACACCCCATTCATAATCCATGAGATTACTAACTCTATATGGTTCGGAACCACGAAAGGAAGATCGGGGATGATGGTACGAAGTGAGTCATGGAGCCACATTCGCCCGTATTGGCCTCTACTCGATTCTTATATTGAAAAGCATTCCTGTGATCTCAAAGGCATACAAACAATAATTCAATTCGCTCCAAACTATTATTTAACTAAATTGGTTGAATATTAATGCACACATAATTCTAAAATATTGGTGATCACTTCAATTAATAATAAGATTAAAAAGGATCCTAAACCGGTTGTCCAAATTATCTTATTAGGCGTGATTTTCAATTACATATTCCCTTTAACATGCAATATGGTGATCAAAATAAATATAATAGAACAAACATTAATACCCAATTAATCACAATTCCAACAACATAAAATCGTTAGAAAAATAATAATAATAAAAGGAGCATGATCCTTACTTTGATTCTGTTTGTTTGCAACTACAAAATAATAAACGAGTTAGTAACTTCAAGGAAATAATAAAACAATAATTAAATGAAATTAAATAAAAATAAAGTTGATTTTGGGGCCAAACCCTCAAACAGTTCTACCTTTCACGCCTTGGTTTAAGGACAGAACCTCGAGTAAAATATGGACTCCTTTAAGTGCTTGAAGAAGGAATTTTGAAGTGAAAAGGGTAGGCTAGTATTTAGGTTAATAGCATAGAAGAGATAAAATAAAACAATAAAATTCTCCATGCCCCGTACATCAGAAATGAGGGGGTATTTATAGGGAAAATGTGCTGAGGGAGCACACGGAACCCTAAAATGATAAAAACCCTAAAAAAGTATCTTGTGACACGGTCAGACTGTACCGTGACACGGGAAGCTCTACCGTCAGACGGTACACATTCCCGTGACACGGTACATTTTTGGTGCGACACGGAAAATTTTCAAAAAACGGGATGAAAAACGCGTTAAGGGTTTACGCGGAAAGGACACGGAACGTCCCGTGTCACTGCAGACCTCCCGTGTCACGGGAAATCCCACCGTCAGACGGGAAGGATTCCCGTGACACGGTGGCAGTCTGCCGTGGCGCAAGAATTTCCAGTCCATTTTCCGTCTAAATACATTTTTAACCCTAATTTCCTTCGGCTTTTTAAGTGCCGATTGATAATTTCGGGCCTTTTCTGACTTTTATTATTCGGGCTAAAATAAGAAAATAATTAAAATAAAAATAAATAAAAGGTTTGGGCCAAAAATAAATAATAAGACAATAAAATAAAAAAGGTTTGGGCTTAAAATTAATTAATCAGTTTGGGCTGAAATTAAAACTATGTTTTTTTACCAAACATCAAGACTAATCCATGGACTGTTCAAAAATTAAAATACGATTTTTTAAGCACTCTCGGGATTAAATATTAAACCCGACCAATAGTGGCGGTGAAAGGTTATTTATCATCGGGTTTGGTTTTGGGGAGACATTTTTAGGTGTCTACAGAAGCCCCCACTTTGACTGAGTTTGTAGAAACATCAGTTTCGAAAACGATAGTCAAAGTAGCCGATAGGGACGGAGAATGATTTAAGACGTTCTGCGATCCTAAAACACTCTGTATACGCCGATACCTGCAGAAAAATGTTAATTCCACAGATAAAAGAGTAAAGGGATAGAGTACGTATCTGACACCAGCGTATTGGTGACAAACGAATTTGGCAGCTTCCTAAGCTTGAAGGAATCCACCGAGTGACATTTGTTGAAACGCTTTCCATGCTTGAGGAAAGCCGACTGAAGAGTTTGGTAGTTTTCTAAGCCTGAAGAAAGCTACAGGATAATACTTTCCATGCCTGAGGAAAGTCGATGAACGAATTTGGTGTCATTCTATGCTTGAAGAAATCCACCGATAATGCCTTCCATGCTTGAGGAAAGCCGACAAAGGAATTTAATGGTTTTCTATACTTGAAGAAAAATCCACCGATAATGCCTTCCAAGCCTGAGGAAAGCCGACTTGGTGGTTTTCTATACTTGAAGAAAAATCCACCGATAATGCCTTCCATGCTTGAGGAAAGCCGACTTGGCGGTTTTCTATACTTGAAGAAAAATCCACCGATAATGCCTTCCATGCCTGAGGAAAGCCGACTTGGCGGTTTTCTATACTTGAAGAAAAATCCATCGATAACGCTTTCCATGCCTGAGGAAAGTCGACGATTGCTGAAATTGGTAAGTGTATGATGGTTCGTGGGCCGCAGATGATTCACAATTTTAAGCCGATTATCCGACCATATTAAGTACTTAAAATGCCGAAAAATAGACTTTGATGCTTGCCGGGGGTAAAATGGTAATTTTAGTCCCCTTTAAGTATCAGTTAGAATTTTCCGCGTGATTCCAACGAAAAATAATCGCCCAATAACCTCGAAAAATCATTCAAACTGGTCAAAAACGTTAGGAATATTCGCTGACAATGCACAGAGTTGCCGCGCCACGTCACAGCTTTGCCGTGACACGGGAACCTCTCCCGTCAGACGGGATAAAATCCCGTGTCACGGGAATATTTCCCCCACCCTTTTTTTTTGCTGTTTGAATCAGTCAACGCGTGAACATCGTGCTTTTTTATCGACGAATACCAGCACGCCACGTCAGCAGTGTACCGTTACACAATAACGGTAACCGTGGCACGGTGAACGGGGTTTGCAACGGTTACTTTTTTTTGCTTTAAATTCACGTTTTTGCTTCACCATTTCGCCATTTCTCATCTCCTCTCTCTATACTTCTCCATTTTCACCTTCTTGCTTCACACAAACGCCGCGCCACGTCTAAGAGAAACTGGCGGCCGTCCGGGCTTACCGTGACACGGGAACGGCAACTGTGCCACCGCGGTTTTGCATTCCCCCCCCCCCTTTTTTTTTTTTTTTTTTCTGCTGCGAGCCGCTGCTGTTAATTTTTGCTGCTGCTGTTGTTGTCTTCCGTCGGAGCTGCCGTCAGGTTCACATGAGCTCCGTCGCCTTTTGAGATTACCGTGACATGGGACAGCCTCGCCGTGTCACGGATTCTGCTGACCGTGTCGCGGCGGTCTGCTGGTGGCCGGAGCTTTTTCGAGCTTTTCGGGATCGAATTTTCACCAATTTTGTTGTAATTTCTTGCTATCTTCCTCATTTTCGACCCTCTACAAGCATCCATGTAAGTTTCCTTTGATTTTTGTCTTGAATTTGCTTCACATAAGTAATTCCATGAAAAACCCTTAAAAATCGATTTGGGGGTTTTTGATTTTTAAGGTTTTATGTTGAAATTCTTTCCATGATTTTACTTGTATATGTATGTATGTGTGTTTGTGAGGAATTTGAGACAAAAATTGCATGATTTGATGGAGAATTGAGCAAATCACCATTTTTGGGTACTACTTTGTGAAATAATGTTCATGTTACTCTTTTGTTCTTGAAATGGTGAAAAAATGGTGGTGAATCTTGATGTATTGATTCATACTTTGCATATGTACTATATTGTCATGGAGAACATAGTATCATGCGGCTAGGAGAACTGTAGTATTAGTTTGTCATGGAGAAACTAAATACCATAATTTTGTCAATTTTTAGCCTGGAGGTAAAAATTTAGCATATAATTCAATAAACAACTAAATAACTTAGGAAATGATGCTAAGTATTTAGATTTTTATTTTCTATAAATATGCAACTTTTATTAAATGTCTTAGGAAATGATGCTAAGTCATTTAGATTTTGATAATAGCATGCCTAGGCGACGAGATTGCGATCTTTCTACCCACGGCCGGCGTCGGGCTTTTCGGGAGGACACTCCCACCGTTCCTGAGGGCATGGACGACGAGGTCTTAGAGTCCGAGCCTCGGACTTCTACGAGTAGGGGTAGGTGGTTTCCACCTCCGTGGACTCCAGACCAGTTGGTTTTCTGCCGTGAAAACCATGTCTCTCATCGCCCACTCTCCGGCATAGTCGATGGCACGCTTCGCCAACATGGTTCCGGAGCCGGCGATTTGATCCCTCGACTTCACCAGGTCATTACGAGGGATCCTGCTACGAACGCCCTATGGGAATCGGCTGACTTAGTAGATTTCTACACGGCGGTTGTAGGGTTTCGCAGCCCCCGGGGTTGCGGCGTGACGGTCGTTCGCGCATTGTTGGAGTATTTCTGGGATACTACCAACACATTTCATTTTGCTTGGGGGGAGATGACGGTGACCCCTCTAGACTTCAGCATGATTAGCGGGCTGCGCTTCACCGACCGGGCTGTAGGTCAGATGTCCGATCTATCTTGGGGATTGGCTGAGGCAGCTGATTTGTTGGGTCCGATCGTTCAGCACATCAGGACTCGACCAGTGTCTCGAGGTGGTCCTCGGAGTGGACGATCGGAGCTGGCTTCAGTTCTAGCTCGTGGCTTTGAGATGGAGGATACGACGGCTGAGCAGCGGGTGCGGATCTTCATCCTGATCCTGATCTCTATGACCCTCTCTCCTGATAGGAGTTCACGCGTACTCCTTTGCTACCTCCCCTCTTTGGCCAGGATCCATGAGATAAGGTCCTATAGCTGGGTTAGTCTTGGGTACGCGGATCTTCTTTTATCTCTACGTCATGGCTGTCGGCAGCTGAATGACGAGTCTCCCATCACCGTCTATGGTCTGTGGAGAGTCGTAGAGGTGATGATCTTTTCTCTTTTTGTTTCACTTTAGTTTGTTCGCCTCATGTGCTAAAGATTACTTTCATCGCAGCTATGGTTCTACGAGTACTTCCCAGGCTTGGCTCTTCGCCGGCGTCGCGGAGCGGTCCATGATTTCCCTGCCGGGGCCAGCTGGCGTGACCGAGGAGAGTCGCGGGTGGAGTCCGTCCCGGCACTGCGTGGGCTACTACGCCGAGGCACCTCTTCTGTTGGCGTAAGGATTAGTTTTGTTGCGTTTTTTTCCTTCTGATGTTGTTTCCGTTGTTTCACGCCAACTTTTTATGGTTTCCAGGTTCCCATTGATGTCCAGTATCGTCCTTGGGCCGGGATGACTGATCTACCTAAGGCCCTGCGTCTTTCAGCGTACCGTACCATTTTGGTTGGTACCGGACGCTTTGTCTGGTATTTGGGGGAGCGAGTCGTCCGTCAGCATAGAGGCGATCGCTTTGTGGTGCCCTCATCTCCACCAGAGTCGATGCTGGACTCCCGCTTGATCAGCTAGTTGATCAACAGGGAAGAGCGCTATACTCTTCCATGGCAGGAGCTGGTTCACATGGAGAGTGACTATGCGCGGGACTTGCTTCCCTCTCTGGCTCCTCCACCCCGTCTTCCTGAGGTATGATTTCTTTTGAGGATCTTCTTTACTAGTCTCTGTTTTAAATAGTCGAATAACTTGATTATTCGATCATATTTTCAGACGACCATCCGCCCTGTGGGGAGGATCGAGATTCCTCCTCAGTTTGTCCGCTATCCAGGGCCGATTGGTATCACTGAGGACCATATTGCTGACGCGCCAAAGGGTTACAGACAGGCGCAGGAGTCTCTGCCCGAGGTCTTTGAGCCGGTGAGTTTTCTTCGACGCATTATCCACCCTTTTAATACTTCTTGTTACTGACTTTTCTTTATTTTATCCTCAGCCTAACCGCCCGGAGATGATGGGATTCATGAAGCTGGTGGACGCCCTGAAGTATTGCATCATCAAGCTTCGGCGTGGTGCGAGTTGTCGGAGCTCTAGCGACGTTCTTGAGGTATTATTCATTTCTACCATTTGTTTTATTTTGTATTGTTGACACCTTTTGATTTTGTATCTTTCAGGAGCGACGGAGGTCCCGCTCGCGCTCGAGGCCTAGAGGCTCGGACGAGGAGGAGCTTGGTCGTGGTAGACGATCTCCTGAGGCTCACCGGCGTTCTCATTTTCAGCGAGAGCCTCAGACTACTCAGCCATTTCAGGAGGCTCAGTGGCAGCAGCCTCAGTCTTCCCAGCGCTTTCCGGGCCAGAGTCAAGGGCAGCGAAAGTCGTTTTCACAGCCTCTGCAGCCTGAGTTTGGGTCTGTTTTGACTCCCTTGGATCCTGGTTCGTTTTCAGCTCCATTGTCCGGGATTCCTCCACCGCTGTCGGGCTTGTTCTCGGTTCCGATGTATGGGACGATGCCTTCACCGACGATTCTAGTGTTTTTGGGCCAGTCTACACCGTTTTCCGACTGGACGGGTCCTGCCTTGAGCTTGGCTACTGCCGGGGCTACAGGGACTAGTAGGGATACTACTCCCCGTACTCGGATGGTGGAAGGACTCTTCGGCTCGCCTTTCCCATATGCACAGGGTGGAGACGATACTGATTCTGGCTCTAGGGACTTTTGACCGAGGGTTTTTATTTGTACATACTAGACACTTGACATGTTTATTTATTACGACTCTTTGTACATTATTTACGGTTTATGTATTTATTATTGTGTGTTAGTGTGTGTTTGAGACTCCTTGTGTGTGATTGTGTGTTTATTTACGACGCGACGAAAAAAACATAAGTGGAGTAATGGAGGGTACCGACCTTCCCCAAAAGAAAAAGAAATAAAAAGACAAGCAAAAATAAAATTACCCTCCCCAAAAGAAAAAGAAATAAAAAGATAAGCGAAGATAAATAAAAATACCTTCCCCACAAGAAAAAAAGAAATAAAAAGACAAGCGAAAATAAATAAATAAAATTACCTTCCCCAAAAGAAATAAAGAAAAATAAATAAAGTGATGAATAAATAAAATAAAGATAATAATAATAATAAGAATATAGATAAAAAAAAAGGTGAGAAGTTTATTAGAAATAAAACTCTCAAAAAACTGGAAAATAAACGGTCAAGATAAAATACTATAAAAAATCCGGATAGATACGGGAAAAGATGAAAAAAGAAAACGCGTAAAGTGCCGTGATACGGCACTGTGTACCGTGTCACAGCAGAGCTTGCCGTGTCACGGCAAAAGCTCCCGTGGCACGGTGGAAGTTCCCGTGTCACGGGACGCGTATTATTCAGCGGTGTGTTTTACGCGTATGAAAAGATAAATTCTGGGCAGTTTCGAGCGCTTTTGGTATAAAATAAGACCAGATTATTCATGATATGCATAATTACGAAACACAAAAATAATTTAGAATTTCATATTTCAATAATCATGTCTCAGAATTTTGATAATACATTGCGTGACTGGTCTTATTCTTTGACCAATGCTGAAAAAAGAGAGTTAGAATTATTTCATGTCAGGGGTTTGCTAGCCCTGCGACACGTAGCTATTGAACATGATTTTTTTAGGGCAACATTAGATTATTGGAGTCCAGAAACACACTGTTTCAAATTTGAATATGATGAAATCTGTCCTCTGCCGGAGGAATTTGGTGCAATATTTGGATTTCCTTCTAGAAATCTTATTGCCATGCCTACCCTACGTGAATATTATTACCAAGATTTTGAACGCCACCTGAATCTAACAGATCCAGATTTAAATAGAATTGTGTGTGGTAATGAAGTAGACTTAGAAAAACTTGCTAATTTATATTTTAATCGCCCCATCTCTGAGTCTTATCATGTATATCGTAGAAGGGCATATATTTTTTGCATGTTTATCAAGCTTCTATTTGCAAACGGTAGGGTAGGACATGCTTGTCTAGCGTCTGTGCTTGAGCATGTCGAATCCGGGAGATCTCCTATGCCGACGTGTCTTGGAGAAACATTTCGTGGCCTCGACGAGGCAAAAGCTGACCGGAAAGCCATCAGGAAGGGCTCTCTGGTACTACTGCAGGTAAAAACACGCTCCGAATAGCCCCCGTGACACAAAAGAGGCACCGTGTCACGGTGGGTGTTTGCCGTGACACGGTTAAACCTGCCGTGTCACGGGAATCTGCATTTTTTTTTCTGTTTTTGCAGATTTGGTTGATGGAGAGTTTGGAATTATTTGAAGCCCCCGACGATATTGAAAAATATGGCCCTAAAGACCTAGTCCGCAGGAAAAAGAATTACTCTGCGAACATGTCGTATGAAGATTGGAAAAATTTCTTTGCAAAGAGGGAATTTTCCATTCGTTGGGTGGTGCCTTGGTGGAGGCTTACTAGGATGGTTGGCACGAATGAAACTCCATATTGCCGTGTTCCTAGTATCTCAAAACTGACCTTTATTGTCCCTCTCGACTGATGCGGCAGTATGGACTTGAACAAGTAATTCCACGCTATAACGACAATCCTCGTGAAGTATCGTTGCATGAAAGTAACGTTCACAAGTACGAGGCTTATTGGATTGGAAGACCTTTGTGGACCGTTTCTGCAAGTGACCAGGCTCCTCCTCCTTTATCTAGTGCATATAAGGCATGGTTGAACCCTAGAAGTAGGAGGGAACGATTCGGATCACGCAAGTCTGATGTGAAGAGTCGTCTTGGAAATAAGAAAGCTCCTCCTAAAGATCGTCTAGGTCCGAGAACACAAGGGATTGAGTTTAAGACTCCTATGATGCCAAGAAAGAAGAATTATGTGAAAGGAAAGGGTAAAGAAAAGATGGTGTATAGGGAGAAACAACCGAAAAAGTTCAAGAAAGGTGAAAGGGGTGAAAGTTCGACTAGGGGTGTGACGGTTCGGGCTACGAAAGACACATTAATGGTGAAGGCCGACCTAATTGACCAAGAGAAGGATGTTCCTAAAGAGAAGAGAGATTAGATCAATAGTGCTTTGCTTTTTATGATTTATAATTTTTATTTAAAATAAGGCATATGATGCCAATACTTGTAGTCGCATTTATTTTAATAATAGCACATTTATTTCAGCCTTAAAAATAAAAATTACAATGACTTTTATTTATTATTTATTTATCCGAGTCAAGGAGTCGGACGCAATGGAAGAACGAAAATAAAAACTCGAATAATGAATTCGCAACGAATGCGCCACTATTCTAAAAATAAAGGGTCCGATTGCTATTCGGGCTCGTGCTGAGGTAAATTCGACTCAGTTCAGCGCCAAGGGGATTCGCCGTTCGACTCTAGCGGCGGCTTTTGAGGATGATGCGACCACCCGAGAGCAGCGAGTGCGCATCTTTCTGCTTATCTTGCTGTCAGGGACGTTCTCCTCTGACAAGGGTAGTAGAGTGCTGCTTTACTACCTACCTGCAGTCCGTGATCTACACTTGATCAGGACTTATGACTGGGCCAACTTGGCGTATGCTGACTTTGTTCGAGCGTTACGAGACTCGTGTTGACACCGGTCCTTCACGGGGAACGTCGCTCTGTCCGGTTTCTGGAGAGTCGTAGATGTATACTTTATTTCCCATAAAGTTTAGCTCTAAGCTTTGGTTTAGCATTTGCTAATATTTTTTGTCTTTCGTAGATCTGGTTCTACGAGTACTTTCCCTTAGTTGCGCCGGCGAGACCGTCGCCGCGCAGGTTTCCAGTGAGTACCGCTTAAGGAGGCCGCCGCGCTGGGATGTCTATTGCTTATGTCCGAGATCAGATCATCTCGGTATGGTTCTTTGCATATTTGAACACTTTCGTATTACCTTTGGTAGATTCTTATCTGGTAGGCATTCTTTGTAGGAGCCTGACGTGCAGTACCGGCCGTGGATCGGCTTGGTTGTCCCTGGGTTAGCCGCGCAGTATACCGCCGAGCGTCGCTATTTCTTAAGGACATATGGAGCAGTTTCATATCTTGGAGAGAGGGTTGCTATTCAGCATTCCTCGGACACTTTCGTCGTTCCTTCTCCTGCGCTGCGTCGCATGTTCAATGGCGCGAGGTTGGTTAGCATGTCAGAGAGAGCTGGTACCCCTTGGCGATCTTATACGATCACTGGGCGGTGCTATGAGGAGGAGCTAATGCCGTTATTAGCTCCAGTCCCTGAACTGGCTGAGGAGGTGGCGGTATGATTTCCATCTTTTACCTTTGGTTAAGTAGCCCCCAAGTAATGTTTTACTAACTTTGATTTGCTTTTGTCAGGCTGGACCTACTGAGTTTGTGCCACCTCGTATGTCCATCCATTATCAGGGGACATACGGGCCGATCGAGGAGATGATTCCTCCGGCTCCTGAGGGTGAGCGCTTCGTGGAGCGATCAATTCCTCGTCACTAGACTTGGGTAAGCTTTATTTATTTGCAATTTTGTTCATATATGTTATGCATCATTACCGACTTTATTTCTTTGACAGTTCTCGCCGGAGTAGGTCACGACGATGGCACGGTGCATAGATGCCTTCCGGAGCCAGCTCGTTCGGATGAGGAATGTGGCTACGTGTCGCCGCGACGACGCCGTTCAGGAGGTAGTTTCCCTTCTTATTTTTGCATTAATGCTTCTATTTTGATTGTTTATGACTTAGTTTCTTCTTTCAGGGTCAGCCCATTCCTTCTCGTACTCGGGCGAGACCTGAGGTGCGGAGAGAACCGATGAGGTCTAGCTCGAGACGTCGCCATACTGGTTCTGGCGGTCGGGGTGGCGTTCTGAGGGTGCACATGCTGCGCCGGTAGGCCAGGGAGAGGCTACCTCGGCTCTTAGAGGTGGTGGGATGTACGAGGTCGGCTCATCATCGCAGCAGCCTCCGCAGCCTCAGCCTCAGGTTGATCTTGGGTGGACGGGTCCTGAGCTGAGTTTTCCGCCTCCCGAGGAGACTGGAGCTGGAGCTGGAGCTGGTGGAGAGGTTACTCCTCGTACTGCGCAGTTTTATGACATGATGGGTGTACGTCCTCCGGCGCCGTAGTTTATTCCTGTGCTTTTTTATTTTGACTTTGTATAGAACTTTGCCTTTATTTAGACTCATTTATTAGACATATTTGTATATACATACCACTATGAGTTTATTTATTTAACATTTATTTATTTTTTCATTTTTTATGTGCATGTTTGTTTGTGCAAAGAATGGTGTGTGCAAAGAATTGTGATAATTACTAATTTTGCGCAAAAATTCTGTCATTTTTATTATTGATGGAGGGTATCTGACTTTCTCCCCTAAAAAGAAAAAAAAATAAAAAAGTAAAAAATAAAAAAAGAAATATTGGATTTACAAAAACTTAAAAATTAAGTCCAGAAAATAATATAATTAATATGATTGATATATTAATTAAGAAAAAGGGAAAAATATAATTAGAAAAAGGGTATAAAAAGCATAAAATATCGAAAAGTCATTGTTCAGACTCGAGTCAGGCAAAAAACGCGGTTTTGAAAAGCTCGTATGATAAGACACGTCAGCGCCATCTGGCGCCACACGTTTCGGGTTAGCGCCAGACGCTAACTCTTAGCGTTTGGCGCCAGGCTCTGGCGTCAGGCGCCAATGTTTGGCGTCTGGCGCTGATGAGCGCTGACTCCAAATCCTTTCCGGATTGATACCGTGCCGATTTTGTGCATAAATTACCCCCTGCTCAGCCGATTTTCTTCATAATTTTAGCAGATTAAATATAACCTTAGCTTTTGAAAAAAATAATAATCATGTCTTTAGTCTGTAAGAGTTTCACCAACTTCACTCATGAATGGTGTCGGTCTCTAACTGCCAAGGAGAGAAAAGAGTTGGGGTATTTATGGTGTCAAGGGGGTAGATCTTGATGTAGACTTTATCATACCGCCTTAGATTATTGGGATGTGGATACTCATTGTTTTAGATTAGGGTGTGATGAAATTAGCCCTTTGCCGGAAGAATTTGGTGCTATATTAGGTTTCCCTGCATTAGATCTTGCAGTAATCCCTAGAATAAATTAATATTATTATAAGGATTTTGAGCGCTTCTTTAATTTAAAAGACAAAGATCTAACAACTATAGTAGATGGTAGCATCGTTAATTTGAAAGAATTTGCTCGCCATTATTTTGAAAGACCTTATTTTGAGTCTTTTCATGTTTATAGAAGAAGGGCTTTTCTTTTTTGCATGATTAATCAATATCTTCTCACTAGTGGTAGAGCTAATGAGGGTCAAGCAATCATATCAATTGTTTTGGAGCAGATTGAATCTGGGAGAAATCCAATGCCATCAATTGTTGGAGAGACTATGCTTAGTCTTGATGAATTGAAAAGAAATCCAAAAGCACCTTTTCAAGGCTCTCCAATTTTATTACAGGTAGAAAAATAATTTTTTAATTACAGAAATCAAAAACATATTTTTGTATAGTAAAATTAATTTATTTGCATTGATTTTTTTTTACAGATTTGGCTAATGGAAAGACTAAAATTAATTAGTCCTCCGAATAATGTTGAAAAATATACTCCAAATTGCTTTGTGAGAAGGAAGAAACGCTTCTCTAAGATGGGGCGCCATGAATGGAAGAAGGTCTTTGCCTCTTGCAACCTTGCCATCAAGTGGGTCAGCCCTTGGTGGAAAATAGAAAAGATGATTGGTGTCAACAAGCAACCCTTCTGCCGTCTTCCAAGCTTGTTCAGGATGACTTTTTATTATCCCTGCAGGGTAAAAAGGCAGTACGGTCTGCTTCAAACAATTCCTTCCGGGGATCTTCGTCGTCCCTATGAATTTCCTGTCTCTCAAGAAGTAGACAAATTTGATGCTTATTGGAGCGCTAGACCTTTATGGGAAGTGATCACCTAAAAGGTTCCTCCTTCCTTGCCCAATGATGTGAAGAAGTGGCTTCTGAAGAAACCTTCAAAGGACATGAAGAAAAATCAGAGTAAAACTGATGTGAAGAGTCGTCTAGGTGACAAAGTGATTATCGTTAAGGAACGCTTGGGTGAAAAGGTTGAGTTCAAAACACCTACAATGCCTAGGAAGAAGAGCTCTACGAAGGATAAAGGGAAGAGAAAAGCTAACACTTCAGAGAAGAAGGCTTGGGTAGAGAAGAAACATGGAGTCCTAGCTAAGGGAGAAACTATTTACTCCAAAATTGAATGTAGGTCCTCTAAAGGATGCCTACTAGCTAAAGTTATGGATGAAGAAGAGGATACAGACAAAAATGGGAAGAGAGCAAAGAAGGAGGAAAAAGATTAAAGCATTGCTTAACTTTCAATTATTAGACTTAGTTTTAAATTTAATGTTAATTTATTTAAGCTTTATTTAAATTCCATCAATAATGTAATTGTTAGTTTATTTTATTAATGAAATTGCAGCTCTTTTTTTTTTTTTTTTTTTTTAATTAAATCATCTCCTTTAAATTTAATTTATTAAAGCAATGAAAACTGAAAATATAATTTGTCAAAAATTTTTTCGATTACGGAAGTCGAAAATTTTCCGAAAACACCGAAATATTCCCAGGTACTTTGCAGAAAAATGGCGCCGCGCTTTTACGACTGGCGCCAGCTGCGGCAGTCTGGCGTCAGGCGACAGACATTGTCGTTTGGCGCTAAGGTTAATCGGTTGGCGACAGGGTTTTTTTCGTGACGCCGATGCTTCGTCGTATTTCTATCAAATTTATTTTTAAATCTGGGATGCGAGGTTTGCAAAAAGTAAAGTGGTCGCACCTGTAAAGGGTAGCTTACGTATACTTTCTTAAGGAATCAGGCCAAACGTAGCTCTCTTGAGTATCCTACTCAAGTTATTATGGGTAGTACTTTTTAAGTTGGTCAAGATTTTTCATGTTCGAGAACTCATTGCCATCCATATCAGTTAATTTTGCTGCGCCTCCTGATAGGATTGTTTTGACAATATAGGGTCCAGACCAATTACGCCTAAATTTCCCCCTTGGATCTAAAACATTCTTCCTTAATGCTTTTAACACCAAGTCTCCTACTTTGATGTTTCTTGTCTTGACCTTCTTATTAAAATGTCTAGCCATACGAGTTTGATAGCACTGAGTATGATGTAGAGCTTCTAGTCGTTTTTCGTCAAGTAAAATTAGCTCCTCATATCTCTCCCTGGTCCATTCAACTTCATCAATTTTGCTTTCTAATGCAATGCTTAGAGATGGTATCTCTAGCTCTACAGGTTGTACGGCATCCATTCCATAAACTAAGGAAAATGGCGTATTTCCTGTTGATGTGCGAATTGACGTGCGATAACCCCACAATGCGAAGTGGAGTTTGTTAGGCCAATCCTTGTAATTTTCTGTCATTTTCTCGATGATAGTCTTTAAATTTTTATTAGCCGCTTCGACTGCTCCGTTTTCTTGAGGTCTATAAGGAGAAGAGTGATGGTATTGAATGCCATATTTTTGTAACAATTCTTCACACTCAGCTTGAAAGTGAGTTCCATTGTCACTTATCATTTCATGTGGGACTCCATATCGACAAATAATATTTCTTTCGATAAAGAGTGCTACATGTTTTGCACTGAGTTTAGCGTATGATTGTGCTTCGACCCACTTTGTGAAGTAATCAATTGCTACTAGGATATATTCGTGACCTCCTGTTCCTGGGGGAGTGATTTTACCAATAATGTCAATTCTCCATGTAGAAAATGGCCATGGCGAAGTGTAGGTGTAGAGTAGAGATGGAGGAATATGTTGTAGATTGGCGTAAATTTGACACTTAGGGAATCTTTTTACGTATTGATGACAATCCCTATTCATGGTAGTCCAATAGTATCCTTCTTGCATTATCTTTTGGACTAGCATTTTTCCATTTACGTGAGTTCCACAAATTCCTTCGTGGACTATCCTCATTGCTCTTTGAGCATCCTTTTTTCCTACACATAAGAGAGTTCGACCCTTAGGTACCCTTTTGTGCAACTCGTTGTCTATGAGTACGTATTGGGTAACTAAGAGTCTTAATGCTCGTTTTTCTCTTTTGTCAGCATGGGGAGGGTATTCTCCTTTGGTGACATAATTAAGTATATCCGTATACCACAGTTCTTCTTCTTCTTCTTCTTCTTCTTCTTTATCTTGGATCACTTCATCATCTTCTATAGCTTGAATATAGGCCAGTTTATGCCTCTTTTCTATAGTTAGAGGCATTTGCTCAATTTCTGTAGGAATCCTAACCATTGAGTCTAGTCTTGCTAAGGCATCAGCAAATTGATTTCCCTCTCTAGGTAGATACGTGTATTCCACCTTCTCTAACTGATTAGTGAGAGTTTCCAGATAAGTTTGGTAAGGGGCTAGAATTTCGCTCCTTACTTTCCATTTCTTAGAGATTTGATTGATGATCAATGAAGAGTCTCCGAATATTCGTAATTTTTTCACTCACAATGCCAAAGCTGTTTCAAGGCCTACCACGCATGCTTCGTATTCAGCAGCGTTGTTAGTAACATCGAAATCTAGATTTATGGATATTGGTACATTTTCTTCTTTAGGTGATACTAGTAATACTCCAACGCCACATCCTTTTTAGTTTGAAGCTCCATCGAAGTATGAGGTCCAAATATCATCCTCCGTGACCATCAAGTCTTCGTTTGGAAATTCATTGTCGTGTATTGGCGTCGAATCTTCTATTGGAAAGTCTGCTAGAAAATCTGAAACCACAGATCCTTTGATAAATTTTTGAGGCATGAATCTTACATCGAACTGGGCTAATTTGACTATCCATCTTGATATACTCCCATTGAGTGTAGACTTCTCGAATAGATACTTAAGTAGATCCAATCGAGAAACTACGAAGACTGTATGCACTAGCATGTAATGTCTTAAGTTGGTTGTGGCCCACACCAATGCGAGGCACAATTTCTCAAGTGGTGTATAGCGTACTTCATACTCGAGCATCTTTTTGCTTAGATAGTAGATTGCATTCCCTTTGCCTTCTACTTCTTGTGTGAGCATGGCTCCCGTTGTTTTTTTTGGTGACTGTCAAGTACAACCTAAGAGGTATTCCTGGAAGTGCTGGTGCCAATATGGGAGGATTTGCAAGACTGGCTTTGATCTTTTCAAAGGCTTTTTGACACTCGTCATCCCATATTACCGGTACATTCTTTTTAAGCTTTTTGAATATTGGTTCACATATTGTTGTCAATTTTGATATGAACCTGCTTATGTATTACAACTGGCCAATAAATCCTCGAATTTGTTTCTCGGTTTTGGGCGGTGGTATTGACATGATTGCCTTGATCTTGGTTGGGTCTATCTCTATTCCTCTAGAGCTTATGACATATCCCAAAAGCTTGCCTGAGGTGACTCCAAAAGCACACTTAGATGGATTCAACCTCATGTTGTATTTTCTTAGCCTTTCGAAGAATTTTCTCAAGGCTATTTGATGGCCTGGGCGATCTTTTGACTTCATAATCATATCGTCCCATATACCTCAACTTCTTTGTGCATCATGTCATGGAGCAAGGCAGTCGCTACTCGTTGGTAAGTAGCACCCGCGTCTTTCAACCCGAGTGACATTACCGTGTAGTAGTAAGTACCCCATGGTGCTATGAAGGTTGTTTTCTCCATGTCTTCTTCCGCAATGAGAATTTGATTGTATCCCGCGTATCCATCCATGAACGAGAGAAGTGCATGATTCACTATATTATCTACCAGAATATCGATGTGTGGTAAAGGGAAGTCGTCCTTTGGACTTGCCTTATTTAGATCTCGATAGTCGACACACATTCTTACCCTTCCATCCTTTTTTGGAACTGGGACGACGTTGGAGACCCATTCGGGGTATTTGGATACCTTGATAAAACCTGCAGTTATTTGTTTTTGAACTTCTTCTTTTATTTTAAGAGCTACGTCGGGTTTTATTCGACACAACTTTTGTTTTACAGGTTTCATTCCTGGAATTAGCGGTATGGTGTGTTGCTCTATTTCTCTATTAATGCCTCGCATATCTTCATATGTCCAAGCGAATACATCGATGAATTCTTTAAGTAAATTAATTAAATCGGCTCTTTCTTGTTCATTAAGTGTTAATCCAATTTTAACTTCTCTTTTATTGGTTGAATCATTTAAGGTATCGACCGTCTAAGTTTCCTCAATTATCGATGTTTTCTTTTCAAGTGTTTCCATTGCTTTGATAAGTTCTTTTTCATTTTCATTTTTAGTTAAGCAATGCTAGTCATCTTGGGTTAAAGAAAAGCACGAGGAGTAAGAGGAAGAAGACATATTATTAAATTCAAAAATCATTACATCGAAGAGAGATATGTCCTCAGGGACTTGATTGCTAACTATCCTAGGGGAAGAGATAGAAAAGGAGGGTTCTACAACTAAGGATTTAGATGACTCTATAGGAAAAGACTCTAACTCTTCGAACATCCGTCCTTGCCCCGTCGTAATGGAGATTTTCCTTCCGCTTGAAGTAGTCACCTTGACTGTCTTGCGCCACCCTTGTAGTGATCCTTCCGCTGGAGTGATGAACTTTGAGGGATAAAAGCTTTCGCTTTGTAGGACCGTTTGGATGAGCGAGGAGTTATCCTCTATTTACGTCGGCTCATCTTTTTATCGCCCAAATAGTAATCCCATGACATTAAAGTAAAAGCATGGTGGAAAGAGGGTGATCCCATCGTAAGAGGTACTCTCCTTAAATGCCCATGGCCCTTTAAAAGCCTAGGACTTTACACTTGTTAGGGTGTATTAGGATTTGAATTCCTGACTGTTTGGGGGACCTTGAATTAGAAATAATTCTATCATACACGCTTTTTTGCAAGGAACAAGTAGGAGTCGCCAATGAGTTTTAGGAAAACCCATAAACCTCGTTCATGCCTTTCTCCCAAGTAGAATTTAAGGGATATTTAGCATGAATTATAAGTTTACCCATGCCCAAATTGGTCTACATAAACCAGAAATGAGTTCGGGAGCAAGGGTACCAAAATAACGTTCCCTTTAGAGGGGAATCGCGATCCTAGCCCTAGTGCGGCCTCTACTAGCTCTTCCTTTGCACAATTTCATCAACAAACAATATATGCAACGTGATACCTAAAACTATGTTAATTGATTTTATTTACACACATTAACTCACGTAAGAATTACATCGTAAGGTCGTTATTCTTATTTAATTAAATTCGTGAAAAGAATAAGAAAATAAAAAATATTCGACTTGGCTTAAGTGATCAACCAACAATTATTTTATTCAATTCTAATGTTTATTTAACGAAAGATACTATGTGAATTGATTAATTAATTATTTTAAAGGTGATCAAACAACACTAATTAATTAATTAAGGTTCTTTCACTAGTAGAAAATATCAAAAAGGCACCCCCTAATTGGCACCGGTCCAGTCCAAACCGGTGCCAAAAATGGCCTACAAAATTGGTGGGAAGCTGAACCAGAGTAAAAGGCACCGGTTCACTTCAAACCGGTGCCAAAATCATAAAGGCCACCGGTTTGAACCGGTGCCTTTGTGAATCGGGCCTTTAATTATTTAAAAAAAAAACCGACCATTAATTATAACCCTAAATCACTCTGCCTCTTCTCTCTGCTCTCACTCCGCCTCTTCTTTCTCCTCTGCTCTCCCTTCTCCTCTGCTCTCCCTTCTCTCTCCTCTAGATCTCCTTCATTCCCAATCTCTTCTCTTTCTCTTTCTCTTCGAGCATCTCCGCAACAACAACAACAACACCACCGCAACAACAACAACAACACCGCAAAGCCGCCGCCACCACATCATCACCACCACAAAGTTTGACGGCCGCCGCAAATCCCACCGACATCAACATCAACAACAATTTCTGGGTATAATTTATACGAGGTTAGGATTTAATTTGATTTTAATCGATTTTGTTGGATTTAATTTAGGGTTTAAAGTAATCAATTTTGGATTTTAATCAATTTTTCTGGGTTTATTTAATCGATTTTTGGATTTTAATTCGATTTTTGTGGGTATAATTATCCAAATTTAATGGGTTTTTTATTTTATTTCGATTTGTTCTCGTTTTTTCTGGGTTTAATTTTGGGTTGAGTAATCAATTTTAATTACATGCATGTGTTTTTTTTGGGTTTTTTTTAATTACATGCATGTGTTGTTTTTTTGGTATAATTTATACAAGGTTATGGTTTAATTTATAAGTTTAATTCGATTTTAATCGATTATGTTGGATTGAATTTAGGGTTTAAGTAATCGTTTTGGATTTTAATCGATTTTTCTGGGTTTATTTAATCAATTTTTGGATTTTAATTCGATTTTTGTGGGTATAATTATCCGAATTTAATGGGTTTTGTATTTTAATTCGATTTGTTCTCGTTTTTCTGGGTTTAATTTTGGGTTGATTAATCAATTTTAATTACATGCATGTGTTTTTTTGGTATTTTTTTTAATTACATGTATGTGTATTTTTATTTTATTTTGAGTTTCTGGGTTGTTTTTTTTTTTCGGGGATTTTGTATTTTTTTTCAATTTTATTTTTTATAATTTTGTGTTTTCTGCGTATAATTATCTGAATATAATCGTTTTTGTTTTTTTTTTCAATTTTCAGTTCGTGAGTTATCTTCGTCGAAAATTGGTGGCCGATACTTTGCTTCTGCAATTCAGCTACTGAGCTCGTTCGTCGAATATGAATTAATGTTATACTTTGCTTCTGCCATTTGGTTTTTTTTTTTTGGGCAAGTGTAAAACTACTGATTATAAATTTCAATTATATTATGTATTAATGTATTATGTAACATTTTGGTGATTATGAATTTCAATTATATTTGGTGTGTTATTACTGATTATGAATTAATGTTATAATTGGTGTTGTATTAGTTTTCTGCCAATTTTCAAGTGAACAAAGAACAAGAACAAAAACAAAACAAAACAAAAAAAAAAAAAAAATAATAATAATTTTGGGCAGTTTTGGCACCGGTTAACCGGTGCTAAAACCAATGAAATAAATATTTTGGTTCATTTTTGGCACCGGTTAACCGGTGCCTAATTGGATATATGGCACCGGTTTTGAACCGGTGCTAAAAAAGGGGTATTTGGCACCCCCCACATAGGCAGCGGTTCAAACCGGTGCCTTAGATCGGGTTTGAACCGCTGCCAAAGCACTTTTTTCACCTAGTGTTTTAAACAAGAAAATAAATGTTATTTAACTAAGTGCTCGAGAATTTACCACTTCTCTTTGCTAGATCTCCATTTAGAACACTTATGGATTCCTTCTTGTTGAGGAACCTCCACCGTAGGAACAAAGTATCAAAGGGGTGAGTGTTTAGGACAAGAGGGTTAGGAAGCACAAGTTCACAAGTATTCTGTTAGCATTTTTGGTTATTTTTCTGTGTGTTTAAGCCTCGGATTAGGGTCTTAAGTATAGGGAATGATTAGGTTTAGGGTTAAGAGCATTCTGCCGCAGCAGATGTCGCGCGCAACTGGATGAGTTGCGCGCGGCTATCGCGCGCAAGTGAATAAGTCGCGCTTGGAATATGCGTGCAACTATTTGTCTTGTGCGCAGCTCTATGGTAAGATTCGATTTTCCAATATTTTGATATTCTGAATCTTTCGCGAGCGCATCTCCAGAAGTTGCGCAGAGTGCTGCGCGCAGCTGAATAAGTTGCACGCGACAGCTGATCGCGACTTTGTGAGATGCACACAACATTTTCCGCGGCAGCTTAAATTTTAAGCTAGACGCTCCTAAATCCGCCATTATTGGGTTTTAAGCACGGGCTTAAGCCTAATTATGATCGGGTTTAGTTAATTGGACCTTGTATTGGCCTTGTTCTTTTATTCGGGCTAGTCTTTTGTGTTTTGTGGCTTAACTAGTTATCTATAAGTATTCTTCACTTTGATCCAACACAAAATGGCTTTATTTATCGTCATTGCACTTCCTGTCGGGACAGGAGGCCAAAAGTAGATGACTACAGTTATCCCCCACTTTGATCGACACTAGGATAGACGATGATCAAAGTAGTCAAGGAAAAATTCGAGACTTTTTCTGCGAAGTTCTCTAAGGTTAGAGAATATTTCAGTAATGTTTAAGGATGTCGAAACAATCCTCGGTTTGCTAAGTGTTTTAACAAGTAGCTATTAAGGCTAGAGAAAGTTTTCCCTAGTCTTAATGCGCTAAAGAATCTAGATTGATTCTTTGCAATTGTAGAATACTTTTACAAGTAAATGTATTCTGGGTGATGTCAAGTCATGAGAAGAGATCGGTTTTAGAAAGAATAAAAGGGGATGATTTCCTCTCAATCATGTCATCGTTGGTCTAAAGTCCCTCGATATTTCATTGAAACTTTAGCCTGACTTTAACAAAGTAAAAAGAACGAAAAAGGGTTTTTGATATTCGAACCGAAAAGGGTCCGGCATTCGAGCCGGGTTCGGTATTCAAACCGGATGTCCACTAGATATAAATACATGTCTCAGGACTGGAGGCATATATCCAAATCCAGTGAGAGGGAAGAAAGTCAGCAACTCTCTCAGCAGTTTTATCCACAAGATGAGTACACGTGTCTCAGGACTGGGGGCACGTGACTACATGGGTGCGACATTGTCTCCTCTCTCTTTATAGAGGGGGTGGACGGACACCCTAACTGTCCGGTAAGTTAGTAAGCTCACTAACTACCGTATTTGCTTCCATTCAAGAAGTGCCTGTTCCTGAAGGTTTGGCGTGCCTGTCGACTCGTGAGCTAACGCCTACTGTAATAGTCTACCTTTTAGTTCCGAGAGGTAGATCTCACAAAGCTTGGGCTGAGGTGAAATTTTACGCAACACCTACGCCGTACAATTTTATGCTGTACGCTACGCCATTTGCATTTTTACGCTGCATGAAAATGCCTTCCTTTTGCTTCGGACGTGAAAAAGAAGAAAACCCAGACACTTATAACGTCAGTACAGTAAAATGACAAACCTTTCTATGGGTGCTTTTACGTAAAGCACCACCACGGAACGTCTTAAGGCACGCTTACGAAAAACGTTCAAAACGTATGCTTGGGGAAGGCACGAAGCACGGAGTGCATGCAAAATGATGCAAAAAACTATCAAAGAAGAAAATAAACTGCAAATGCAAAGCAACTAAAAAGGATTTTGATAATTTGCGCACCATTACGTCTAACAACGAGCAAAAACCGTTGAAAAAATAATCAAACGGATCAAAATCCGGATACAGGTCATTTTAGTGACCAATATCCGCGCGCAACTTAGTGGGTCGCGCTAGCCAGGCGCGCGCATCGTCCTGAGTTGCGCTTCTATGTCACGCGCAACCTCTGGAGTTGCGTGCGACACTCAGTTCATCAAAAAGAAAATCGCGAATGTGATTTTTCATTTCGCTCTTTCTCTCTCTCTTTCCTTCCTCCATTTTCGACTCTTTCTCAATCTAAAGAGCTCCATTTTTTGCGATTTTTGAAGATGAAGGAAGCAAATCTCGCTCTTAATTTACATTTGCCATAATCCAATGTAAGTTTTTTGCTTAAATTCGTTCATTCTTGGCTGGCTTTTGAGCGTTTTTCGAATCATAAAACCCTAATTTTGAATTTGGGGATTTTTTATTCGGCCCATTATTCTTGAAATTGTTTGTTCCATGTTGTTATGCTACGTTTAAGGAGTGTTTTGCAACAAATTTCATGAAAAATGGTTAAGTATTGAACATTGTATGAGCATTTCTTTGTTTAAGTTCGTTCTTACTCTTTTTGTTCGAATTTTGCTTTAATCTGTTGCTTTTCTTGCTCATTTTGGTTATAATTGTTGATTATGAAGTAGATTGTAGTGTTAGAATTAGTATTAGTTTCATAATTCACATTTTGCAAATTTTGAAATTGAAAAAATGGCGCGAAGTGTATACTTATCTTGTTTTTGCCATATTCGAACTTCAAGATTGTTTGGTAGACGATAATTGTGTTGGTATTACTATTATTTGTCTTGGAATAGTTGATTCTTTGAGATTTTGAAACATAATCCCTTGAATGCTTAGTTGAAACTGGTATAAGATGGCTTTTGTGGGTGTTAAAAGCCCCCATTTACTGAGTTTGACTGCAGGTATCGTAGCCTCCAAGTATGGGTGGCATTCGATTTTTGTGTTTTGTCCTATCGGCAGCCGTTATGCTGATTAAATGGATCTAGAACACGATTATTAGTTTAGGAAAAAAATGAACTAATAGAGAAATCTCGTCTATCATAGCATGGATTCGCCTCCATTTGTCGACGCTGAGGAGATTCTATTCGGTCCTGACGAGGTAGTTCGCCCTCGAAAGAGGGTGACCCGGCCTCGTGAGGAGGTTCGAGAGCGACGCGCCGCTGCTGATCGACGTCGCCAGGAGGATCGGTTCCTCCCAACTGGGACTCTAGAGTCCTTAAGTGGGATCCAGACCATCACGTCTCGGTTCGAGGGTGGCGCGGCATCGTAAGTTTCCTACGCCTTCTTTCTCTTACTTTCCCTCCTTTTTTTTAATAACCGTTTTTTCTATTATTATTTTGGCTCTCTCACTACTTTATTTTTAGAGTGAGTCTAGCATGCGTCTATATGGCTCTGGTGACATGCGAACTCGTTTTGGGAGCTTACCCGATGAGGTAAAGGAGATTGTGGAGCTTTCAGGCATCGGTCGAGCGTTGGCGGCTCTTCGGGATTTGTAAAGTCAGTCTACTTCATCAGCTTTCCTCC
The DNA here is from genome assembly GCF_948465745.1 of Chenopodium album. Lineage (NCBI taxonomy): Eukaryota > Viridiplantae > Streptophyta > Magnoliopsida > Caryophyllales > Amaranthaceae > Chenopodium > Chenopodium album. The sequence continues at coordinate 29,521,863 of NC_137834.1, forward strand.
GCGGATTGCTGAAGTTTTGGTGGGATTCCACCAACACTTTTAACTTTTCGTGGGGAGAGATGATGATCACCCCTTACGACTTCTCTATGATTACAGGTTTTCCTTTTGTAGGTGAGCTTGTAGTTATAGAGGCCGTAACGGGGCAAGACTTGAGACTGAGGGATCTCGTGGGGGATCTTCTGCCGGCGATCCTTCACGTATATCCTCTGTCTCGTCCATACTCGATTCTTGCCGACGAGTTGTCGGCTGACGAGGTTGACCGGCAGTGTACACCTGAGCAGCTGGCTCGGATATACATTGCCCACATTTTTTCCGTCACTCTCTTGAGTGATCGGGTAGAGCGTTTCCCTATTGGGTTACTTACTTGCCTAATAGACTTGGGGCAGGTAAGTAACCTGAATTGTGCGGAGGTGTCGTATGCTTGTATGCTTAGAGCTATGGGCAAGGCGACACGGGTAGTGGATCCTACGGCAGCTATTGAGGTGCCTCGAATCTCCCTTACATGGCATGGTCGTACCATGGATACTCGTACTTGCCTTTCCTAGCCCCCAGGGTGCTCGGGGCTGCTTGCTTTCCTATCGGCCATCGACTGGCTACGATTACGAAAAGGCAAACTACTTCAGCCGGCTACTTTCGCCAGAGGATTCTTTCGGCTGCGTCGGTGAGTATTTTGACAACACATGTGTATCTTTCTTTACATATTATTATTTTGTTTTGATGAATTTTATGTGATTACATTAGATCGATCTCTGTCCTTGGAGTTTGATCGTTGGAGTCCCTGAGGATAATCCGGTCTGGCATGGTTCGTTGCCGGTTCCGGGCTCTCTACTCGGGACTCCCGGTGCTTCAGAGGACGGACGCTTGGTTTTTAGGCGAGCGCGTTCTCTGGCAGCATTCGTCAGAGGAGCCTGCGGGTTCCTGTGGATCCCCAGATCTCGATGCTACGTCCGGATTTGTTGTCGATTGAGGATCGAGCTCAGGCGATCCTTGGTTATCCAGCGGATCAGATGGTGCTGCCGAATGCTTCTTATCCGGCTTTCATTGCATCCAGGCTGACTCCTTTCCCAGCTTTTTTTCCGTTTAGTATCTCAATTCTCTCTTTTTCTTTTTTTTTGTTTCTATTTATTTTTCGGAAATTTAACCCCCTTTTTTATTATTATTATTATTATTATTATTATTATTATTATTATTATTATTATTATTATTATTATTATTATTATTATTATTATTATTATTATTATTATTATTATTATTATTATTATTATTATTATTATTATTATTATTATTATTATTATTATTATTATTATTATTATTATTATTATTATTATTATTATTCTTGGGTCTATTTAAGCATGGTTTCGTGTAGGTTTTTTTTATCATCTCGCATTCATTCGCTTAGTTAAATTATAAGAACTAAAAAGAATAATCTCTCTAAATTCTTACTCTCCTTTTTTTTTCATTGAACAATGGTGAAGACCTTTGAACAACGTTTTGAAGCAATGGGTTACCTCCCTTTCAAACTGAAGAAGGCGTGAATTTAATTCAATTTATTGAACATTTCGTCTCCCCTCGTGACAACATGACTAAACAACGTTTTAAAATTCGTGCTTTATGCTATTGTCTTGTTGTCAATTGTTTACTTAGTTTAGGCAAAGAATATGGAGATTATTCCATGGTGTCCGTAGTAGAGCTAATATAGGGATATCATTCACCCGCTCCTTTGGCTTTGGTAGAAACCATTTTTTGCTTGAATCCCCTTAGAGGAGACCCTAACAAAAATGGTTTCACGGGAAGTCCACTCTTATTATGCGTAAGTTTTTTTTTCGTCGTTTTTTAAGCGCAAGCCATGAAGTTACGCTGGTATGACCAGCGCAATCTTCTGCGTTGCGCGTGGATGGCGCGTGCACCACCTTCACGTGTAAAAAATTGCAACATATGTTTTTCTGTGAAGAGGAATGGCTCATGGAGCGTTTGCAAATAGTTGATCAGCAACAAAAAATATCGAGGCTAATGGAGTACGGACATTCCTTGGACGTTGAATCCTTTACAAGCACAAGAATGAAGAGGAATGGACGTCGTTTTTCCGTCACGGGGTTCTATAGACACCCATTTGTGTCTCCCCAAAACCAAACCTAGTGATGAGTACCTTTCACATCGAATCATAATCGAATAAAGCGAAAGTGTGGAAAGTCTAGTGTTGCGGATAATTTCAATTTCTTTTCTTTTATCTCTGTTTTTAAAAACTTATTTTAAGAAAACAGACAATCCAGTTTGTTTGGTCCATGATATGGGTCAAATAGTAGTGTAGTTGGATGGTGTTTGAAAAGAGCTTTCTAACAATATATTATAAGCCCAATTCCGATGAATATTAAGGAAGTTATGGCCAAATTACTAAACTGGGCCCGATTTGAGCCTTATATGCGGCCCAATGATCTAGAGGAGGGCCTAATATAGATTTATCATTCCTAATGCAATTAGGAATGGTTTTAGTCTTCTAGATTCTTCTAGAAGGTTCTTTTCATTCCTAATTCAATTAGCATTGATAAATTGACTTTTGTTGACTTTTCAGAGTTTTAATTAAAATCAAAGAGCATTTTTGAGGAAAAATACGATTTTATCCTCCTGTACGGCAATTTTTATCTGTTTTTAAGAAAACGCGTGATTTTCTGAATCAGCGCCAAATGCCAGCTGTAGCGCCTGACGTCTGGCGCTAGCATTGGCGCCTGGCACTAATGTTGGCGCCTGGCGCCAATAGCCAGCGTTGAAGCTGATCAGGTTTTACGTGCGCCAAAAATCTGTTTTAATATTTTTTCTGTTGGCTGATTTTCTTTATAAATAACGTCGTAAAAACTCCGTTTTCAATAACCAGTTTTCATCAACATTCACCAATTCACCAACTCTCATCAAGATTTTCTTGATTACTCTCTCTCTCTCTCTTTTTCTAAACTAGCCTTCTCTCAAATATAAAATTCCGCATTCATTAGATCTAGATACACCTAGCCATATTCGAAGTTGCCTTCGCCCTAGACGTGAAAGGTTTAATTTTTGAGGGTTTCGTCCCAAATCTCTCTTTCAATTATTTAATTTAATTGTTTTGTTTATTATTTTCCTTGAAGTTACTAACGTGTGTATTTTGTTATTAGAAAGAGGTACGAGGCATCAAAGTAAGTACTTTAATGGTTTTTATTGATGTTATGATATAGAGTTTGTGCTTAGGTTGTTATTTTAATTCCTAGTATCATGTCTAGGGTAACTTTAATACTAAATATGATTCAAAGTATGATGCCTTTTATGTTCTTCCTAATATTTATGATTGTTAGTATCATGTTAGGGTTACAGCTTTGATTTTTTAATGTTTAGTGACATGCTAGGGTTTGTTATTAATCTTGTTAGTATCATGCCTAGGATCTTGCTATTCTTATGCTTTAACATGATAATAATTGTTATTATGATTGTTATGATTATTATTATGATTATTATTATGTTGCTTGATATATTATATTTATTGTTATTGCTTGATCACACCTTTAATGCATGTTTAAAGGGAATTTGGTACTTGTAATCAAGCTTAATAAGATAATTAATAATCTTGTTTAGGGTAAATTTGATTATAATTCAAGTGATCGCCAATAATAGTTTTATTTGTGCATTTAAATTCAACCAACATAGATAAACAGGTTTAGGGTTAATCCTATTGATTGCATGTTAATCAGAAAGTGCACATGAATACGATCAGAATAAAGTAAAGGCCTATTATTAGGGCAGGTTCAATCTCTTTTAGGTTGGATTAGTACTTTCATCCCCGAACCCTATTTGGTTCAAGACCTTATGAAGTTGACGATCTCTTGGATCGTTAAGGGGTGTAACCTCACCTCGTGAACGGTTTACAAGTTCCTAAAAAACTTGTTGGCGACTCTTTTGCTCTATCTTCTTTCGCTTTGGACGCCACCGTACTTTAGTGTATGATCACAGTGGGGTTCAAGCTAGAGGATTAACGCTTGAAATATTCCCTACAGGTTCCTAACATATGTTTTGTGATTCCTTGGTGGAACATAAATAGTATGGTTGGGAGTAGTCTCAATTGCCCTTAAATTAGGCTTTTAGGCCTATCTAGTGCTACTTACATTTTTCCTTGCAGGGTAATGAGACAATACGGGATGAAACAGATTATTCCCCTATAGGACTGTGATGCACCCAAAGATGTGACTTTTAGACCCGAGCGAATTTTTCGTTGGATAGAGTATTGGTTAAGTCTTCCAAGGTGGGTAGTACAAAATCCTACTGCGAGTATTGTATTATCTTCCTTTTATAAAGCTTGGATGAATGCGGCGGATAAGGGCGAATTAAACAAGGCCCAATCTCAATATCAAACTGCCACGGCTCGCAATCCACTTAAGACTTTAATGCATTCGGCCACCACTACCCCTCCTAGTGGCCAAAACAAAGGAGTGAGTAGAAAATTAGACTTCTCATCTCCTAAGGCGCGTTCGAAGAAATCCAAAAGGAAAGTTCCCTCCAAACCCGCACAAAAAGGTGTGATAATCAAGGAACCTTCGCAACAAACTCAAAAGAGGACTCTATCAAAAGCTTCGGAAAAAGGAAAAAGGGTTGAAAAGGCTCCTATTCCTAAATTGAAGAACAATGTATGGGTCAAGAAGAAGAATGTAGGAGAAAGCTCTAAGGTTTCTGAAAATACTGCGATGGAAACTACTCCTCCATCATCCATGAAGATTGAGGATATAGTGAAGCCTTAGAGTGTTATACGATTTCGTTGTGTTCTTTTTTTTTTTTTGAATAAAGTATAATCACTACTATGCCCCTTTTCTTTATTTATGATCTTGTTAAACAATATCTCTTTTTTTGAATTTGAATGAAATAAAAATGAGCTTTATGTTTTGATATTTTGATATGACCGAATCATATAGATTGCCTACGTATTCGTATCACAAAATCAGGTCATTGCGTAGTTCTAATTCTTTTTTTATGTATATTTTTTATTTTTTTTCTTTAACTCCTTAGGTAGAGTTAAATGAAAAAATTAATCAAACTTTGTTTAAAAAGAATTAAATCAAAGTTTAATTATTATATTTTTCGAGTACATGTTTATATTCACAAAACGCCCTGCTTTTGTCGTAAGTAGAACTTCGTTCAAACAAAAAAATCCGGGTTCGCAGTTTACGATCAGGTGGCGCGCGCAACATCTAAGATTGTGTGAACCTGTCGCGCGCAACAAAATGAGTTGCACGTGACATTCGCGCGCAACTATTCCAGTTGCGCGCGACACCTGTACTACGAGTGTTTCGAAAAAAAAATTTATTTATGTGCTATTACCCCCCCAAGTGTGAAGATTTTTTTTCGTGAAGTTCGATAAAAAATCTGAACACTTAGAACGGTTTATTATTTCTAAATTACCCCCCAAGTGTTATGTATTTTATCGTGTTATTTGGTAAAATGCATAACACTTAGAATCTTTCAGTTGAATGTTAATTAAATTTGGTTGTATGAATGAACGAGTAATCCGGATTTCATATGTAATATTTTTTAAGTCGATCAATGTTTATTAATTGGCGAATTTCATCTCTTCCAATGTCCATTAATCTGACGGCTCCTCTTGATAGGATTTCAATTACGCGGTAGGGACCTATCCAATTATGTTTGAATTTCCCTCTTGGATCGGTAGGTGGACCCCTAACCTCTTTTAGTATAAAGTCACCTTCTTTTATATTTCTAGGTTTTACTCTTTTATTGAAATGACGCGCAATGCGCCTTTGGTAGACTTGTACATGATGCAAAGATCTTAATCATCGTTCATCGAGCAATAAAAGCTCCTCATACCTCGCTCTTACCCATTCAGCTTCCGGTAGCTTACTTTCGAGTACGATGCGTAAGGATGGTATTTCCAGTTCGACTGGTTGAACTGTGTCCATTCCGAAAACTAAGGAGTATGGAGTTACTCCTATTGATGTTCGTATAGACGTTCTATAACCCCATAGTGCAAAGTATAGTTTATTCGGCTAGTCTTTATAATTATCTGTATTTTCTTAATGATGACTGTTATATTTTTATTTGTCGATTCTACAGCTCTATTCATTTGAGGTCTGTATGGGGATGAGTGATGATGTTTTACTTTATAACGAGTTAAGAAGGTCTCGACTCCTGCTTTGAATTGAGATCCCTGATCACTAATTAGTTCATGTGGAGCTCCATATCTACAAAGTATGTTTCATTCGAGAAACTTTACGACATGTTTAGAAGTGATATTCATGTAAGAAGCAGCCTCAATCCACTTGGTGAAGTAATCGATGGCTACTAATACGTACTCGTGCCCTCCTGCTTCTGTTGGAGAGATTTTTCCAATTATGTCAATTCCCCAAGTTGAAAAGGGCTAAGGGGAAGTGAGATTATATAGTTCGGATGGTGGAAGGTATTGTAAATTAGCAAATATTTGGCACTCTGGACATTATTTGACATATTCTATGCAATCATGTTCCATAGTGGACTAATAGTACCCTTGTCGTGAAATTATTTTTGCGAGCATTTTACCATTCATTTGAGGTCCGCAAACACCTTTGTGAGTATTCTCCATAAGGCGTGTGGTTTCGGGTTGGTCTATACACAATAAACTTTGACCATTAGGTCCTTTTTGGCATAATTGACCATTTAATAGACCATATTGAGCCGCAAGTGTTCGTAAGGATTGTTGGTCTTTCGATAAAGTATTTTCGGGGTATGTGCCATGAGTAATATATTGGAGGATATGATCATACCAAGGATTGTTTTCTTTGATGTCATTTATTTCCTCTATTGCGTTGCTATATGATGGTTCTTCTTTTCTATCAACGCATAATGGCATCATATTCAAGTGATTTGGAATGTTGATCATTGAAGCTAATTTTGCTAGCGCATCGGCAAATTGATTATCATCCCTTGGGAGATATTTAAAGTCAATATGTTCAAAATGCTCGATGAGTTGCTCTAGGTGTGCTTGGTATAATATCATTGTGGAGTTCTTTATTTTCCATTTTTTCAATATATGATTTAGAATCAAACTGGAATATCCATATACCTCTTATTTTTGCACACCTATGCTAGCTGTTGCTTCTAATCCAATAACGCACGCTTCACATTCTGCGGCATTATTAGTAACCTCAAAGTCTAGTTTGACAGAGATTGGAGTATGTGCTCCCTCTGGACTTATGAGTAACACTCCTACGCCACATCCCTTTTGGTTGGATGCACCGTCGAAGTACATTACCCATTTGCCATCTTGTG